>NC_133338.1:36940524-37273857 GCF_030506205.2 Paramisgurnus dabryanus
AGGGAAAGCTAAAGGGACATCGGGCGCCCGCTTGTTCTTAAAATATTTATGATTGTTACTGCTGACGTAGCGGGAACCCAACACACATCAGTTACCATTGCTGTTTGCAGATGAGGGCTGGTGTGATCCCTGACGTTGAGGCAGAGGTCGGAGTGCTCTCTGAGATGGAGGGGGAGGGCGGGCTGGGCCCGAAGGCTTTGGTGGTTGAGGAGCCCGCTATTTCTTGGTTGATATTTGGGGACTCGCAGCAATAGAGTGGGAGAGCTTTGTTCCAGCAAATACCAGTTTCTCCATTTTCTCTGAAAAGCCCAGAAGTGGTGATGTTGGAGAGAGGGAGAGAGAGTGTGACGACATCAGCTGTGATTCTGGTGTTCCTGAAGGCTGGGAGGGAGTGTTATCATTCCTCTGGTCATTATCAACAAAAACGTCCTTGGGTGTTGATTCACAATCCAGCTGTAGCGAGGTCTGTGGGCAGGGCTCAGCCTGAGCTGTGTCTGTGAACAGTAGTTGTGACTGCAGAGTTTTATCCTTGTCATCTGAATGTCCATCCAGGTGCTGGTGTAAAATCCTGTGGTCATTTCCGCTGTTCAGTAGTGGACTGGCACACTCAGCTGATGGATGATGCATGGAGAAAAAGATATTGTCTTTAAGCAACCTAGCACCTAGTTTGTTTGGGTGGATACCATCTGTGTTAAAAAGTTGCCTTTGACTCCAGAAGATATTGAAATTGTCAATGTAATTCAGTCCTCTCACGGTGCAGGTTTTTTGCAGCCATGAATTTAAGCTTAGTAGACGAGAAAACATATTTGTTCCTCGGGCTGGAAGAGGTCCACTGATGAAAACTTGAACTTTCAGTCTTTTAAGTGTTTCAAAAAGTTCATTGAAATCCCCCTTAAGGAGCTCAGACTGCTCTTTCCGAATATCATTCTTTCCCACATGTATGACAATCCGACTGACAGACTTATGTTTCATCAGAATGTTGCAAAGTTCCTTGTTAACATCAGAAACCGTTGCCCGAGGAAAACAGTATGTACGGGTAGCCTTGCTTTCAAAGTTTCTGATAATATTGTCACCCACTATCAGCGTGTTTGGCTCGGCTGCTGTCTGAGCGGAGCGCCGCTGCCTATATGATGTTGAGCGTCTGTTAGCTCTGTAAGCTACTGGCTGACGTGATCTGTGTCCATTAACATTTGGGGATTCTTCACCCAAACTCATTAGTGCTTCAAATCTATTTTCAAGCCGTACAGGGGGTGGTAGAATACCAATATTGGCTACTCGAGTTGTACCCATATCTGGGGTAGATGATGCTAATGCAGCAATTTGTGACACTCGTGACAGTCTAATGTCTTGAGCACTTTTGGGTCTCGCACCCTGTTTATGCCATCGGTTTGTGTCCTCAATTTCTTTAGATTTCTCTGAGCTCACTATGACCTGTTTAAAAGCATTAGGTTCACAGGACTCACCAGCTTTATGTTGAGAAGGACCACGATGAAGCTCCGCTGTATGTTCTGGCAGGGTCGGCAGCGCCACAAGTAACTTTGTTTCGAGAACTGCAATCTTTTGTAAAAGTCTGTGGCAATTTGAGCAGCAGGTGGATTTAGATCCAGAAGAAGGCATTCTTTCTTCTTTTCTTCTGTTTGAGTGTGGGCAGCTGTGTTGTCCTGTTTTAGGATTGTCAGCTGCCGGCAATAGCAGACTGGTAGACTGCTTTGACAAATTCCCCAAGTTGTTGAATGTTCCAAATATCAATATAGTTCCAGGAATTTGTAGTTTTAGTGTGAGTGCCCAATTGTTTAGTTTGAGCACTGTGCTGAACTGCTGGTAGTTGAATCAAAAGATAAAAGCGAAAAAGCAAAAGCGCAAAGCACAGAGCGCAAGTAAAAGCGTCCGAACAGTAGCAAAGCAGGAAGCAATGTCGTGGATGCACACTTTGAAGGATGCACCCTTTGTAGTGTGCACACTATGAAGCAGTGTAGTGTGCACACTATGAAGCATGCACAATTTGTAGTGTGCTTTATTTTGGCAAGACAAGTAACATGTGGAAACTACAAAGTGAATTAAGAAAAATATTAAGGTATTTTGGCTTTGTAGTACACTACGAAGGATGTACCCTTTGTAGTGTTCACACTACGAAGTGAATTTTCTTTAAATAAAAAACAATAAATCTGAAGATATTTTGGCTTTTAAGTAGGCATCCTGAATGCACACTATGAAGGATGCACCCTTTGTAGTGTGCACCCTACAAAGGATGTACACTTTGTAGTGTGCACACTACGAAGGATGTACACTTTTTTAGTGTGCATTATTTTGGCAAAACAAGTAACATTTGGAAACTACAAAGTGAATAAAATAAATTCTTACGGTATTTTGGCTTTGTAGTACACTACGAAGGATGTACCCTTTGTAGTGTTCACACTATGAAGTGAATTTTTTTAATAAAAACAATAAATCTAAAGATATTTTGGCTATTTAGTAGGCATCCTGAATGCACACTACGAAGGATGCACACTTTGTAGTGTGCACACTACGAAGGATGCACACTTTGTAGTGTGCATTATTTTGGCAAAAGAAGTAACATTTGGAAACTACAAAGTGAATTAAAAAAAATCATAAGGCATTTTGGCTTTGTAGGACACTACGAAGGATGTACCCTTTGTAGTGTTCACACTACGAAGTGAATTTTTTTTAATAAAAAACAATAAATCTGAAGATATTTTGGCTTTTAAGTAGGCATCCTGAATGCACACTATGAAGGATGCACCCTTTGTAGTGTGCACCCTACGAAGGATGTACACTTTGTAGTGTGCACACTACGAAGGATGCACACTTTGTAGTGTGCACACTACGAAGGACGCACACTTTGTAGTGTGCATTATTTTGTATTATTTTATTTTGTGCATAAAGATTTTTTTATAAAAAATACATAAATCTGAAGGTATTTTGGCATTTTAGTATGCATCCTGGATGCACACTTTGAAGGATGCACCCTTTGTAGTGTGCACACTATGAAGCATGCACAATTTGTAGTGTGCTTTATTTTTGCAAGACAAGTAACATGTGGAAACTACAAAGTGAATTAAAAAGATCTTAAGGTATTTTGGCATTGAAGAACAATACGAGGGATGTATCCTACCTTCAGTGGTTTTTTTTGTTATCAGCTTTTGAATATGGGTAGGTTTCTGCAAAAACACCACATTTTGAGCAAAAAGCAGAGATAATTCCATTTTTGTGACGGACTTTTCATAGAGATCCCATTCAGAGCGATCTTTAAAACAGACACGGACATGCAGCCGCTTGCCATAGGGCAATACTTCCGGGTTTAAAAAGTTGCTATAGCTCCGTGTGACATTTTCTTCACAGTCTGATGTTGTTTTAAGTTAGGCTTATTTTTAAATGTGTCGTTTTGAGTGATTAGTCAATAAATAAATGAATTAATAGAGATCACAAAAATTACAAAATTTCCTCCAGTTTATCACGCCCCACTTGTAATGTTCCTATTCCCCACCAGTGGGACCCGCCCCACACTTTGAGAAACGCTGGATTATGGTAAAATAAAAAAATATTTTATGTATATAAAAAAGAAAATTATCTGTATTTGTAATGAATGTATTAATGCATTAAACATGTTTGGACTTAGTTTTAGTGTTTTTTTTAGTGTTTTAGTGTTTATTTTTCAATTTGGTGACTGGTGCCACAAAATTGAGCCCAGCGCCACCAGCTTTACAACTTGGTGGCGCCAGTGCCACCTCTCTTAAAATGTTAGTCTGGAGCCCTGATTCAACAAAATCATTTAACAAGTGTATTTTTTTCAGGTGGTTATGACATTTAACCAATATTTGAGATGTGTGAAACACTATTTGACTGAAATGGTTATCAGAAATAATATCAGAAATAATTTATTTTAAAAACGACAAAATGTTTTAACTAAAACTTGACTAAGACATATTTAGTTTTCTTTTGACTAAAACTAGACTAAAATGATAAGTCTTTTAGTTGACTAAAACTTGACTAAGATGCCCTGAGTTGTATTTTGAATAAAAACTAGACTAAAATGATGAGACTTTTAGTAGACTAAAACTAGAAAGGACATTTGGCACAAGACTAAAATTATAAATAAAAAATAGGTGACAAAATTAACAGTACTTGTAGTGTGCATTATTTTGGCAAAACAAGTAACATTTGGAAAAATAAAGATAAAGATTTTTTTATAAAAAATACATAAATCTGAAGGTATAAGGTATTTTGGCTTTTTAGTATGCATCCTGGATGCACACTTTGAAGGATGCACCCTTTGTAGTGTGCACACTATGAAGCATGCACAATTTGTAGTGTGCTTTATTTTGGCAAGACAAGTAACATGTGGAAACTACAAAGTGAATTAAAAAAATCTTAAGGTATTTTGGCTTTGTAGTACACTACGAAGGATGTACCCTTTGTAGTGTTCACACTACGAAGTGAATTTTCTTTAAATAAAAAACAATAAATCTGAAGATATTTTGGCTTTTAAGTAGGCATCCTGAATGCACACTATGAAGGATGCACCCTTTGTAGTGTGCACCCTACAAAGGATGTACACTTTGTAGTGTGCACACTACGAAGGATGCACACTTTGTAGTGTGCACACCACGAAGGACGCACACTTTGTAGTGTGCACACTACAAAAGAAGCACACTTTGTAGTGTGCATTATTTTGGCAAAACAAATAACATTTGGAAACTACAAAGTGAATAAAATAAATTCTTACGGTATTTTGGCTTTGTAGTACACTACGAAGGATGTACCCTTTGTAGTGTTCACACTGCGAAGTGAATTTTTTTAATAAAAACAATAAATCTGAAGATATTTTGGCTATTTAGTAGGCATCCTGAATGCACACTACGAAGGATGCACACTTTGCAGTGTGCACACTACTTAGGAGTGTGCATTATTTTGGCAAAACAAGTAACATTTGGAAACTACAAAGTGAATTAAAAAAAATCATAAGGCATTTTGGCTTTGTAGGACACTACGAAGGATGTACCCTTTGTAGTGTTCACACTACGAAGTGAATTTTTTTTAAATAAAAAACAATAAATCTGAAGATATTTTGACTATTTAGTAGGCATCCTGAATGCACACTATGAAGGATGCACCCTTTGTAGTGTGCACACTATGAAGGATGCACACTTTGTAGTGTGCACACTACGAAGGATGCACACTTTGTAGTGTGCACACTACGAAGGATGCACACTTTGTAGTGTGCACACTACGAAGGATGCACACTTTGTAGTGTGCATTATTTTGGCAAAACAAGTAACATTTGGAAACTATAAAGTGAATTAAAAAAAATCATAAGGCATTTTGGCTTTGTAGGACACTACGAAGGATGTACCCTTTGTAGTGTTCACACTACGAAGTGAATTTTTTTAAATAAAAAACAATAAATCTGAAGATATTTTGGCTATTTAGTAGGCATCCTGAATGCACACTATGAAGGATGCACCCTTTGTAGTGTGCACACTATGAAGGATGCACCCTTTGTAGTGTGCACACTACGAAGGATGCACACTTTGTAGTGTGCACACTACGAAGGATGCACACTTTGTAGTGTGCACACTACGAAGGATGCACACTTTGTAGTGTGCATTATTTTGGCAAAACAAGTAACATTTGGAAACTACAAAGTGAATTAAAAAAAATCATAAGGCATTTTGGCTTTGTAGGACACTACGAAGGATGTACCCTTTGTAGTGTTCACACTACGAAGTGAATGTTTTTTAAATAAAAAACAATAAATCTGAAGATATTTTGGCTTTTAAGTAGGCATCCTGAATGCACACTATAAAGGACGCACACTTTGTAGTGTGCATTATTTTGTATTATTTTATTTTGTGCATAAAGATTTTTTTATAAAAAATACATAAATCTGAAGGTATTTTGGCATTTTAGTATGCATCCTGGATGCACACTTTGAAGTATGCACCCTTTGTAGTGTGCACACTATGAAGCATGCACAATTTGAAGTGTGCTTTATTTTTGCAAGACAAGTAACATGTGGAAACTACAAAGTGAATAAAAAAATTTTTAAGGTATTTTGGCTTTGTAGGACACTACGAGGGATGTACCCTTTGTAGTGTTCACACAACGAAGTGAATTTTTTTTTAAATAAAAACAATAAATCTGAAGATATTTTGGCTTTTTAGTAGGCATCCTGAATGCACACTATGAAGGATGCACCCTTTGTAGTGTGCACCCTACGAAGGATGTACACTTTGTAGTGTGCACACTACGAAGGATGCACACTTTGTAGTGTGCACACTATGAAGCGTGCACAACTTGTAGTGTAAATTATTTTGGCAAATCAAGTAACATTTGGAAACTACAAAGTGAATTAAAAAAAATCATAAGGCATTTTGGCTTTGTAGGACACTACGAAGGATAGACCCTTTGTAGTGTTCACACTACGAAGTGAATTTTTTTAAAATAAAAAACAATAAATCTGAAGATATTTTGGCTTTTTAGTAGGCATCCTGGATGCACACTTTGAAGGATGCACCCTTTGTAGTGTGCACACTATGAAGCATGCACAATTTGTAGTGTGCACACTACGAAGGATGCACACTTTGTAGTGTGCACACTATGAAGCGTGCACAATTTGTAGTGTGCATTATTTTGGCAAAACAAGTAACATTTGGAAAAATAAAGATAAAGATTTTTTTATAAAAAATACATAAATCTGAAGGTTTTTTGGCATTTTAGTATGCATCCTGGATGCACACTTTGAAGGATGCACCCTTTGTACTGTGCACACTATGAAGCATGCACAATTTGTAGTGTGCTTTATTTTTGCAAGACAAGTAACATGTGGAAACTACAAAGTGAATTAAAAAAATCTTAAGGTATTTTGGCTTTGAAGAACACTACGAGGGATGTACCCTTTGTAGTGTTCACACTACGAAGTGAATTAAAAAATAAAATAAAAATAAATCTGAAGATATTTTGGCTTTTAAGTAGGCATCCTGAATGCACACTATGAAGGATGCACCCTTTGTAGTGTGCACCCTACGAATGATGTACACTTTGTATTGTGCACACTACGAAGGATGCACACTCTGTAGTGTGCACACTACGAAGGATGCACACTTTGTAGTGTGCATTATTTTGGCAAAACAAGTAACATTTGGAAACTACAAAGTGAATAAAAAAAATCTTAAGGTATTTTGGCTTTGTAGTACACTACGAAGGATGTACCCTTTGTAGTTCACACTACGAAGTTAATTTTTTTAAATAAAAACAATAAATCTGAAGATATTTTGGCTTTTTAGTAGGCATCCTGAATGCACACTATGAAGGATGCACCCTTTGTATTGTGCACACTACGAAGGATGCAAACTTTGTAGTGTGCACACTATGAAGCATGCACAATTTGTAGTGTGCATTATTTTGTCAAAACAAGTAACATTTGGAAACTACAAAGTGAATTAAAAAAAATTCTTCAGGTATTTTGGCTTTGTAAGACACTACAAAGGATGTACCCTTTGTAGTGTTCACACTACAAATTGTATTTTTTTTAAATAAAAACAATAAATCTGAAGATATTTTGGCTTTTTAGTAGGCATCCTGAATGCACACTATGAAGGATGCACCCTTTGTAGTGTGCACCCTACGAAGGATGTACACTTTGTAGTGTGCACACTACGAAGGATGCACACTCTGTAGTGTGCACACTATGAAGCATGCACAATTTGTAGTGTGCTTTATTTTGGCAAGACAAGTAACATTTGGAAACTACAAAGTGAATAAAAAAAATCTTAAGGTATTTTGGCTTTGTAGTACACTATGAAGGATGTACCCTTTGTAGTGTTCACACTACAAAGTGAATTTTTTTAAATAAAAAAATATAAATCTGAAGATATTTTGGCTTTTTGTAGGCATCCTGAATGCACACTATGAAGGATGCACCCTTTGTAGTGTGCACCCTACGAAGGATGTACACTTTGTAGTGTGCACACTATGAAGGATGCACACTTTGTAGTGTGCAAACTATGAAGCATGCACAATTTGTAGTGTGCATTATTTTGTCAAAACAAGTAACATTTGTAAACTACAAAGTGAAAAAAAAAATCTTAAGGTATTTTGGCTTTGTAGTACACTACGAAGGATGTATCGATGTAATCGAGTGCCGGCCAAAATTGAGTGCCGACCGCAATCGAGTGGCGACAGAAAGCGAGTAGCGTCCGAAATCGAGTGGTGACCTCAATCGAGTGGCGACCTAAATGGAGTAGCGATAGAAATGGAGTGGCGACCGCAATCGAGTGGCATCGAAATCGAGTGGAGTTCAAAATCGACTGGCGAACGCAGTTGAGTGGCGATCGAAATCGAGTGCCCACCTTAATCAAGTGACGGCGAAATTCAACTGCCGACCGCAATCGAGTGGCAACCGAAATCGAACGGGAACCACAATCGAGTGGGAACCGCAATCGAATAGCGACTGCAATCGAGTGGTGAACATGTGACAAGTCCTGACCAAATGATAACTTCAGAGTGCATGGGGACATTTTGTAGTGATTACAGCACAAGAATGTGATTTCTTTACTCAAATCTGTCTTAAAGAGCACCTATTATGGGATACACGTTTTTAAACATCCTTTTGTGTGTAAGTGTGCATTAGTACATGCTAACGTTATTCAAAAAGTACATACCTCAAAGAAAACGATGACGCGAGTTATCGTCTCTAACGTTGGAGGACTACAAAAAAACACTCGGATTGTAGGCAACAGTTTACTTCCTGGGATTAGTGACGTAGATAAGACCAACATTATCATAGTTCAGCCCTCTCTGCTTTGCTTGGGTACGCCCTCAAAGACGAGGGTGGGGTGGGGAGCGCCGAGTCAGAAGAGAGCTAAAATGGCGGAGGTTGGGAGTCCCTGCTTTGCAAACTCTTGTTTCATTGTTTAAGCGATTAAATCTCTCGAGTAGACGCTGTCTCTTTAGATGCGAGGGCAAAATAGCACTTTATGGACTTCCACAGAGGACATCATGTTTAATACGGTTCCGGAAAAATCCAGTCAGAAGTTGTTCACGGAGTTTTCACAATAACTGCTTCTCATGAACCGAAGCTGGATTTGCGCGACGTCTCCTCTTGAAAGTTGGATTACTGTGCACTTCTGGATCACAGACTGTAAGTATTCATGTTTATTATTTGCCTTTTACTGTACATTACGTAACCGGTAACCGGAGATTAACATAATGTGCGTGTAGAGCTAAGCTTGCAAGCTAATTGTTTTGTGTTGTAATACTGTATTTCATAAACAACGTACCATATTTACACACGTGTATGTTGAATTATGCAGGCTTTCGTTTTTTTTATCGATGTTGGTTTAGACATGTTTACAAACTTGCTAAGTTGCTAAGATAAATACAAATACAAATGCCAGCTAAACTGTTACCGGTAAAATTTGTTCTCATGAATTGAGAAAAGTACAGATGATTTGTTTAAAGTTATATGTATTTTACTGTTGTATTTACTTGAAGCTTTCTTAGATTTTGAAACGAAGTAAACACGTAATGTGTGTTGCTAATGTTGGGCCATGTAATATGTAATACATTTACGTTTTAATGAATAGTCGTTGTACTCTATTGTTATAATATGTCTTTTTGACTGAATACATGTTTGTTTTATTTGTCTATATCCTAGATTCGCAGCTGTACATATCCTTCTACACTGTATGCAAACATGCAACATCATTACACACAGTACAAGGAGTCAGACTGGCATATGAGGAGCAAAGGTGTTTAACACATATTATGTATTTACCTAGTGAAACCACTACCAGTCTTAAATGTATAACTGATGATGACAAAGTTTTTTTTCTCTGCATAATAATAGGAACCCAGGCAGTAGCATCGTTTCACAATGTTTCCATCACCATCATCAGTGGATGCCTTTGCCGTCCGTAGCCTGAGATTTCAGATTTGCAGCAAAAAAAAAAATGATTTTCTCATTTATTGGAATGCTGTGCAGGTATTTAAGTATTTTAGTAACTGTGTTAAATAAAGTAGTATTTACTTTTACAATAAATTAATTGCTTGTTTATATTTTACAGGTATTTGTACCTTGCAGCCATCCATTACAATGTCACCAAGCCGTAACAAAAGCAGGAGAGGGAAAGTACAAGGCTATGTTCCCAAAACACAAATGACATACCGTAAGCAGTAATGTTTTATTTCAAATACATTCATAATTAAAAACTTAATGTATGAAGCAGGGAAATAAATTATCAAAACAAAAGATTTATTGACTGCAATATTTCTACAGTTATGTGGAGGATGTGATCAGGCTTGTGTTTGATGAGGTATTTGAAGATAAGCTGAAGGAAACCCCGATTCCAATGGACCTGGCATCACAGTTTGAGAGACCTTCAAAGGAGGACGTGATTGCATGCCATCTTCAGTGCAGGGGTCGTCGAAAGCCAAAATTGTGACCGATCTGATCAGGAAGCTCCAAGCGTATCTGGAGAACAACACACGACAGGATGATAACCCTAAAGTGTCATCTTAGATAGCACCAGCTGACAAAGCTTTGATATGCCATTTATCTGAATAGATAGCTGTAAGAAATGAATTGAACAATTTTTGAAACAAGAGCACAATATGGTTACTAAAGTATGTTTATTTGTATATTGTTTAACATTTAAATATATATTTGTAATAAATAAAAAAAACTTTTGACTGACTATTATATTTTCTTTAAAGTTGCATCTTTTGTTCTTTTGGGTACTTTGTTACTATAATGATACTTTAGTGTTATTGGTTTAAAAATGTAATAAAACTTACTCTAGTCCTGCACCTCAAAGGCTTATAGTCGGTACAATAAATGTTCTGTGTGTAGGGATTTAGACAATTTGTGCAAAACCTGGATGATGAATCACGCAGGTAAGAGGCCCTGGAACATGTTGCATTCTCCTTAAAACCTAATAAGTAAAAACATAGCACTTATAAGTAAGCAGTTTTTCATAATAAACTTTACCATAGTGAAATAATGTAGAACATTCATTTCAATTAATACTTTCTTTGTGCTACATTTGGTGTTTCCATATAGTTTGCACAGTGATATAGTATGTAAGCGGTCTTTTATAATAAAGTTTACTATAGTAAAATAATGTTAATAAGTGAAATAGTTTTATAATCATTTCAACAAATACTTTCTATGTGCTACATTTGGTGTTTCCATATAGTTTGCACAGTAATATAGTATGTAAGCGGTCTTTTATAATAAAGTTTACTATAGTAAAATAATGTTAATAAGTGAAATAGTTTTATAATCATTTCAAATAAAACCTTCTATGTGCTACATTTGGTGTTTCCATATAGTTTGCAAAGTAATGTAGTACGTTATAATTACCTTTTGGATGTCTTTGCAACACATTTTCGTCTTCGTTTAGCATTCTGGCAGAGCTAAGGACACCTAAAAAAGTTAAATCCAATCGCGTTCATTGACGGAGATCGTTTATATCGTAACGGCCGTCTGAACTCTCTGGATCGAGCTTGAAGTGGTAAGGCAGTACAGACACCATCGTTTCTAGAGAAATATAGCGCTTGTTAACGTTGCCTGTGACTCTCAGTCAGAACCGGAAAATCCACGCGTAGTCAGGGGCGTAACCTTTCAAACACACGCCGAACCCAGTTGACCAATAACAGTTGAGTAGTCATCTGACCAATCCGAATACACTAGACATTTTGGGAGGCGGAGACAGGAACTAAACCGAGCGTTTTCCAGACATGCAGAAATCGGTGAGGTATGTAAGGGAAACTAGCATTTTCGCGGGAGTTGAGCCTATTCATATAGATTGCCATCGTACCACTATTCACTCGGTGGGCTCGTAGACCTTTCGTGTACCTCCATAGACCGCTCAAATAAGCTACGACCGGGTCTTTCGGCCCTTTCGGTGGTTTAGGTGCCGTTTTCCCGCATAGGCCCTGTACGGACACCTCTAGGGGAGCCCTCGTCATTCGGGGTAGTCCCGCGGCAGGCCTATCCGTCCACCTGGGCGCCTACCATACGTTACATGGGGCCCGCGGGAAGCCTATTGGTCCCCCTGACCGCTTAGTTTTCTTCATCTCGTCCACCGAGCGCCTACACGTCCCCCTGACCGTCGACCCTTCACCGTAGTCTTCCTCGCTCCCGCGGAAAGCCTATTCGACAGCCTACGCATCCCCCTGACCGCTTATTTTTCTTCATCTCGTCCAGGCAGTGCCTATTCCTCCCCCTGACCCCCTAGCCTCACCGGAGTCTTCCTCATCCTGCGGAAAGCCTATTCGTCCCCCTGACCGCTTATTTTTCTTCATCTCGTCCAGGCAGTGCCTATTCCTCCCCCTGACCCCCTAGCCTCACCGGATTCTTCCTCACCCACGGAAAGCCTATTCGTCCCCCTGACCGCTTAGTTTCTTCATCTCGTCCAGGGAGCGCCTATTCGTCCCCCTGACCCCTTAGCCTCGCCGGAGTCTTCCTCATCCCGTGGAAACCCCAGTCGTCCCCCTGACCGCTTAGTTTCTTCATCTCGTCCAGGGAGCGCCTATTCATCCCCCTGACCCCCTAGCCTCACCGGAGTCTTTCTCGGTCCGCAGACGTCCTATTTCATCCCCCTGACCACCTACCCATCCCCCACACTCCCGTCTACTGTTGAATAAGCGGCGGACGTAAGGCGGCGTATCTAGGCGACCGTAGGTCGTGGGGCCTCGAGACGGGGCTCGTTTTTCTCGTCGCAATTCACCGGCCCCGCATATAAAGTTCCGCGGGCCCCGGGCCCCGGGCCCCGTTAAGCGCTCGATCGGCCCCAAAAGCCAGCAACAGCCTATTTTCTTAGACTGTTACAGGACGCAGCGTTTCTCTAAGGTCGAAGGTCGCGGGAGCCTCCAGATTTGGGTCGGTGGCACCTGAGGGGCCCTCGAACTGGCCCCTGAAGTTTCGGCCCTCTGCGTCGTTCCTAAGTATGGTTTTTTGCCTCTTGTGCAAAAATTAAATTTTAGAAATTTTTTGCCATTCAAAAGGGTCTGGAGGGTTTAGCCTGACAGAGCACACGAGAGATTTCTTTGCAAGGGTCAAATTTTTTTCGCCTAGCTCCCAGGGAGCAGCCGCTCGGGTATGACGGGTGGGGGCCTATGCCGAACCAGGGCGCAAAGTCTGGGGCCCGTCGGGCGCTCGGGGGCCGTACGGGACCCCCGGACGCGCCCAACTTACGCCATTATACGGTAGGCGGTCGGAGGTAGGGTTAGGGTTCGGGAGGCCCTCGGGCCCCGGAATTCAACACGTCGCGTCTGCTGGGGCCCTGACAAAGGGGCCCCGAGTTTCGCGGCTCCCGGTGCCCTCCCTGCGAACCAGGAAGTCCCGCTTGTAACTTATTAGGCGGCAGACGGAAAGCTCTATATCTCGGGGGTCGAAGGTCGCAGGGGGCCCGAAACTCGACACGGCGTATCGACTCGGGACCACGGGTCGGGGCCCGGTGTTCCACGTCTCCTGGCCCTTCCGAAGCGCGTTTAGTGGCAAAAAAAAAAAAACGCTCCGCG
Source organism: Paramisgurnus dabryanus (assembly GCF_030506205.2). Classification (NCBI taxonomy): domain Eukaryota; kingdom Metazoa; phylum Chordata; class Actinopteri; order Cypriniformes; family Cobitidae; genus Paramisgurnus; species Paramisgurnus dabryanus. Next base: position 36,954,070 of record NC_133338.1, read on the forward strand.
AGCACATGGTGCTTGTGAGACCATGCGGTGCGGAGGTGTAAGAACGGATAACGAAAAACACTTTCTCGCGCCTGCCGTCCGTCGAGGGCCGTGCGACGCAAACACGTGCGACGTTTGGGGCCCGTCCAGGGAGCACCATGGCCGGATACGGTGGTGTCCAAAACAGCATCCCGTTCATAACTTATTACATGGTGAAAATAAGCTGTTACTGGACAACGTTAATGGGGTCGTATCTCGGCCGGGGAAAGTGCTACGGACACGGGGCACGGCTCGTCGGAAAGGTCTCTCGGCGGGGCGTCCGTGGGTGCCAGTCCCTGGGTCGAACGGGGCCGGAGCTACGGCCGTGGGAAAATCAGGGGAGGAACGCCGTATCTCGGCTGGGGAAGGGGCTACGGACATGGGGCATGGCCCGTCGGAAAGGTCCCTCGGCGGGGCGTCCGTGGGTGCCGGTCCCGATCGGCTGGGGTGAACGAGGCCGGAGCTACGGCCGTTGGAATAATAGGCTGTTTCATCCCGCACGTAGCTTATTTTGACCCATGGAATAAGTTACGACCGGACAAGATCGGGTGAAAAACTCTAAGTCCAAAACAGCATCCCAGTCATAGCTTATTCAGCTTAAGTTCCATAAGCTGTCATTGTACATCCCGACTGTAACTTAATCAAAAGGGCCTAAATAGGCTGTCATTGTACATCCTGACTGTAACTTATTTGACAGGACCCAAATAGGCTGTTGCTGGACAAGCCGTTTATAGCCTAATTATGCATAATTAAAATATGCAAATTACCCTATGACATCAGACACGCCTCCCTGTACGAGTGTGAACGAAAAAAACGCCGTTGGAATTATGAATTATGACGAGTTAACCCTCTATTTAACACTGTCCAAGAACAGCCTATTTGGGCCCTTTCGAATAAGTTACAGTCGGGATGTACATCAACAGCCTATTTCCATGGTGTCAAATGAGTTACAGTCGGGATGTACAACAACAGCCTATTTCGGTCGCGTCATATAGGTTACCCAGGTAGCCAAAACAGTTTGGCCCAATAATGGCCCAAATCCGGCAGGCCAGAAAAAAAAACACGGCCCAGTTCCGGCTGCCAGAAAAGGGCCAACTCTGGGATGAATGACGCCCCAGAATCGGCCCAAGTACACTGGCCCATGTCCGGGTGCCTAAAGTGAGCCGGCACTGCCAGCACAGTGCCAGAATCACGCCAGTTAAAACTGTATACTCAGCCAAAACTGGCCAATGTCCGGGTGCTTAATGTCAGCCGACACTGCCAGCAAAGTGCCAGAATCATGCCAGGTTAAACTGTACACTCAGACGAAACTAGCCCGAATTTTTTTTAAGTGTTTTTTTCCACAAAACAATACTTTATAACCTTAGCCCTTAAGATGGCATGTACTTATCCCTTCTTAAAAAAACTTTTATTATATTTAGTTAAAAAAAGTTAAACTGCACATTAGAAGTTCTATCCTCAATGTTTGTGATGCTTTTAATGTGTTAAGTGTCACACTTTACTGTAGGTGTTTAAAAAAGAAAGAAAAATATACAGTATGTTTACATGTTTATTTGAAACATAACATTACATTAATAAAACATTAATAAACATCTGGACACTCCTCAAGTGTACCCTAAAAGAAGGAAAGACTGAGAGAAAAGAGATAAGAGGGGGAACAGAAAATGACTCATGGTTACTTCATCAGATAGACTGAAGGCATTAATGTTAAATTGGGTAAATGTTAAAGGAATAGTTCACCCTAAAATAAAAATTCTGTCATCATTTACTCATCCTCATGTTGTTTTAAAGGTAGGGTAACAGATTTGATCCTGAAAGATTTTTAGTTATGCTGGTTAAGAGGCTGTTTACACTTGGTATTAAGATGCGTGTTCACGTGCGCTCACCTCCTGTCTGTAAACAGCAAGAAAAGCAAACTTTTCTGCTGAATTGACAACCTGTACAGGAGCCACAAAACGAAAGGCATCTTTTATAACAACAACAGCAAAAACTGCCTGGATCAGCAAGAGCAAAAACCCAAATTAACATCTGTAACTTTACTGCTTTAGCACGAGATGCAAACAGCTGCAGGAGGCAAAGGGTCTGAAAGGGTCGTTGTTTATTTTGGTAAGGTAGGTACGCGATATGTTTGTATTGAGATGGATTCAGATATTCTACTTTGATGAAACATTGTGTTGCTTATGAAATTTGTGTTCGTTTACGGATTAGCATAACGATATAGTTACTACGGCTACACAACCGAACGTGTGCTTAAACTAATTCTGATATAAACCAGTTGTATGTTGGTTATTTTGGAAGTGTTATTCACTTTGTACTGCAAAGTTTTCTCACTGGTGAATGAGACATGAAATGTGACCGTCTGATCTGTGCATGTTCATGTGTTTTGAAAGAGGCGTGACTTTGGATGGCGATTTGACTTAAGGGTGGGATCGTGATTTCATTACTAGGCGGCTACCGTTAGCATTTTTCAAAATGTGTTACCCTACCTTTAAACCTGTATGAATTTTTTCTGATGAACACAAAAGAAGATATTTAGAGTAATGATGGTAAACACACAGCAGATTGTAACCATTGACTTCCATAGAAGGAATAAAAAAATATGATGGAATTTAATTTAACACCTGTGTGCTAACCATCATTTATCAAAATATTTTCTTCATCATATATCACAATACTTTCAAAATACTTTTTCCTACTATGGAAGTCAATGGTGACAATGTGCTGTGTTTTTACCATCATTACGCAAAACATCTTAATTTGTGTTCATCAGAAAAAATCATGCAGATTTAGAACAACATGAGGATGAGTAAATGATGAAAGAATATCTATTGAACTATCCCTTTAACAACAATTGAAATACCTTGAATTTGCTTGTTTTCAGGCCCGCTCTCTTATTCTTTTTGCATCTCTGTCAGATGCAAGCTGCAGAAGTTTTTACGAACTTTTCTACTTCACCATCTGGTGCACGAACAGTAGTTGAATTTCTTCTGACAGATTCTTGAAAAGAAACAAAATTATTTAATTAGGTAAATGCAAGCATGTTAGTTTAACCCTGGAGAACCCAAGAACCCTTCTCTTAGAATCAATTAACATTGGCCACATTTGACCCGTGGGTTCTCCAGGGTTAAATGTTACCTACAAGCTATTCTGCTTCAAAAACATTGACAGGTACTTTAGGTTGGAAGACTTATAGCTTCATAGATTAACATTGTAATGGCTTTATATACAGTGGCAAGAAAAAGTATGTGAATTTCACAGTTTTCTGAACAAATTTGTCATAAAATGCGATCTAAACTTTATCTAAGTCAAGGGCATTGATAAACATAATGGGGCGGTTTCCCGGACCAGGATTAGCTTAATCCAGAACTAGGCCTTAGTTTAATTAGGAAATATAATTAGTTTTAACAAACATGCCTTACTAAAAACATTACCTGTGTGCATTTTGAGGTTAAACAAAGGGCACTGATGTATTTTAAGATATGTAAGTGTAAGTTGTTTTCAGTTTGGAGAGCTCTTAAAACTGTTTAAGTCTAGGACTAGTCTAATCCCTGTCCGGGAAACCGCCCCAATGTGTCTAAAAATAATTACACAAAAACATTCTGATCTTTCATGTCTTTATTGAGAACTTAAAAAAAAAAAAAACATCTTAGTGCTTGTGAAAAAAATGTGAACCCTTAATTGAATGACCTCAAAAAAGCCAATTGGAGTCAGGTTTTAGCACAGCTATGGCCCTATTGTTTTTTCCCCAGAATCAGTTAAATTTTTTCTCAAATTCCGTGTTTTTCGTTTTATTCTGGATTCTGGTTAAATTAAATTTCAGTAATCAAAAAGCACATCTTATCAACTGAAAACATAACAGAAAATTAGCAGATCCACCACTGCAGTGAATATACTGTACTGTATGAGTGTGCGTTTCCACAAGGTGACGTGCCTGTTTACCAGCATGTATAGCTCGTATATGGTTCTCAGACACGAGGGCTCACTAAGTTTTCTTTCTTGTTTAAGTGAACATAAACAGCTGTATGTTTATTAGTATATTGAAGCAGTGCCGTCTTAAAGCTGTCTTGGGTGTTCAAAGCTGTCTTGAGTGTTCAATGTTCATTACACAAAAAAAATGAAAACCCCTCACTACTATTAACTGAATACATTTCGCAGCTGCACATTTAATCCATACAGTGAGGACTGTGGAGTGTTTTATTTGTATTTATTGCTAAGGTTCATGTTAAAATCATGTTGACAGACAATTTCATAACTAATATATTTACATTTAATACAGATGCCTGAAAAGTAAAACAAGATGAGTATAGTATTATGATTAAGAGGAAATATTAAAAATTTGGTTGCTTTTCAGTAGCATTGTTGTAGTGACAGCCAACATACATTGGCCTATATGTAACACACATGAGTAGTACAAAGTCCATTTACTACTTTGCAAACTCGACACAACAACAAAAAAACTAAACAAAAATGAGTGGAAGTGGCAACGAATATCCAAAGATGATAAATTGTGGACAAAAAGGTAGCACAAATTCCTTTATATGGAAGTGGTTTGGCTAGCTAAAAAACTGACGAGGCGCAGATTAAAATATAAATGAACCCTCTTATTTTTGTGGCTTCAGTCATTGTTGGCATACCGTTTTAAAGCTGGAAGCATTAACAACTTACATCGAAATATATATCATTATCGTTCAATATGGATTTTTGCCATATTGCCCAGCCCTAGGCCGATGTATTTTGGCTGTCACTACAACAATGCTACTGACAAGCAACCAAATGTTTTTTTTTTTTTATCATAACACTATACTCATCTTGTTTTACTTTTCAGGCATCTGTATTAAATGTAAAAATATTAGTTATTAGAATCTATGATTTAACATTAGCAATAAATACACACAAAACACTGCACAGTCCTCACTGTATGAATTAAATGTGCAGCTGCAAAAGTTGTTCAGTTAAGAAAAGTGAGTGATTTTCATTTTTGGGTGGAAAGAACATTTCTGACACAGAAAGCAGTAGGCTACTGTCACTTTAAGACCCAGAACAGCTTTAAGACTGCACTGCTTTAATATACTGATACTGACACATCTAGCTGTTTATGTTCACTTAAACAAGAAAGAAAACTTAGTTTAGTGATCACGCATGTGTTGACTGCGCGGTGTGTGCGTGCTTCGCGAGCCTTCATGTCTGAGGAACAGATGTCAAGCGTGCGCGTTGTGGGAACGCTGAGTTGCACACTCATACAGAACAGTATATTCAATGCAGTGGTGGAGCTGCTACTTTTCTTCATTTTTTCTAAATTTGTGAATGTCCTGTAAATAATATATACTTCTTAAAGCTGTACGGATGTGTGCGTGGGCAAGGCGGACATGGAAAGAAAGTATACTGTACCTTTTCTGTCTGTTCTGTTCCAGCCTTTATTGGAACCTGCTAGTGCTCTGAAAAACACATGAAAGATCTGAATTTCTTGTGTAATAATTTTTAGACACATTATGTTATTTATGTATATTTATTCAGAAAACCATTACATTTACTTGCTAATGTATATATACATAAACATACAATACATATATAATATTGATGGCTCTTGCTTCGTTCTGAAACCCTAGATGGCAGTTTTCTTATCCTCGAACAAACTGTCATCACAAGGGCCATGTTTACATGCACAAAATTTTGTCAATCCGACTGAATTTAATCCGATGAAAGGTTACAACAATACAGTTTACATGCACCCTAAACATGTTTAAATGTTTGCACCTCAAAATGTTTGTTTTCATGTACATTTTATAAACCGAACATCTGTGCAAGCGCACAGCCAGGGTTGGCAGCTTCACATATCAAAATCATCCCCATGGACATTCAAAATTAGCCCAAAAGCATCCCAATGACTTATCACAGCCCAAATACCAATAACTAATGAACAAAATCCTTTCATATCTGACCCGCAGAAAAAACAACTCGCAAAGACAGTTTAAACAGTAGCCCAAATCTGAACGAAAAAAAGAGAGGACTTGGCAATGCCACCCCAAAGCCAAACCAAAGCAAATAAGAGGTAAATATACGACGTGAACTTGAGCACAAATTTTCTGTGCACATGCACAATGTATTTTTGCATCCGACAAAATACTTCGATTCACGCATTTACATGCATACTTTTCTCCTGCTGATCGGATCACAGATTGGACTACACCACCCCTTTCAATACGATTCAAATTTGCATCCAATCTACCTCAATCGTATTGATTAAGGTTTTTACATGACGGCTTTTTAATACGATTGAGCCATCAATACGATTACAAACTGATTAATTGGTTGCATGTAAACATAGCTACTAGAAACATAAGAACTAGAAAAGGGCACACCACTAAGGTAAAAAAAAACGGTTACATGCCCAATTGTGCCAGTGTTGTATTATCGAGAAAGTTCATTATTATTTTTATACCTTTTTAAGCTTTGCCTATTTAAAATTGTAATATTTGCAAGATGCAGCAAAAGAGAACTCAATTTGTTTTTAAGGGTTGTTTTGAGATTTTCAATGATATAGAAAAGTAAGTTTTCCTTACTCTTAATCACACACATCCACAGATAATTGTGTTTTCTCTACCATTATATTTATTTTTCAAAATGACTGCAAATGCCAAATCCATAAACTGGAATTGTGATCTAATAAAATATCTTGTTATTATAGTTTACATAATAACGTTTACATATCAAAGTTTAGTTTAGACTACTTAATGTAAAGACTTTTTAAAGACTTGTTATTTGTAATATATATTTGTAGCCCTAAACGAATCCCTATCATACTTGTGGCCCCAATTGACCCCTCAGACAGTCCTGACATTAACAATGCAACAAAACTGATTCCCAAGAAATATCCATGCCCCGTCCAATATTGTACTTTTACTTACATTAATTCTTCAAATGAATTCTGTCCAAACTGATGATCTTGAGAAATCTAAATGTGACAAAAACAATCACAATAAGTTGTTAAGTTGTATAACAGACAGACAGATCATAGATACAAAATGTTGAGTAATAATTACATAATTAAGGTTCACTCATTTTCTACAAAGTATCTTTCAATAGATGAAATCGGTTATAATGTTGTGCAACAGTGAGGTGGAAATATTTTTACTGCAGGTGCACTTTAGTAAAGAAGTTTAACTACCAGCTGTGTCCTGTAGCTGCAATGCTCTCTATTCTGTGAAATTTAAACGTTTTCTGTACCAGACAAAGTTATCCCTTGGTAAAAAAAAATTACCTCAGTCAGCTGTATAATAGCGGAACTGGCTGAGGTGGCTACGAGTGTTTAGCAGAATAGCTTCACGATCCCTCAGTTACTCCCGCCTGCTGCATAGACTGCTGAGGCAAATCCTCAGAGCAGTTTTATGAGTTGCGAAATATTATTTGTTTGTTATGCTGAAATATTACTGTTTAAGTAAGTTCATTAAACTGAGCAGAGTTCATTTCTTATGTCCGAATTCTCCTTGTCAGATTAATTATAAAAATCGATTTTCTACTCAAATTTATCTAGAAAGACTTCAGTATTTTAATAATAAATTCAAATGCTAATTTACATATTTGTTGAAGTGGGATTGTGGTCATTTAAAAAATTACGTATACTATATCAGTCACACCAGTTTGTCCTTCTTTTAAATGAAGTTTACATATATCTAATATGTGCAGAGTATAAATATTTTAAGCATTAAAATTATGTTAAATAACTTCCAAAAAGTCTTACCTCAGAGAAATTGCAGCAGACTTCATGCAGCTACAACCGTTAAAGCCCGGTAAATGTCGTCACTAGATGTCGCAGCTAGTGCGCATGTCTTGAAACAGCAGCAGTTCTTTTTCCAAAATAAAAGTTCCTTTAACCAGCTTTAATTGTCTAAAAATTGTAATCGATAAATTATAAATAGATCAATCTTTATGATCAAATTAGTTCAAATTCTGGAAAAGGGCTGAAAAATTTTAGTTGTAATAAAGTAAACAAATTGACAAGCTTTACAGCTTATAAAATGTTTTTATAAAATCTCAATTTAGTATTTGACCATTAATTAATACAATATGTGTTTGTTGAAATATTACATACATAGAAAATATTTCAGTATAAACTTAATAGCCCAGATACTTACATTCAATAGGCTAATGGCACTTTATGCCTCTACAAACCTATTCTTAACATTAAAATATGCTTCTCCCCTTCCCTTATTTTATTAGGGAAAAATTTCAGAGCTTAACTTTTCCTCACACTACTTTTCACTTATTGACTACCATTAATCAGGAACACTAAAAACAATTATCAAAACATTAAATAGAAACAATTATATGCATATCAATTGTTAAATTAATATATTTTTATTAAAACAAACGTGAAATGTGAAAGCCAATATGTGGAAAATATGCCATTTGTCAGCCAAAATCGGACCAAATCCGCATATACACAGCCTAGCCGAATCTGGCAACTTTTGCTGGGCCAGTGCTGGCTTAATGCTGGTAAGCCGCAGCCAGAACACAGCTGTGTGCGCCGACACTCAGCCGGATCTGGCCCGAATGCACTGGCTACCTGGGTACGGTCGGGATGTCCAATGGCAACTTAATCAACCATGTCAAATAAGTTGCATTTGGGATACAAATTCAAAAAAATCATCCCGACCGTCACTTAATCTAAAGGGCCTAAATAGGCTGTTGCTGTACATCCCGACTGTAACTTAATCAAAAGGGCCTAAATAGGCTGTTGTTGTACATCCCAAACATAGCTTATTTAACAGGGCCCAAATAGGCTGTTGCTGGACAAGCCGTTTTTGGCCTAATTATGCATAATTAAAATATGCAAATTACCCTATGACGTCATACACGCCTCCCTGTACGAGGACGAACGAAAAAACGCCGTTGGACTTATGAATTTTGACGAGTTAACCCTCTATTTAACACTGTCCAGCAACAGCCTATTTGGGCCCTTTCGAATAAGTTACAGCTGGGATGTACAACGGCAGCCTATTTTGGTAGCGTCAAATAAGTTACGGCCGGGATGTCCAACGACAACCTAATCGACCATGTCAAATAAGTTGCATTTGGGATATAAATGTCAAAAATCATCCCGGCCGTAACTTATTTGATGTTGTCGAATAGGTTGTCGCTGTACATCCCGGCCGCAGCCTATTTTGACCTTTGGAATAAGTTACGACCGGACAAGATCGGATGAAAAAACTCTAAGTCCAAAACAGCATCCCAGTCATAGCTTATTCAGCGTAAGTTCCATAAGCTGCCATTGGACATCCCGACTGTAACTCATTTGACGCGGCCAAACTAGGCTGTTGCTGGACAAGCCGTTTTTAGCCTAATTATGCATAATTAAAATATGCAAATTACCCTATGACGTCAGACACGCCTCCCTGTACGCGTACGAACGAAAAAACGCCGTTAGACTTATGAATTTTGGCGAGTTAACCCTCTATTTAACACTGTCCAGCGACAGCCTATTTGGGCCCTTTCGAATATGTTACAGCTGGGATGTACACCGATAGCCTATTTTGGTAGCGTCAAATAAGTAACGGCCGGGATGTCCAACGACAACCTAATCGACCATGTCAAATAAGTTGCGTTTGGGATACAAATCCCGGTCGTAACTTAAATTGCTTGTGAGTTTTTGCGTCAAATAGGTTGTGGTCGGGATGTCCGATGGTAACCTATTCGACCATGTCAGATAAGTTACATTCGGGATATACATGTTAAATATCATCCTGACCGTCACTTATTTGACGTTGTCGAATAGGCGGTCGCTGTACATCCCGGCCGCAACCTATTTCGACCCTTGAAATAAGTTACGACCGGACGAGATCGGATAAAAAACACCAAGTCCAAAACGGCATCCCGGTCGTGGCCTAAATTGGCCTAAATTGACCCGTGAAATAAGTTGCGACCGGACAAAACGGCATCCTGGTCGTGGCCTAAATTGCCAGTCAAATGAGTTATGTCGGGATGACCGCTGGCAACCTAATCGACCGTGTGAATTAAGTTACGTTTGGGATAGAAATTGAAAAATGGATCCCAACCGTAACCTATTTGACGCGACTAAACTAGGCTGTCGTTGTACATCCCGGCCGCAGCCTATTTTGACCCTTAGAATAAGTTACGACCGGACAAAGGCTGTCGCTGGACGTCCCGGCCTTAGCCTATTTTGACCAGGCGGAATAAGTTGCGACCGGACGAGATCGGTTGAAAACTCTTAAGTCCAAAACGGCATCCCGTTCCTAACTTATTTACCCGGTCAAAATAAGCTACTGATTAATCCAGGTGTGTCTCATTATTGTTGTTGTAACTACTGAGGTCAGGCACACTTGGATTAATCAGTTTGTTTGTGACTACTGAGGTCAGGCACACCTGGATTTATCAGTTTATCCAATAATGGCAGACAGGAAACAAGGAGCTGGCTGAAGTTCAGGAATTAGTGCAGCTGGGCATATAGCCTATTGAGTGGCGATTGCAATTGAGTGGCGACAGAAAGCGAGTGGTGAACGCAATCGAGTGGCGACTGCAATCGAGTGGTGACAGAAGGCGAGTTCCGACCGCAATCGAGTGGCGACCGCAATCGAGTGGCAACCGAAATCGAGTGGCGACCGCAATCGAGTGGCGTCAAAAATCGAGTGCCGACAGTAACCGAGTGCCGGCCGAAACCGAGTAGCATCGAAAATCGAGTGATGATGGCAATCGAGTGGCGACCGAAATCGTGTGGTAACCATGTGACAAGTCCTGACCAAATGATATCTTCAGAGTGCATGGAGACATTTTGTAGTGATTACAGCACAAGAATGTGATTTCTTTACTCAAGTCTGTCTTAAATAGCCTAAAGCTTTTACAACAAAGTAAGAAAAAGTTGATTGTAGGTTTAATGCTTTACAGTGAGGCAAATATATGTTAAGAGCATGGTAAAATAATATATATATATATATATATATATATATATATATATATATATATATAACGAAGAAAATTATCTGTATTTGTAATGAATTTATTAATGCATTAAACATGTTTGGACTTAGTTTTAATTTTTTAGTGTTTTAGTGTTTTTAACTGGTGCCAACAAATTGAGGCCCAAGTGCCACCAGCTTTACAACTTGTTGGTGCCAGTGCCACATCTCTCAAATGTTAGTCTGGAACCCTGATTCAACAAAAAATATTGAACAAGTGTATTTTTTCAGGTGAGTATGACATTTAACCAATATTTGAGATGAGTGAAACACTATTTGACTGAAATGGTTATCAGAAAAAATCTCAGAAATAATTGATTTTAAAAAAGACAAAAATGTAGTAACTAAAACTTGACTAAGATATCGAGTTTTCTTTGGACTAAAACTAGACTAAAATGACAAGTGTTTTAGTTGACTAAAACTTGATTAAGATACCTTGAGTTGTCTTTTGGATAAAAACTAGACAAAAATGATGACTTTTAGTAGACTAAAACTAAAAAGGACATTTGGTACAAGACTAAGACTAAGACTAAATTGAAATAGGTGACAAAATTAACAGTACTTTGTAGTGTGAATTATTTTGGCAAAACAAGTAACATTTGGAAAAATAAAGATAAAGATTTGTTTATAAAAAATAAATAAATGTGAAGGTATTTTGGCTTTTTTAGTATGCATCCTGGATGCACACTATGAAGAATTCACACTTTGTAGTGTGCACAGTACAAAGGATGCACACTTTGTAGTGTGCACACTACGAAGGAGGCACTCTTTGCAGTGTGCACACTATGAAGGATGCACACTTTGCAGTGTGCATTATTTTGGCAAAACAAGTAATGTTTGGAAAGTGAATTTTTTAATTTTTAAAAAAATAAATCTTAAGGTATTTTGGCTTTCTAGTACACTACGAAGGATGCACCTTTTGTAGTGTTCACACTACGAAGGGAATTTTTTTTTAAATAAAATCAATAAATCTGAAGGTATGTTGGCTTTCTAGTAGGCATCCTGAATGCACACTATGAAGGATGTGTCTTGTTTACCCTGATAACGCTGTGTATTTAAACCCAAATCCACTGTCTAATGTTGATTATTGAATGTTGAACTGAAAATCGAGTGGTGACGGAAAATCGAGTGGCGTCCAAAATCGAGGGGCAACCGCAATCAAGTGCAATCGAGTGGCGATCGAAATCGAGTGCCGACCAAAATTGAGTGGTCACCTCAATGGAGTGGCGATTGCAATCGAGTGGCGACCGCAATCGAGTGGCGACAGAAATCGAGTGGCAAACCGCAATCGAGTGGCAACCGCAATCTAGTGCAGACCAAAATCGAGTGGCGACCGCAATCGAGTGGCGACCGAAATCGAGTGGTGACCGCAATGGAGTGGGTTTGCAATCGAGTGGCGACCGCATTCGAGTGGCGAACGAAATCGAGTGGCGACCTACATCGAGTGGCGACCTACATATAGTGGCGACAGAAATCGAGTGGCGACCGGAATTGAGTGGCGACCTACATCGAGTGGCGACCTACATCGAGTGGCGACAGAAATCGAGTGGCGACCGGAATTGAGTGGCAATTGCAATCGAGTGGTAACAGAAAGTGAGTGGTGAACGCAATCGAGTGCGACCAAAATTGAGTGGCGACCGCAATCGAGTGACAACCAAAATTGAGTGGCAACAGAAATCGAGTGGAGACCGCAATCCAGTGCCGACCGAAATCGAGTGGCGGTGTTAATCGAGGGATGACTGAAAAATCGAGTGCCGACTGAAATCGTTTGGGGATCGCAATCGAGTGTCGATCGCAATCGAGTGGCGACCGCAATCGAGTGGCAACCACAATAGAGTTGTGACAGAAATCAAGTGGCGACCGCAAATGAGTGGCGACTGAAATCGAGTGGCAAATGAAATCGAGTGGCGACCACATTCGAGTGGCGACCGAAATCGAGTGGCATATGCAATCGAGTGGCGATCGCAATCGGGGGCGACCGCAATCGAGTGCCGACTATAATCGAGAGGTGACAGAAAGCGAGTGCCGACCGAAATCGAGTGCGGACAGAAATCGAGTGGCGACAGAAATCGAGTACCGATTGCAATCAAGTGGCGACAGAAATCGAGTGGCTACCAAAATTTAGTGGCAACTGAAATCGCGTGCCGATCGAAATCGAGTGCCGACAGTAATCGAGTGCCGGCCGAAAACCGAGTGCCATCGAAAATTGAGTGGCGACCGCAATCAAGTGGTGACCAAAATTGAGTGGCGACCGCAATCAAGTGGCGACCACAATCGAGTGGCGACCAAAATAGAGTGGCGACCACCATCGAGTGGTGACCGAACAGAATTTTGATATTTAATGTCTTTGTTCAAAAGTAATAAATGTGTAAATTTATCGACGTTGACACAATAATGGTTCTGAAGCTGTATTCCTGTTTCCCAATTCGAAGGCTGCAACCTTCTAAGGACATATTTTAAGACCAATTGCGTCACAGCAGCGCGACTTGATGCTAGTAAGGCCGCCCCAATTCCAAAGATGCTTTAGAATGAAGCCTCAAAATGCGTCCTTATTTCTCTGCGCTGTTAAGGATAGAACGTATCCTTAACAGCCGAGGCTATCCCTAGAACATTGCGTGCCTGCATAATGGCTGGATATTCTAAAATAAACACTTAAAGGAATAGTCTAACCTTTTGCCATATTAAACTATGTTATTACCTCAACTTAGAGGAATTAATACATATCTATCTTTTTTCAATGCGCGCACTGTACAGCGCGTCCCAAATGTGTTAGCATTTAGCCTAGACCCATTCATTCCTATTGAACCAAACAGGAAAGCCTCCAAACACTTCCGTGTTTTCCCTATTTAAAGACTGTTACATGAGAATTTATACCAGTAAGTATGGTGCCACAAAATATAACTTGGTATATTTTTTGGTACCATAGGAATGAATGGGGTTAGGCTAAATGCTAACACATTCACAATGCGCTGTACAGTGCACGCAATGAAAAAAGATAGATATGTATTAATTCATCTAGGTTAAGGTAATAACATAGTTTAATATGGCAAAAGAGTAGACTATTCCTTTAAAACTTTCATTAAATAAAAGTGGGTATTTATCAGAAAAAAATTCTTGTCACTGTTTTAGTATTAAAAGTTATGTTTTGTGTTAATATTATTCTGTTTATGTTGCGTATATTTCTTTGGTTGATTAAACTATTCAATAGTATATTAAATTAATCTGCATCAGCGTGTTATATTTTCTAAACTTAAAAGTCAGAAACGGCTCCGCTATGTCCTGCTGACAGGTGCGGTTGGCGCGCCTGTCAGCAGGACACAGTTATGGGTCCTCCTAAGGTTAGAACGTCTCATTACACTATTTCAGTTTTCTTCCCTACTAAAAAATCCAGCTAAGTCCAGCATAAGCTGGTAGCTGGTTTTTACTGGTTTAAGGTGGCAAAGCTGGTCAAGCTGGTGAGTCAGCTGGTCTTCCAGCCTGACCAGCTAAGTCCAGCTAGACCAGCTTAAAAAGTGACCAAAACACAGCTAGACCAGCTTGCTACACCAGCAATGCCAGCTAAAACCGAGCTGGGAGACCAGCTAAAACCAGCTCACCAGCTTATGCTGGTCTTAGTTGGACTTTTCAGAAGGGTTTGCGGACTTCTGAAAGACTGAGTGCTCGTCCTTTTAGGTTGATTGCTTAGAAGGTTGCAGCCCTTGAATTGGGAGAGAGCCTATATGCATGGAGCTATTTCTGACACAGCCTTCCAGTATGTCAGGTTTGTGTCATGTAGCAGGGATGCACAGAACATGGTATTTCAACAAATACAGTATGTTGACTACGACATACAGCATCATGTCTGGGTAAGTTCAAGTTGTATGTTTGAGACATTTAAATATGTGTAGGCTACATATTTTTACTAACACTTTCGTTTGTGATTCTGTAAAAACATTGTTAAAAACAAAAAAGACAAACAAACAAACAAACAAACAATAAAATCACTAAAGGCAAAAGATAAAACCAACTCAGAAATCAATATCTTACAGGTGCTTCTCCAAAAATGTCCACCAGATGGCAGAAAATATTGATTTTAAACGAAAGGCCAAAAACCAATCGAAACAGCTATTGTCCTTCAGTAAAACATCATCAGAGGATTAATAACATCAGATATCTTTAAAATGGCTTACAGAATAATGATAAGCTCTTTTCATTTTTAAAGGTGTTTTGACACAATGTTGGCAGGACTTCTGCTCCGTGCCTCCTCCGGCACCATGCTGTGTAATCCAGATGTTTTTCATATATTCATGAATTCATTAACTTTCCTTGGAAAACAGCAAATAGACACATAGTCTATCCTGACAAGCCTCAATTAGCACAAAATATCCACATTGCATTGGTAGAATGTGACTGGACCACTTAATATAATATATAATGAGTAGACCGACTCCTCTGTGTTATGGATGCAAATTATGCATGATTATTTAAAAGACACTACTTATTTATTTACCATGATGAACACAATTACATATATCACAATCAAGGTTGGACCAGGTAATGGGACATCCAATCAATTTTTATGCATTTATTTATAAAACATTGACAGAAGTGTCAGAAGTGACAACAATGGGGACCGTCAACTGTATACCATTATTTATCAAAATATCTTCTTTTGTCTTCAACAGAGTTAGATGAAGCCTCTTAGCCCCTTATAGTATAGGATATGATTTTAGTTCATGGTGTAGAATATAAAAATGACATCATCCCTTGTTGAGATTTCCAGCTAATGGAAAACAGGGCTCATTTCACTTGACTTGTATTTAATTAAATCTTCCCCGTAGAAATTAAAAGGCTGAACTGTGATATTAAAAACAAACCTTTTTCCCCACATGATAAACTTCCAGGGAACAATACAGTGTGGCAGTGTATGTGAGCTGGCAGCAGCCCCTACTTGACTTGGCTTGGGATGACAGACAGCAGTGCTGTCTGTGTCGGAGATCAGGGGAATTCTGGGTGATGTATGATTTTACAGACAGATGAACTGTGAATGTGGGACAACAGGTTACTCCGCCCTTAGAACCCCAGGAATGTACATAAGAGGGAATCAGCGCTTGTTGGATCATGTTTACATCATCATACTGTAAACCGTAAGTTTTGGCATATTTAATAGTATTCTGCCACACGTCAGTTACCTAAATAAACAACCACATGCCTCGACACAATACATCTTTGAGCTGTACTGTATTTGCAGTATTGCTGTTTATTGATAATGGCATAGGCCTTTACTCTATGAACCCCTTGTGCTTGTGAACTTTCTGTAGTTTATATTGCAGTTATGAGGTAGTTATCCTGTCCAATATATTGTGCTGCATGTGTCAGTGAAGTACAAATACAACCTTAATGCAATTTAAATGGAACTTTCTTCAAAATATTTACCCTCTTTTTACTTTAATGCACATTCACATTATTTTAACATTCTCCTTGTATATTCGCATGCAATGGTTCCACAATTTGTCTCCTTCGAAGATATACTGGAAGCCAGCGTATAAAAAGCTTAAAATAAATTATAATTTATTATTGACAATGTAAGCTCTTTATTGTCTCCTCATACTTCACAGTTGGCACAGGAGCAAGGAGAATGACACACACCCATCAACACATGATCTTGTGCAGCAGGGCCGTGCACAGGACCTTTTGAGGGGCATGTGCTGAAACTGAAAAAGGGCACCCCCTCCAAATAAATATCACTTAATAATCATCTTAATAGCTTTTTATTTATTCACTATTAATGATTGAAAAAAATCACTATTAATGAATGAAAAATGACATTTTATGATAGCTTGGCATTATACAGTGCAAAGGATATCTGCCCTTGTAAGTTGGCTTTAACAATTTACATCCTGGGTGTTTGTCTGTATAAGGCCTATTTGTAGTCATGTGTTTGTGAATTGCTCGCTCTTATTTAATTTTAGAATATATTAATTAAAATTTTTTCCTCTGCTTACATACATAAAGTTACATAAAAATATGTTTGAAGAAAAAAAAGGTATTCTGTTTGGTTTTATAAGCTAATTTGTATTATTTGGTTAACATGTTTATGTACTGTATGTGATTGAGAAGAGGGGGAAATAGGATATTAAAGATCAAAATAGGAGATTATACTATACTATAGCCATACCATAAGCATATTCAACATGTATCTGCCTACCTGGTGCTGAGGACCAGGAACCTTGGTCTTTTGAAGGTGCAAATAACTGCATTACTAAAAAAATATACTAAATACTAAATAGACTTAACTCTATGCAGTTAATTTCAGAATAAAAAGTTATGAACCAAATAATCATACAACTCCCTTGACTAATTCAAGGCATAAGATACATGCATATACAATAAATTATATCCAGATTGCATACTGTAATGAGTGACAGGGCAATATAATGTACATACTTGTATCCTTTACACGTTTTTCGTCTCTATCCAGTTTTCCCAACTGGGCATCTGATGTCTAAGACCTTTCTAATCTGATATGTTTTTGGTGTTAATGTAGGCTAAACATTTACCCGCGCGGGCGCGTCTTCTCGCGTGAGATGTGTTGACTTTAGTTAAACGATTAATACGCGTCATGCAAAAAAAACGGTAAAAACCCGACCGTGCATTCCGTATTGTTGTCACGGGTGCCCTTCACATGGGTGAACACTTGTTTAAAAACTGCTCGCGCTTTGTCAAAAACTCAATTTGGTCGCATTTTGCGCCAGCCCTTGCTGCAGTTTGGAGCCCTTAGTGCCCCCTGATTGCCCACTCGACCAATCCCGTCTATGGATAATTCGGCTCTGCTCAAATTTATAAAACATGCGGCGTTATATACATACTAGTGTTTCTTTCGTAATGACACAGCATTGTACTCAAACAACAAGATACTTATTTACCGTTGCAAGACGTTCAGCTGCCTCTGACTGCTGTGGAACTTCAGCTCGCTGCACTCAGGGGGCGGAGTTAAGAGGTTTGACAGACAGTTTGAGCGGATCCAAAAATATTTAGTTTTTTAATAATTTTATTTGATAAATATATTTGTAAAACACACAGACAGACGTAAATGTTTAACAATAGCATTAATATATATATTTAAAAAAAATTATAAAACACCTCCAAAAAAGGGCACTTCGGAGTGTAAGGACAAAAAGGGCATGTGTTCTGCACAGGTTGAGTCCTATCTGTGCACGTGCCTGTTGTGCAGAGATTATCTCACCAAGCAAACCCCTCCCTTATAAAAAAAACACCTTCAAAATCCTGGTAGCACTCCAGTCCGTGCAAGAACAATGAAGTCAATAACGTTGCGTGAAACGCACCAATCAAAAAGTGACAGTCTGTGGAAAGTTCAATGGTCCAGTCTTTTAGACCTCCTTGCAAAATAGTTTAAAATGACATGTAAATTGCTTTATTACATGCAGTTTGACATGTCAAGCGAGGGTACAGAGAGAGAGAAAAACAATTCAGGAAATTCAACACTCAGGGTACCAATTACTATCAGGTTGTGAAAATTGAAGTTGCCAACCCCATAAGCAAACACAAAGAGAACAATGGTATAATTTTGATCAATTAGTCAGGTTTGAACCTCAGGCGTGGAATTGATTTGGCACACTGCTATATTGCCAGTGAGGGACTATGCAAGTGTTGTAGCAACACAATGTATAAATAAAAGACAGAGGTTTCTAATGCGCTTCCAATTAATATGATTGATGTCTTTATGGTAACAGAGCTATAGTGCCATAAAGACATGCAAACACAAGACAGTCACGCGCCAGATTATACATTATAACTGATTGATCTATTGAATCTCTCAACACCCCATACATCTGAAACACAGGTGGCCGGGACACCGTATTATTTAAATCTTCCAATTTATTGTGCAACCTGGAAGCAATATTTCACTTCTGCCCATTACCAAAACCTGTTTTAGCATTCATTTGTTGTTTGATTAAAAACATTGCAGAGATTAATTCATGCATAGTGTTACCTTAATGGAGCATCAGTCACTAAATTATTGGTTTTTCTTCTTGCTGTCACATTGCATCCTAATAAAAAGTTGCCATTTTCTCTCAACAGATGGACTTGGTCTCACATCTCAGCCTACACGTCTGTTCTGTGTAAATCATTAGCCACAAGCAAATGTTGCTTTATCACTATGTTTTTTCATCTTACAGAACAAACAGTGCTAGCATTTCAAAGCATTTCTTGGTGACCCAATGTCAACTGGCTGTGCACTTGTATACCTAAAATGTGCATATCGGTACCTTAAAGGTACACACTAGTACCTCAGATTTTCATGACTGTACCTAAATGGTAAACATTATGACCTTTTGAAAAGGCTCCTTCACAGTGAACACTCTTGGTACCTTATTACATTGGCCAATTTGACAGTCTTTTGTGCTTTTCTGGTACTGTGATAAGTCACCAGTGAGTGGTTTGTGTTGAATGCGATTATCACCATGTTAACTGTGAACCGACAAAGCCCATAATTTACTGAAGGTATGATGTCATTACTGTTTGGAAGGATAAAGAGATAAGGCAGTCAGTGAGTGTTTTGTGAGTTTAATCACAAACACCTGGGTTTTCATATTGTACTCAACATTAATAACCGACTGATTCAAGATTTTGATTGTCATCTGCACTTAACGCAATAAAATTCTTAATCTTTTAGCTTTATATTTAGGCTTCTGCATAAAATACTGAGTCAGAGCCTAAGGGCAGATAATAAGTCACTACATAACACGTAAAGAGCAATAAATTGTTTGTTAATGGTGTAGTCCCACATTGGGATTTTGTGTAAACCCACATTTTTTTTGTCTTGATGCAGTTGTTCCAATATACTTGCAATATACAAAAGATGTGTATACTGTATATATATATATATATATATATATAATTAGTAACAAAAATGCTGTGTTTTTAAGATGTTTAATGCTAATATCTCCTCAAATTTTTTTACAATATAAAACACTTAATTACTCTGTTAAATGTAGTACTGACAAGAACAAAGCCCAGTAATAAAGCAAGTCCTCTTACCACGTTAAGATGAAATGGAAATCAATAGTATATAAATACAGTTTTATTAACTTTTAACTCCCCCCAAAACAATAACAACACAAAATACACTTCATATGAATAAAAAAAGAAGGAGTAGTTTCATGACATCAAATACTGCTGGTTTATCTCATTTTTGACCATCAAACACAGATAGGCGTATATCAGAGCCAGGGAATCCCTGTCAGGGATGTATAGCCCAGATCAGGCTGTGGTCAGCAGGGTGAGTGAACACTGACGTCCGCTGGTGTGTCTGAATCTCTGGGTCCAAATCTTTCTAAGCAAATCTTCAAATAGGCGCTGTCTTTACTAATCGACTCCAGATTTGAATATTATACATCAGTGATTCTTGGGAATTTGGATAAAACAGGTTTCAATTTTGAATTACAAAATCTAAAGGTATATCATTATAGACCAAGGTCTTGGCTGTTCAGCGGTTTACTGGTGCATCCTCCCCTGTTCGTATTTTTTTTATAAAATAGGTGTTTTTCCAGTTATTTCTCATACAACTTTACTTTAAGCCTTTAACAGAAAAGGTAATGATTTTTTTATTTAATAAACATATTTTTGTATTAATAGAGACTATTAATTTAATAACTCAACAGCACTATTCATTTAAAATATTAATTTAAAACAAATAAAACTCCGTCTGACGGTGGTGACAATAATCTGACGGTGGTGACATTGGCCTCATTATTCCAAAATGTATACCACTCAAGTCAATGGCTTCTTGCTTAAACTTTATGTAAATATTTGGTCAAAAAAATAACAATCCTGAGCACTGTGATGAACAAATATCAAATCATAACTTCCTAAAATACATAAAACCTGACAGAAAAGACAGAAAACCTGACGGTGGTGACATCTGACGGTGGTGACAAAAATCTAATATAGATAAAAAAAATATATGAGTTGTTCACATTAGTCATCTTGTTTCCCCTCTGTTGCTTGCTACTTTAGACCTCTTCTTAAAAATGATACATTTATTTCATAATCTAATCTAATATTTTTTTTACAAAGATAACGGTGTTGACATGTTACGGTTGTCACAGTAGCAGTGTCCAAAAATATGAGTTTAAGAGAAAATAGCAAACATACAGGAGCTTGAGTGATCTTGAAGCATGCAGTAGAGCTGAAGGTTTGAAAATGGGGTCCTCAGGAATGTAGTTGACCCTGTAGTCGTCTGATTTTATTGCTTTTTAAAAATAACTGATGGTGGTGGCGAATATGTGGGACACATTTTGAGCAATCACAAAATAATAGTAAATATTGTTCAAAACTCACTGTTTGTAGTTTTTAATACAAATTACAATGTATCCTTTCATGTGGTAAATATATTAATCAATTTTCAATTATTACTTTTGACTTTTTTAATGAAGTTGAAATGATTATCTCTTAACCGAGGACAGCTGATTTTATAAGCAATGGGCCAGCATATAATCATTAAATTAATAAAAAAAAAAACCTATTAAAAAACCTTACATATGTGCAAAGGACCCCCTGATTATAACATTGATTCGTTTTCTTCATGAAAATGTTATTAATTTCCAACAGAATTAGCACTTTTCTTAGTGGGACATGTTTTTGCCAAAGTTTCAAGAATCAATGACATATATATTCTCGACTGAACTAATCTTAAAACTACACTTTGTGACCAAGAAACAGTAATAATAAGAAATGGCTAATCCGTCTATTGAAGTATTATGAGATTCAAAACAGCCGAAAGTGTTACCTGTCATTCTGGCCTTCAAATCCATTGCAGAAGAAAGTAGTTCCCAACAAAGAGGCTTTTTAACTAACTTCATTGTTGTTTTCTTTTTTCAAACGTGTGCCATCAAACTGTTGTATAAAAGCAATATCGCTCTCTGAGTCGTGTGATAGCCCCAATCACAGCCGTGATGATATAGAGCAATATCACACTCCTACTCGAGCGATATTGCTTAACTATATAAACAGCGGTGTATAAAGACCTTAGATAATGAACTGTATTGTTTTTATTACCTTAGATTGAGCTGCCTTTATCTACATACCCCGCTGGTCTCCTTACATAAAAAGTCGCCATCATCTTTCTACAGTAGCTCTAAACAGAAAAACTATTCTACTGTGCTCGTTTCATCCTTACTTTGTCTCAAACGACACCATGTTAGTCCTGTGGCAGCTACCGTAGCTTCTCATTGTGTTTCGAAATTGAGGTTGGTTGCAATTCACAATCTAACCACTAGATGCTGCTAAAATCAGTAGTGTATCTTTAAAATTGATAAAAGCCCAACAGCTCACATGTAAACAATTCTTGGACAGGATATTTTTCTCCACCCATGAGTGGGGCTGTTAATATTAGTTTGTTGTTTAAAGAGTGTGGATTTGCTCCTACTTCACTGTCTATTTAAATTAGGATTATTTTGCCGATTGTTAGAGACCTCAAGTTGCTAGCAGCATTGGCAAGCAATGGCAATATTATGTCCACATTGCAGCACTCGAGCTACACGAATGCATTCATTTAATGACTGATTTAACAGATACTCCCTTTCACACTCCAAGGCATCTGCACGAGGGGTTCTTGGCCCACGCACAGTCAGAAATGACCTCTGTTAAATTCTCCCCATAGTCCTCTTTGGCTGGGCTCCTTGCAGTGCTACCTGCTTGAAGTAATCTTAGACCTGAACTTGCTTTGGATGCCCCATGAGGTGGATTTTAACCGTAATGCTTTCTACACATGTGCCGGGATGGAGCGGGAGTTCTGGAGCAGCAGGGATCTGGGTATGCTTCTCAGCAGGGGACAAGAGAATGAGGATTAGGAAGATAAAACAGACTGTGCTCGGAAAAAACTCAAAACACTATATTTGGCTTAAATCAGGTGGGATATGAAACACATGCATATTTGGTCTTCATGTCATTATGAACATTTCATCAACTTAAATTTTATAATGATAATACCCATAAACGTTACACTTGCAAAAATGTTTCCAATTTTTCACATACTATGTAGTATGTTCACTGCAAAAAATGACTTTCTTAGTATTTTTGTCTTGTTTTCAGTAAAAATATTCAAAAATTCTTAAATTAAGATTAAGACAAAAATACTAAGGAAGAAATAAATTTTTGCAGTGTTCTGCAATATTAACAATTTCATTGGTGGAGATGATTGTCCAACTTTGTAAGGATAATTTTATCCCCATAATGCAGCTGAAATCAAAACATACACACACACACCTGCACAAACAAACAAATGAAGAGTTTCATTGCAAAACGGGATAAATCCGTTTTTAACATTTTTTGTCAAAACATGGTTATTATTATGTTATCATGTTATTATTTTGTTTTATGGTGCTACTTAGCTGTATTTTTTAAGTTATGAAGGTTTAAATTGAAACAAACCAACTGCAGTTGAATTGATATTAATTTGAATGCACATAAAAAAAAACAGATTTCTGAAAAATTAAAAAAACGGAGTTATCTCGTTTTGCAACTAAACTCTTTAAATGTAGATTTGCTTCACAAGCCTTTCACACTGACTGCTTAAATAATCTGCTTACGAGCTCAAGTGCAGACATGCTCAAAATGATTGATTTGCAGATCCAAAACACAGGTTCCTCAGTCTTTAGCCTCTGGGACTGGAAGGTATAGCTGCTTTAAGTAATTATTATGGATGAGTGACAGATAAAGAATAAGTGAGGCATAAGTGAATGGACTCATGAGAAGCAAAAAAGGATTAATAGGGTGAAAACAGTGGGTGACAGGGTAAATAGGGTGAAAACAACAAATGGAGATTGAAAGATAGAGAAAGGGAAATAAGAGAAGGGATTTTTAAGTGCCAAACGTGGGTCAAGCAAGACATTTGACCTTCACATAGTGCAGATGTTGTACTCTTTGAAGCACATTCTTAAGAGGGAGTCTACCGACACAGGTGTCGACACACTCTCTCGTGCCGGGCTTCGCAATTTATGGCAATGTAGGGCCTGGGGGAGTCACGGGAGAGGGGTATTCCCTGTCAGAGTGAGATCCTGGCTGCTGGCAACAGCCCTGGACTCCAGTGATGAGAACCGATGTAGATAAAGTTATGAGTGCAGAACGGAAAGAGGCCCCTCTTGTCTCTTATATACACAAACCCCTCGGGCCGGCAAGCTTTGAGTTGCATGTTCTGCACTAACAGCCCGGCTCACCATAAATGGCCCCTGCAGCCCAACAGACTTCATGCCTGAGTGAGGCTCCTTCAACTCGCTGAATCATGAAATGTTTTAAGAATGCTGTCATTACCCTAATGACTGATGTGTACAGCTTGCCACTAGGGGGAGATGGTGAGCAGCTGAAGAGGTGATGATAGCATATCAAAATGTTCATAACCGTATCTGAGAACTGATAAAAACTGTTTTGTAAAAATGTTTGTTTATAAATAGTAGCTTTAAATCATGGAATTACATTATTGGCCAGTGCCGGATTATCCATAGATGTGATTGAGCGATTGCCCTGGGGCATTAGGCAATGGGGGGCAGCAAGGGCTCCAGACAACAGACATTATAGGCCCTGTCCCAAATGGCACACTCCAGACTCCGGAGTTGTATTTTTCGAGCGTCGCTTTCTCTCCATTTATTCCGATTGACTCTGGCGCTATCGGAGAGTGAAAAGACCCATCCAATATGGGTGCTAGATACGTTCCAGCACGTCATGAGGCGTCCACGTATATAATGTCTATCCTCCAGAGCCCAAACTGAGACAAAAGCCCTGTCCCAATTGGTGCACTTCATGTGGACTTTGAGTTTTGTGGCTTTAAATTGCGCGTGCTTGCTTAGTCTACGAGTCCGAAGGGTATCATCTGTCATTTTTACGCTCCGGGTTTTTACCGCACACTTGCACTACGCATCAATCTTTTTATGTCACCATACGCACAACTGGCACAACGTCATAGAATGTCTCTGAACAGGTTCACACCCACTTTTGGGGGAAAACAAACTAGACTTCCCATAGACTCTATACAAAATAGCGGAACAAAGCAAAGTTTGTACACAGCCAGCAGGCGTAAATAACTTAAGAAATTACTCAAATTAAACATGTCAAGTTATATGCCCACCATGCCTGTCATAGAGCGTGAAAGATACATTAACAGATTTAATTTGGTCAATTTAAAAACATGTCCCTTTAATTTACCCAGTGTCAAATTTGTGTGACAACGCTACATAAAGATGATGATCTTTGTGAATTGTATTTTTTGTCTCACTTTTTATTAACTTCCAATGCAGGAAGTCACCTATCCTTGTGTTTTACACATGGAGGTCAATTAGACTGTGTATGAAACTAAACGGGCCGTAGGAAGAACCACCATGTTACATACATACAGTATGTGTCTCCTTTAAAGTGAGAGTAATGCAGGGGCGGACTGGCCATCTGGCAAACCGGGCAGTTTCCCGGTGGGCCGACGTACTTTTTGGGCCGTTACATCTCATAATTTGTCTGAGCAGCCCAGTTAACGTCTTTTTTTCTAGACAGACCGGCCCACTGACATTTAAGCAGCAGCCCATTGGTTGTTTGTTTTTTTAAACGACATTAAGCTGGCCCAATGACTGACCAGCACAGTCATCATCCTTTCTTTTCCTAGATAGACCGGCCCACTCACATTTAAGCAGCAGCCCATTGGTTTTTTTTTTTTTTGAATGACATTAAGCTGGCCCAATCACCGCTTTGGTCTCTGTGCAAGCTCTCTCTCAAAATAGAGAGAGAGAAAAAACGCAATGGAGGCGCACAAAAACTGCGCGACAAAAAGAAGCAGGCTCTTCAGGCAGACGCTGCAAAATGTGTTAAAAAACACAAATATTTTCTGCGGCAGCAGGACCTTCAACTCGCGTCGCTGGTGATGATGATGACGATGATGGTGGCGGTGGTGGCACTGGCAGCACCAGCACGCAAAGTCTCAGTGAGGAGAGGGAAAGAGACGAGGGAGAAGTGAGTGTAGTGACTGCGGTAAGCAGAACTGCTTTCAAAACACAAGTTTAGATGGGTACCCCTTGATAAAACTGAATCAAAAACACAAAATATGGTGATAAAGCTGCAATAAAATAATTGCACTCTTTGCTCTGTGACTACGAGAGTGTATCTGATTAGTAGATTTTTCGTTGATTGTCTGTTTCAAAACGTATAATTCAAGCAAAATCAAACAATCCAGGAGATCTGCTTACAGAAAAAGATATATATGTATTGTATAACAACACACTTGACAGATAATGTTAAAAATCTCTATTACTGTAATAATCACACAAGTTTTCTTCAGTGAATGTAGTGCATACTTTCCTGTAAGTACTGCAAGTAATAATCAGTTTTCAATATTACTGTAAGCAGCACTTGTATTTTGTAATAAGTCAGCAATCCAATGGCACATTTTGCCAATTGCATGAAGCTTGTTTTAGGATTCATAAGGGTGGATTATACAGTTTTATTGCATTAATAAATAACACGTTCTAGAAGTGTTTGTTGTGTCAACTCTCACTCTTTTCTTCCTGCTATTAAATGGGTTTAGTGCTTTTATGGAATTGGAGTTGCTATTGCTATACATATTTAAAGGCGTGCAAAGATGGGTGGTATTTGTAATTATACACTGCAAAAAAATGATTTTCAAGAAAAAAAATTCTTAGTATTCTTGTTTCCAGTAAAAATATCTAAACTTCTTAAAATAAAATGGTTTTTCTTGACTAGCAAAATGACCCAAGAAAATAAGTCTAGTTTTTAGACCAAACATTTTAAATTTAAGTGATTTTGTGCATAAAACAAGCAAAAACAAATCTGCCAATGGGGTAAGCACATTTTTCTTGCATTTAGTGTTTAATGCACAAAATCAATTAAATTTGAAATTTTTGGTCTAAAAACGTCTCGGGTTACGAATGTAACCATTGTTCCCCGAGAAGGGAACGAGACGCTGCGTCGCCGAAGCTACGCTATGGGAACGCCCTCTGCGTGATTGCGTCTGAAGCACGTATGTCAAATCAGTCCAATGGTCAAGTGACACGTCATAGGCGGGTGACGTGGGAACCAGGAAGCTATAAAAAGAGCACCCAGCAAGCCAACTTCAGCTAAATTGTGCCGAAGCAAGGCGAGACAGGGATGCAGGGAGTATGGCAGGGAGACGCAGCGTCTCGTTCCCTTCTCGGGGAACAATGGTTACATTCGTAACCCGAGACGTTCCCCTTCGAGGGAACTCGAGCTGCGTCGCCGAAGCTACGCTATGGGAACGATGTACCAAAACACCATACTACCAAATGCCTGTCTGTGTGTAAAAACGCGCACAGCTTAAGACATGAGCACCTGGGCTCCAGGCGTAGCACCAACATCTAACTCGTAAAACCGAACGAATGTGAGCGGAGAGGACCAGCCTGCCGCATCACAGACATCCTGCATTGAAGCCCCTAGCCACAAGGCCTTAGAGGCTGCCATACCCCGGGTAGAATGAGCCCTGACGGCGATAGGTGAAGGCCGTCCAGTGGTCTCATAAGCCAGAGAGATAGTCTCAACTATCCACTTACTGAGTGTCTGCTTGGTCGCCGGCAGGCCTTTCTTGGGCGAGCCAAAGCACACAAACAGTTGCTCAGACCTCCTCCACAAAGAAGATCTGTGAACATAGGCATCCAGTGCTCGCACTGGACACACCAAGTTAAGCTTTTCCTGATTCCTATCCCTAAATGGGGGAGGACAGAGGGCCTGAAGTACGACAGGTCGTGGCACATTAGTCGGTACCTTAGGCACATAGCTGGGCCTTGGGTACAAGAAAGCCTTAACCATCCCCGGTGCGAATTCAAGGCACGTAGGGGAAACCGACAGGGCCTGAAGGTCACCCACTCTCCTCAGAGAAGTGACTGCCAACAGAAGTACTGTCTTAAGTGCCACAAACTTGACTGGAACGGTCTCAATGGGCTCAAACGGAGCCATGGACAGGCCTTCCAGCACAACGGCCAGGTCCCAAGCTGGGACCCTGGGTCGGACTACAGGCCTCAGCCTCCGAGTGCCACGAAGGAAGCGAACCACCAGCGGGTCTCTCCCAAGGGATTGCCCGACCAAAGGAACATGGTAAGCCGAGATGGCCGCCACATACACCTTCAGTGTAGAAGGAGATAACCCTGCGGTGAACTTTTCCTGCAGAAACTCCAAGACTGTACCAATTGGGCAGTTCACAGGGTCATGCAGGTGTTTGCTGCACCAGGAAGTAAAGACTCTCCATTTAAAGGCATAAAGCTTCCTCATGGAGGGAGCTCTGGAGTGAAGAATGGTCTCAGCAGCCTCAGCTGAGAGACCAGATTCTATGAGTCTGGCCCCCTCAGTGGCCAGACCCACAGTTTCCATAACTCTGGGCGGGGGTGAAGAATCGAGCCACCCGCCAGAGAGAGGAGATCCCTCCTGACGGGTATTTCCCAAGGTGAGCCGTCGAGGAGGGACACCAGGTCCGAGAACCATATTCGGTTCGGCCAGAGTGGGGCAACCAACAACAAGCGGACGTTGTTGCGACGAACCCCTTCCAGAACTCCCGGGAGCAGAGCGATCGGGGGAAAGCGTACAGCCGTAGCCTCGGCCACGGCTGAACCATGGCATCCAGTCCCAGCGGTGCTGGAAGTGTGAGAGAAAACCATAGCGGACAGTGTGTCGTCTCTCTGGACGCAAACAGATCCACTTCCGCCTGGTAAAATCTCGCCCAGATGGACTCCACCACCTGAGGGTGGAGCCTCCACTCCCCGGGCCTCAGCCCCTGTCTCGACAGGACGTCTGCTCCCTGATTCAGACACCCGGGAATGTACACTGCTCTGAGGGACAGCAACTTCCCCTGTGTCCACAGAAGGATATGGCGCGCCAATTTGTACAAAGGGCGTGAACGCAAACCCCCCTGGTGGTTGATGTACGCGACTACCGACGTGTTGTCTGTCCGGACTAACACGTGATGGCCCCGCAGGTGAGGGATGAAACATCTCAGGGCGTAGAACACTGCCATCATCTCTAGGCAATTTATGTGCCAGCTGAGCTGTCTGGCCCCCCATAATCCATGAGCCAGATGGCTCCCCATAGTTGCTCCCCAGCCTGTGAGGGAAGCATCCGTTGTCAGAGTAACTCGACGGAACTGAGCCCCCAACATCAGTCCTTGGGAGAGAAACCATGGTCTCTTCCAAAGATCTAAGGCACGAAGACATCTGCGCGTGACCTTGATCAGACGGAACGGGTTGCCCCTCGGGGAAAACCCTTTGGTTTTGAGCCACCACTGTAGCGGTCTCATGTGAAGCAGCCCAAGGGGTATCACATTGGACGCTGCTGCCATGAGCCCCAACAACCTCTGAAATTGTTTTACAGTGTGTGACTGGCCTAACTTCACTCTGCCTACAGCCAAAAGAATGGATTCCACACGAGCAGGGGACAGATGTGCCTGCATTGTCGTTGAATCCCATATAACGCCAAGAAAAGCTGTCCTCTGTACTGGAGAGAGCATGCTTTTCTTTGCCTTTAGCCTTAACCCCAGTTCTCTCATGTGGGTCAGCACAGCATCTCGATGCTGCGCTGCCATACTCTCTGATTGGGCTAAAATTAGCCAATCGTCTATGTAGTTTAAGACACGGATGCCCCGGAGTCGTAATGGAGCCAGCGCTGCATCCATGCACTTTGTAAATGTACGGGGTGACAGAGATAGACCGAAAGGGAGAACCCGATATTGGTAAGCCACGCCCCCGAAGGCGAACCTCAGGAATCTCCTGTGTTGCGGGAGGATAGATATGTGAAAATACGCGTCTTTTAGATCTATCGTCACAAACCAGTCCTCGGATCTGATTTGTGTGACGATCTGCTTTATAGTTAACATCTTGAACTTTAGTTTTGCAACAGACCGGTTCAGATGACGTAGATCTAAAATCGGACGTAACCCCCCGTCTTTCTTTGGAACTATGAAATAGCGGCTGTAAAACCCTGACTCCCTGTTGTGAGGAGGAACACATTCTATGGCTTCCTTGCACAAGAGAGTTTCTACTTCTTGTTCCATTGTTAGAGTCTGCCCAGCACCCACTATGGTAGATAACACGCCGTTGAATTGGGGTGGCTGGTTGCAAAACTGAATTTTGTAGCCCTTTTCTATTATTTGCAGAACCCACTGAGACACGTTTGGCAGGAGTTTCCACGCTGCCAAATTTTCTATAAGGGGGACCAGCCTCTCGAGACTGGCTTTTTGTGTACTGCTTAAACTTTTCCCGGTGCCCTGAACCAAACTGGCAGGGTTCAACCTGGGTGATATTAATGCCTCCCTCCTCGGAGAGAGGTGTTGCGTGCCCCGCGCACGAGTCACACAAGAATATGAAGCCGCTGTGCCCCGAAACACACACCGCGGCGGGGTTAACACACTGGCATCCCGAGGGCATCGAGGAGAGACGGGCACCGTGTTGTGAGGTGACTGCCGGCTCTCCCCGATTGGGGGCTGCCCTCGGAAATATGACACTACGTCCCTCAGGACTTCTTTTTAGCCGACGCCTTCCTCGCCATAATAACAGCCCTCAGGTCTGTTTTCTGCTTGGATGATGTCTGAGCGCGACCGCCCGAACCCCAGTTTTTTTGAGGGGGACCACGAGTGGCAACACTATGCTTTTGCGATGCTCTATATGATGTCGATGGCTGCTCCCGCCCAGCAGCCCTATAATCAAGAGCACGGCGGCTAAATCTTTAAGCAGTTCTGCTTGGTACGCCTGTAAGACAGCTAAGGTATGCAGTGAAGCCCCAGCCTGCCCTGCAGACTTATAAGCTTTACCCACTAAAGATGAGGTTAACCTAACCGGTTTCGTGGGAAGCGAAGGCGATTTTAATGATGACGCCGCAGCGGGGGAGAGATAGCTCGCAAGCGTCTGCTCCACCCGGGGCATCGTTAAATATCCGTGCTCACCCATCCCCACAATGTTGGAATACATGGTGGCGTGAGGGGTATGAACACGGGCTGAATACGGAGCTTTCCATGATCTCGACAGCTCGCTGTGTAGATCAGGAAAGAAAGGCATGTTGCGCCGCGAAGGTTGAGGTTTCTGTTTTAAAAAGCGCTCATCTAACATACTCTGAGGACGCGCGCTCTGAGTCTCCGCCGGCCAGTCTAATTTTAAGCGAGCCACGGCATTAGTAACAACCTCCATCAAATCATCGAACGCGGGGGACGAATGAGAAGGCTCCTCAGCGTCCACCACGTCGACAGACATAATATCGACTTCCTCGGACGACGATAAATGCAAATCCGGGCTCCCACCCTGGGCGGAAGAAACCGCAGCGCGTGCTTCCGAATCCAGAGACGGGGCACTAGATCCCGCGGGTGAAGGCTGAGAAAGGGGGAGACCCGTCTCAAGCTCGTCCGCGAGATCTAGTTGTGATCCCCACGATCGCAGCTTCCGCTCTGCCTCGGCAGCAGCGGGGCCAGAACCGTGGGGAACACGCGGCTCCCAACCCTCCTCGAAGAGTGCGAGCCGCGAGCGCAACGTACGGAGCGGCATCCTATCGCAATGTGCACAACCACCCCTCTCAAGAGATGATCGTGCGTGTTGTGCCCCGAGGCACATAACACAGAGATGATGCGAGTCCTCGCTCGTAATGAAACGAGGACACGGGGAAGCACACTCCTTAAAACTTTGTTTGGACTTAGACATGATAATGACACACACTCGCTTGCTGAGGCACAAAGAGCTGAAGTTGGCTTGCTGGGTGCTCTTTTTATAGCTTCCTGGTTCCCACGTCACCCGCCTATGACGTGTCACTTGACCATTGGACTGATTTGACATACGTGCTTCAGACGCAATCACGCAGAGGGCGTTCCCATAGCGTAGCTTCGGCGACGCAGCTCGAGTTCCCTCGAAGGGGAACTACTTATTTTCTTGGGTCGTTTTGTTCATCAAGAAAAAGCATCTTAATTTTAGAATTTTTAGATATTTTTACTGAAAACAAGACAAAAATACTAAGAAACATTTTTCTTGAAAATCAATTTTTGCAGTGTATGTATGTGGGCCAGTTTGGGCCAAAATGCCAGGGCCGAATTTTTGTCCCAGTCCAGCCCTGGAGTAATGTAACTGCATCTCAGAGCAGAAGTTAAAATGAAAATCTTTTTTCATGTCCTCAGCTGTTTGTTTCTCAGGGACAGAAAACACAATCTGTCCACTTTTCATCTCAACTGTGACAGCAGGCTTAAAGAGATCACTCTCTTTTTTTAATAAAGCCTTTGGATGATATTGTAACCTCAGTACTCCCTTTCTTTAATCTTTCCTTCCGGTGACATTAAATCCTCATCATTGTCCACAACATTGTGCAGATGTCGTGTCCTTAGTTGTTTCATAGATATAAAAGTAAAACATTGAACAGTTGTTGCAAAACTTTGCTATATTAATTATTTACGTTTACAGGTAATGGCAATCTGCAGTAATTTAGCTGCAGTTAATTAAAGCCATCCTGATACTCAGTATGCAAATGTGCCATTGATTATATATGAGTTTATAAACTAACAGTTACAGTAATATCAAACAACTTGCTTCTTAAAATGTTGTTATTCTATTCTAAAAAAGTTATTCTGAATGTTTTTTTTTCTGGATAAAAGGATAGTGCCAAAAGAAGACAAATGTGCAGCTTTGTGTTGCCAAGCAATGCACAGATTGACAGCCTCGAGCAGAATATCCAAGTAGATCAACAGAAATGGTCATGGTGTTTTGTATTACCCCACACCAGTATCAATCTGGGATTTTCCTTGCCCACTCCTTGCTTGCTGGTAAGAGACCCCACTCCGATTGATCTTGGAGTGTGAGGAAACACACTTCTGGCTTTAGGCAAAATTCCACAACTCTGCTTCCATTCTGCTCACAGCTCACACACTTGAATGCAGTGAACACAGTGCTAAAACACTGAAACCTGCAAAAATTGTATTTTGAGATATCATCAGAGCACAATGGAAAACAGTTGTATTTTGCCATAGCATTGAAGGTAGATTGAAGGAACATATCTCCAAAAAAAAAGAAATTTGTCCCCATTAGCCATCTTATAACATTAATAGAATTTCTTTCATTACACATCTGTTAATGTTAATTACATTATGGTTTTTGTAGAAAATGTTAGCTAAACTCGATTACTTACTAATTACTTGATTATTCAGCTAACATGAATTAACAATTAACATTAAAAAAGATTAATATATATTGAAAAACTATATTTTTTTCAAAACTGTACCATGTAAATTGATGCATCAGATCTAATATCAAAGATAATTAAGCACAACAATGCAGAACATGCAGTTTCTTATATTTATGTTGTCTCTTTAAAACCCCTTCATTTAAGTAACAGTAGCCCTCATTCACACAGCACTTATCAACATTCCCGACAAAAGGTGTCAACAAACTGGACTGAGGCAGAGATCAGGGAGCTCGTCACTATCCGTGCTGAAGCTGAGATTATTCACCAGCACGACAGCGCATCACGCGCTCCTTATGATCTTGTCATAAACAAAAATGCACTCTTGTGGTTTCTCGAGTGAGAAATCACGGATCATTAGCAAACTTCAGACACTGTTGAAAAAACTACCAAGTGCAGGACTTTAAATGCGTCACGTGTCTTTACGGGATCTTTACGGTATGTGTGTGAATGCAAACATACTGGAAAATCATAAACAAAAATCAAACGATCCCGGATGCATTTTCTGTCTATTTTCCGTAATTTCTGTATGAAAATGGCTAAAGATTACAGAAGATACAAAGAAAATGCGTCTCATGTCACGGATCGTTTGATTTTTGATTTTACACACATACTGTAAAGCAGTGGTACTCAATCTTTTTCAGCGTAAGACCCCCCTTGTGTACAGTGCATTCTTTTATGGCCCCCCCTAAAAACAATTTTGTTCTAAAACATAACATTTTAATTAGACAAAACATATTGCACAAAGTATACAAAGTAGTGCTGTTGGTTAGTAGCCTTATTTTTTTAGGTTAATTAATGTATTTTATAAATTGTCATAAAACTGGGGCCCCCCTGGCACCATCTCGAGGCCCCCCTGGGGGCCCCGGCCCCCTGTTTGAGAACCACTGCTGTAAAGATCCCATAAAGACATGCGACCTATTTAAAGTCCTATAGTGATGACTTCCCTGATCTCTGCTTCATTCCATTTTGCTGACATTTCTCATCGTAAATGTTGATCTGCGTTTGAATTCCTGTGTCAAAGAGCTAAAACATAACTTCATGTTGTGATGACATGGGAGCAATCCCAGAACATTTATACAGAACGTGTTTGTGTTCACAAAAAGCCTTTCTGCCAATTTGACTTTGTGAATGTAAGTGCTTCGTGAATGCGGTTAATTGGACATTTAATTATTTTCATTTACACAACTCTTTGTTGATAGGCTACAGCTCAGGTGTCACTTTGACACCATTTTGTTTTCCTAACATAGTGTCTTCCAATTCTCCCAATTACTGCTGTACGACTCTTTAAATGAGCTAATGAATGCTTTGCTATACAGATTGAATTTGGTGTCTTACCCTCACTGCATAAATCAGCCCGCTATCAGCACATCTGAGTCTGAAAGTAATGAGAAAACCTGCTGGAAGAGTGTTTACACAACACGCTGCGTACCCACAAGCTCATTGAGGTGGTGTACTTAGAAACAGGTGATATCCCACATCCCGGATGATTTTGGCAGGCGTAAAATCTTTTTATTGTTGACGGGGATCTAAGTGCTCGGGTTACGGGACCTTTCATCCTGCTCTCTAACTAATATAAAACATCTTTTTGAAGATACTGTATGAGGGAGCATTTATCTGTGTGTCTGAACGTGTGAGTACAGCAAGATTTCCATATGCTCGATTGAATTTTAAACATGTGAAACTTGGATTCTTTTCTGCAGTAAGTGTGGGTGTGTGTGGGAGAAGAAAATATGATGCACCATGTGTCAAAAATTATGATTTATGACCTTGATTTACGACCTAACACCTAGGTGTGAAATTTGTCACCTTATGAGTTGTTTGCTTCCTGTAATAAAATTTTATGGCGGCAATTGATGTTTATACTCAGGAAGTTGTTCAGGAAATGATGTTTATCCAGGTGTCCTATAGTCTCTGTTGTTTCACGCCTCCCCTCTCATACGTGAGTGTTTAAAGAAATCAGAAGACAGTAAAAAAGACAAGTTAGAAATATGTTTGTCAGAATGTTTTGGTTTTAAGCATAATGTCTGTGATTAAATTAATACACATGATTAAAGAAATAAGAAGACATGATGAAGAATCAATGTCAAATAAAATAAGTTGTAATAGTATTTAGGTTGGTTTTTTAAAAGAGGTACCGGTTAGGAGGTCAATTGAATAAGCTGTTGTCTTCCTGTCTTGAAAGTTGTAATGTAAATCTTTCCTTCCAAGCCCATCATCATCGTCTATCCGGGGGTCTCACTCCAAGACCTCTGATACGTCGGTATAGTTCAATAGAATAAAAGTTTAGGATCTCGGGTTAGGTGTTAAGACATTTTCCCTGCAGACATGTAGTCTCTTGTCCCTGCATGATATTTAAATACAACCAATACAGTCTGTACCTTCTTCAGCCTGTATGGAAGCAAGGCGCTAGGTCGTTAGATCAATGTTTCAGAACAATGCTAGGGCGTGTAGACTTATGGGGCTACACATACCAAACGGCCCTTGCTTGATATTTAAATACAGCCAATACAGTCGTCTTCATCCTGTATGGCTCGTTAGATCAACGTTTCAGAACAATGCTAGGTCCTGCAGACTTGACGACTGCACATAGCAAATGGCCCTTGCTTGATATTTAAATACAACCATACAGACGTCTTCATCCTGTATGGCTCGTTAGATCAACGTTTCAGAACAATGCTAGGTCCTGCAGACTTGATGACTGTACATACTAAACGGTCCTTGCTTGATATTTAAATACAACCAATACAGTTGTCTTCATCCTGTATGGATCGTTAGATCAACGTTTCAGAACAATGCTAGGTCCTGCAGACTTGGCGACTGCACATACTAAATGGCCCTTGCTTGATATTTTAATCATCCCTTTCATAAACACACACACACACACACACACACACACACACACACACACACACACACACACACACACACATAATTTTCTTGGGAAAAACAACTCTATTGATTTGTAGTGTTTAAATGTAATTTAATTAAAAAGTAGATTTAAGTATAGCATTGCTTATTCTTTTGTGCTTTAGATGTCTACACAAATAAAATTGTATACATATCGCTATAAGTATGTGAGGGTGAAATGTAATGTCATTTGTCTTATACTGTTTAAAATGTTAATATATTAAATGTATGATTAAAAATAAAATTATTCTTTTAACAGTGATGAGTAATTATACTTTTAACTACAGGCTTGTCTAGTTCATTCATTTTCCCATCGGTTTTCATGAAGATATGTTCTTTACATTATAAATGTATAAGTATTTACTAGAGAAGCTTATATTTATAGTTGATAACCTTATTTGTAAAAGGTTTAAAAAAATAACCAAATAAAATATAGGGCGGGTTTTGTGCCATGCAAATATGTGGGGTACGGCCTCCTGAGTATGGTAAGCCCCGCCTCCGTAGTTCAAAAGGCCGGATTCTCATTTGGACCCTTACAGCAGTAAATGATTTTCGCGAGGACATCTCTTTTCTCTCGGTTATATTAAAGAGGCCTTGGTTTATTTTTTCAAACAATGGACTCAGGACTCACCGGTAAGTTATTTTGCTTTATATGTTTATTTATCAAGTTTGATTTACCAAGTTATCTTCATTTGTAAAAACAGTCTTATTTTATTTTAACATTTAACAGGCTTTTAAATGTATATGTATACGATGCAGGAATTTTTAAAACGCTGCCCACCTACCATCATTTTGACCAGATCGACCAACTTTGTAAGTGTTTTAAGTATATTTTTAAGGAATTTCCTGAATGATTATATAAATACATTTATATATTATATATGTATATTTTATTCTACACATTTTATTCCAAATTAGTGAATTCTACTTTGATAAATGTTGAAGAGCAAAGCGCCACTAGGAACGGCGATCTACAAGGTAATACTGTTTATTTTAATTATACATTCAGATTTTTTTTTCTGAAAAATGTATTACTTACATTTTACACTTTTATACCAATAGTAAATGACCCTGCAATAAATGAGGGTTCTCAAGGCGTTAATGAGGGCTGCGAACTGCAAGGTAACTATATTATGTGATCTTTACTTGTCTTTAATCTGTATTATTGAATGCTATATGTGTATTGATTCTTTTTGAAAAAACTTTTCTTTCTGTTTTATATATATATGTAGATGCAGCATTACTAGTTACACAGCCAGGGTTTGTAACACAGAATACCTCTACAAAATCTTCAAGACTTAGTCTTAGTCGGAAACGAAAGCAGTCCCGTTCTATTACCCGTGATAAAAGGGCATGCCCTGACAATGCACTAGTCTCTGATGTGCAACCTCGGGATACCACCACAGATTTCATTAAAACAGTTGGTAAGTGTGATTATGTAGCTAAATATTCGATGTTTAAATACTGTTGTGTTGTAGTATAATAATCTTACTGTATTTAAACAGATTTCTATACAGAAAACCTGTTAGGAGCTGGAGATGTCACAAATTCATGGTCTGCAGCGTTGGCAAGTGTCTCAGAAGCTAACGGTGATGCGATAGTGCCGGTAGCTACTACCGTACTGACATCTTCTTTGGACTCGCAGACATCTGCGGCGGTTAATCTGCCACGTGTGGTTGGAGTCCGTGTCGAGGATGAATCTTCTATGATTTTTGAAACATCTCTACCTGCAAATCAGGAACATTTCAATAATGAGTTATTGCTGGAATTGATAGCGCAAGTGAGAAGACTGACTGAAGACGTCGCATCCATAAATTCAAGGTGTACAGCTCAAGAGGCATTGCTGAGAAGCCTGGCAGAAGGCATCGCTGCCATAATTTCAAGGTGTACAGCTCAAGAGGCATTGCTGAGAAGACATACTGAAGGCATCGCAGCCATAATTTCATGGTCTAAAGATCAACAGGTGTTAACCAGACTTATATTTGAAGCTCACCAGAAGACTTCTGAAGAACAAAACTTGGTGAACAGAATGCTGCTTGATCGATTGGTGAACATTGAAAAAGTCCAGAGAAAGGAATTCGATCTACAGGGAGGTACGGTAATTCTACTTCAACAAGTTAAAGATGCTGTTTCACACAATAATGGTTTATAGTTGAAATAAGTGTTGTTTTTGCTGGGTTTTTCCTGCCATTTTGCGGTGCTGTTTTTAAATGTGTTTTTTAAATATGTTTTGGTTATTTTTGTGATGCTGGTTTTTTTTTTTTTACTATTTTGCAATGCGTGTTTTTCCTGCCATTTTGCGGTGCTGTTTTTAAATGTGTGTTTTTAAATATGTTTTGGTTATTTTGGTGATGCTGGTTTATAGTTGAAATACGTGTTGTTGATGGGTTTTTATACTATTTTGTGATACTGGTTTATTTTTTTTTTGGATTGCTAGTTTTATTATGGTTAAGAGAACTTTAAGTGTTTTATCTTTTTGTTTGGCTATATCGGCATTGGCTAACGTTAATTTGTAATGCTATTTTGGGCATAATCAGAGAATATATCTGTGTAATCCTGGAGAAGTTCTAAATATTATTGAAAATGGCTGGTAAAAGAGTGCGTTCAGATGATGATTTACATAGTTGTCCAGAAATACCTAATGTAAGGGCTAGGCATGAGGCTGAGACTGAAATGTTTGCTGCTGCACAAGATCAATTACTTGAAAGGGTAAACGAAATGATTCGGACATATCCACATCAGAGTTTAGAACCTGTGCCTGCGAGGGTAGACCAAACATACGAACAAATAAGTGAAAGGCAAAATGAAATGATTCGGACATATGAACAAAGATTTGAAACAAATTTGTCACAAACAGGTTATGGTGTAGTAAATCCTACCGATAATTCTAATACGGCAGACACCCTTACGGGTTTAAGTCAGAGTGACGTGGACACGCTAGTGCGTGATGGAGGGACAGTAAGTGATTACACAATAGTCCCGAGACCCTATTTTAACGGTCTAGAAATCCACAGAAATCTAAATTTGTGCGAGATCATAACCACAGATTTGGCAGCGTACACTATATTTGTCCAAAATATTCTGTCGGAAATGGTTTCATTCTCTAGAGATATAGGAGGTGAGGGATCCTACATTAATATCAGTCTTAAAGGCCCAAGTCTCAAATCTGACGTTAACACTATACTGTGTCCCGGTAACGACTATGATGAAAATCGTTTTATCGAACAGTTTGAATCGGTTGCACAAAGTAATGAACAGATGTTGGCGGATGACAGTTTGCAACTGCATGTATCAATAGCAAGAAGTATGAATGGAGGGGTTCGTAGGAAGATTACAGATATAGCCCATGATGAAGTGATTAAGAAAAAAAGGATGTATTTGTTCTCACCTACCAACTTTACAAACAATCTGTGTTTTGCAATATGTTTAGCATACTTTCTTGAACCCCATGCAGAGTATGAGGAGTTAGAACGTATGGCTGTGGATATACAGACTGCTGCAGGTCTAACCCCTCAAGACTGTGTGGGCTTTAATCACATTACAAAGTTTGAGAGTGTGATGAAAGTGAAGATTGTGGTGTTTTACAGGTCAAGTGAGGGTGTGTTAGAGCATCATAAGACACATGATGAGCCCCATAAAAAGACAGTGTTTTTGTACTTGCATGATGCCCATTATCACTTGATAACTCGTATTAAGGCATTTGTTGGATCATCGTATGTATGCGAGCACTGTTACAAGGGGTACACAAACAGACAGGGTCACGATTGCAAATATACATGTTCTGTATGTAATGACAGTAGGTGTTACAAACATGCTAAAAAGACAATACACTGTCCAGACTGTTTGAGAATTTGTAAATCGCAATATTGCTTTGATGCCCATAAAAAACCCTCTGCTGCTGCATTTGGGAGATCGCCCTGTGATATCACCAAATACTGCGTTAAATGCGGTAGACGGTACCATGTGGCAGCAAGTAAACCTGACCAGGAACATGAATGTCCCGCAGATTGCTGCTACTATTGTGGTGAGGATGTAAGTCACGATGGTGAACATGAATGTTTCATACATCCTATATCTGTTGAAGAGGTTGAGGATTGTTACATATTTTATGACTTTGAAACCCGTTGTGATAATGGTAAGCATGTTGCTAATTATGTCTGTGCCATGACCTTTAGCGGTGAGAAATTTGAAAGTGCAGGTGAAGGGTGTGTAGAGAACTTCGTTCGCAGATTCCGACAGCCAAGATATAAAAACCACACATTTGTGGCTCACAATGGGGCAGGTTTTGACAACTTCTTAGTCCTAGAGTATTTCTGCAGGGAGGGTCTCAAACTTAACATTATCATGCAAGGCTGTAGATTGACCTTCATGTACGATGAGACTTACAAACAACGATTCATTGACTCGTTCAGTTTTATGCCTATGGCATTGTCAAAGACACCTGCAGCCTTTAATTTGACCAGTACAGAGAAGGGTTACTTCCCCCATCTCTTCAATACATTGCAGAATCAAAACTATGTAGGACCATATCCCACAAAAAACTACTACGGCTATGCCACAATGACTGATAGTGCCAGGCTAAAGTTTGATCAATGGTATGACACACTTGAAGGGAAGATTTTTGACTTCAGAAAAGAGATTGGATTGTACTGTATGAACGATGTTGTCTTACTTCGCGATGCATGTATTAAGTACAGGAAAGAGTTCATTGCATGTACAGAGATAGACCCCTTCAGATTTACGACTTTAGCATCATGTTGTATGGGTGTGTTCAAAACACACTTTCTAAAACCTGCTACTATAGCTCTGACCCATAACAATGCATACATACATCAGCACAAGACATTCTCGAATGTTTCGATTGAGTGGCTTGAATATGTGAAAAAGACACGTGATGTCGACATGCATCATGCTCTGAATCACGGTGAAATGAAATTTGGAAATTTCTACCTCGATGGATTTTATGTCCAAAGCGATGGTGTGCAGAAAGGATTGGACTTCGCTGGATGCTGGTTCCACGGCTGTAAGTCTTGTTTTAAACCTGACAGCATAAATGAACAGTCCAAAATACCACATGGAGCCCTCTATCGTGCGTTTATCGACAGAAATGAGGTTTTGAAAAAATCCTACAATATTGACCTGGAGGTGATGTGGGAGTGTCAGTGGCGAAAGCTTAAACAGACCGACCCGGATGTGATGAGTTTTATGTCTACATATTCTGCACCAGAAAGACTGAAACCACGTGATGCTCTGTTTGGTGGCCGTACAAATGCTTACAAGCTGTACCACAAAGCTGCAGAGGGGGAGAGAATTAGCTATGTTGATTTCACAAGTCTATATCCTTTTGTGCAGTCTCGAAAACCCTACCCCATTGGCCATCCTGAAATAATCTTCAAGGACTTTCAAGACCTTGAAAATTATTTCGGGCTTGTTAAGGCTACAGTCCTTCCTCCCAGAAAGTTGCTCCATCCTGTGTTACCATACAGGAGTTGTGGTAAGCTGATGTTTCCTTTATGTCGTACCTGTGTGGATGAGCAATGCAAAATCATGCCTTGTACACACACAGATGAGGAAAGAGCAATTTCTGGGACATGGGTGAGCCTTGAATTGTTAAAGGCCATTGAAAAGGGCTATGTAGTCGTGAAAATTGATGAGGTGTGGCATTTTCCTCAAACGTCTGACAAACTGTTTTGCGACTATGTGAAAACATTTTTACAGTTTAAACAGCAGGCCTCTGGTTATCCGTCACATGTAATCACAAAGGCAGATAAACAGGCATACATTGATGACTATTACCAGAAAGAGGATATTCAGCTCGATCCTGAAAAGATCTGCAATAATCCCGCCCGTCGCTCGATCAACAAATTGTTGCTTAATTCGTTGTGGGGGAGATTCTCTCTCAGAGAGAACATGCCTAATTGCAAGCTTTTGAAAAAAGCTCAAGATTTTTCTCAGTACATCTTTGGATGTCAGTACGAAGTAACATTTTTCAGGTTTGTGTCTGACACAATTGCATTGGTGCAATACAAACATGCAGAGGGGTCCTCTTACGAGACCCGAGATGTTAATGTGTTTATCGGTGCATTCACGACGGCACATGCACGGTTGGAGTTGTACAACCTTATGGATAGGTTGGGCGATAGACTCTTGTATGGGGATACAGATAGTGTTATCTATGTCTCAAGAGATGGAGATTGGGAACCTCCATTGGGACCTTATTTAGGGGATCTCACTAATGAACTTGATTCTGACGATACCATTACAGAGTTTTGTTCCGCAGGTCCTAAAACATATGGTTACCGGACTGCAAAACAACACATATGTCTCAAGGCTAAGGGCGTAACGCAAACAGCAGAGAACTCTAAAGTTATCACACTACAATCTTTAATAGGCCTTGTTGACGATTTTGTAGCATCATCTGAAAGCACTCGGCAACTCCTGGCCCACACTGACACCATTGTCAGAAATAAAAAGAATTTCACACTGAAAAACAAGTCAGTTGTTAAGAAGTTTCGTGTCGTTTATGACAAAAGAATATTGATGAAAGATTACACGTCGAGACCGTTCGGATATTGATCATGACTTATGCTTATCGGGGTATGCAAGGTACAGAGGGGTTTGATTTCAGAATTCAGCATCCTTGCTCCGTGATAATTTCAGGCCCCTCATGCTCTGGAAAAACTTTCTTTGTAAAAATGCTGTTACAAAACGCTGAGAAAATTGTTTCTAAAAATATTGAAAATATTGTGTTAATTTATGATTGTTGGCAGCCAATGTATGATGATTTGATGAAAATGTTTGACATTAAATTTATTGAAGGAATTCCACAGAATCTAAACGACGACTCTTTGTTTCCACCCAACAAAACAAATTTTTTAATTTTAGATGATGTTATGAAAGATGCCAGTGGTAATTCTGAAGTTGAAAGAGTGTTTACAAATTATGTACATCACAAAAATTTAAGTGCATTGTATATTGTTCAGAACTTGTTTTGTCAAGGTAGATCCAGCAGGACCATCAGCTTGAACACCAATTATATGGTTCTGTTTAAAACCCCCCGAGATAATACCCAAATTAACGTGCTAGCCAGACAGATGTACCCTCGAAATACTAAATTTTTCATGGAATGTTATGAAGATGCTACCAGCAACCCCTTCGGCTACCTACTGATCGACTTTAAAGCTAAAACTCCGGAGCAATATCGGCTCAGAACAGATTTGCTCTCACAAAACCCTGTTGTATACATTCAGAAAAAGAAGCGCTGAATTTATCGAATATTTGAGAATGTCTGCTAGACTTTTAAGAAACTTATCTCTTTTAAAGCTATTATTAAAGGCTACACCTCGACAAAGACGTGTTATTTTAGAGGTTGCTACGGATGAGTTCATTGTTACATTGTGCGAAGTAGCTCTAAATGTTCTTCATGGCAATATACCTCTCACCCCGCTACAATATCGGAAACTGAAGAGAAGAAGTAGCGAAATCAAAATTGTTGCAGATAAGAAGGTCGGAGTTGGTAGAAAAAGAAGGTTAATCAATCAACAAGGAGGTTTTCTGTTACCTCTTTTAAGTGTTGCAATACCATTCATAACCAGTTTGATCACCTCTAAATAAGTATCTGCTGATGGAGTATGCTGAGAAAATGTTTTTAGTACCGCAGCATCAGCTGGACAAGTTGAAAACTGGTACCCCTCGTGAATCTATTCAACATACCGTGGAAAATGACTTGGACATGACCATAAGAAATATTCTCTACAGGTCTGATCTGGACACATATGAAAAAGCTAAGATGTATACAGGTGTTTTGCAGAGATTTTTAAACCTTTCTAGACAAGCGGACAGGGAAACCAACACATTAACATTAACTCTTCCACAGACTGATCACATTGAAAATGAAAACCCTGTTGTGACGGGCCCTGTGAATCCGCCGGATACTTTGTCTAATGTTGCTGATGACATTTTAAAGAATGTTCCACAGAGAAGTGTTAAAAATGCTCGATACATTTTGGATAAATTATCTAAAACTAAGGATATCACATCATGGACTGATTCTGGAGAGTTTGTGTTTAAAGGTAGATTGATTCCTGGATCACACATGCTCGATTTAGTTAAAAGCGTCACAGCCCCTCAAAAGGTCGCTGATGAACGGAGACCTATTGGATGGAACGAGTTTCTGGAGGCATTTGCTATTTTAAATGTACCATTCTCTACTGTACCTAACCACTATGTCAGACATGTAATTAACTCTTTCAAAAACAAG
The DNA here is from genome assembly GCF_030506205.2 of Paramisgurnus dabryanus. NCBI lineage: Eukaryota > Metazoa > Chordata > Actinopteri > Cypriniformes > Cobitidae > Paramisgurnus > Paramisgurnus dabryanus. Next base: position 36,998,434 of record NC_133338.1, read on the forward strand.
TCTACTTCAGTTATTACAAACTCGTCTAAGAGGAGTAATAAAAGGAAAAAGAGTCATCAGGGTACACCTCCAGAAAAATCTAATTTTTCAGAGGGGCATGTATTTTCACCCCCTGTTCTTGACAGAGGTCAATGGCTAAATTTTTAAAAACACTGAGAATGTTTTATTGTTGTTGTTATCTGTAATGTTGAATGTCGTAAATAAAGACCCCAAAAGATGTAATACTTGTCATTGGTTGTTATTTATTAAGAAAATTCAGGCATAAACATTTCACCTGTTTGTACACACTGAATACATTTGAACACATTTTCATTACAGTTAGTTTGTTTTAATCTTTTCACAAAAGTTGATACTTTTTTATCATTTTTAATTAAATCATCACTATACATTTTCAGTACATAATCATAGTCAAATCCCTTTGTCATATGGTAAAGAAAAAATACACAATGCTGTCCGCATGTATCTGATGTAAAATCCTGTACTTGCACATTCGAATGTTGTATCTCCTTAGAATTGAGTTTTAAAAAGTTTTTGATAATTGATGGAAAACCTTGGTAATCTGGTTTATTGCCAAAACTGTCAAAGAAACATCCTACACCCTCTTCGTTTATGTAGATGGCTAACCAATGTTGACCAGGAAGTCCAGAAGGATGTGTGTTCAATATAACCATTGATGGTAATTTTTTTAAAGGCTCTTTCGGTAGATAATCACACGGTAGTACTCCGAGAAAATGGATGTTGCAGGAAATCCGGTCCATAACTGATGTAAGCTGTACAGTATTCATTTTGTGTATTAATAGTAGTCAACCAGGACCTGCCGACGATTTGATATTTCTATAACACTGTCAAAAGTAGCGTATAAAATTAAATTTACTGTCCGTGGGAGGGGTTGTCTAAAACGGGCTTCCAGTCTAATATTACCACTCTTAATAAGCGAAATGTGCTGCCCGCACTCCTCATCTGGAGTTAGATTGAATGCGTAGAGTGTATAGCCGTGTAGGAATTCTTCTCTATCAATAGATAGTCCCTGATTTTTAAGATGTCTTCCAGAGGCCAGGGCTAACTGATAAAATTCCCTCACTGCAGAACCGCTTCCAAATTCAGGTTGTAATGGCTTTGAAGGAATCTGGACGCCATCGGCATAAATGGATAAAAATTCGAGGTCGTAGTTTTTAAATGCAAAGAGGTTTTTATCATACGCCCCCACAAAAGCATCATTATCAACCATCGCTACTACGATAGATTTTGGTAGAGTTCCTAAGAACAAGTTTTCTTGATTGCAGACACGCGATCCTGCAGGTAGTGAGAAATTCTTCAGACATACTCTATCGATAGGGTATTTGGCAGTGGTTGAAAGCAGTGCTTGTGCATGACCCAATCTCACAGCCGGTGATACTGTCACTTTTTTAACAAATAAAGATGCTGACAGGATGTTTAGCTTGTAGGCTGTAGCGTCGCTTCTCATCAAACAAAATTCATCTTTTCCTCTGGTCATACGAACTTTAATATCAACCCCATTAAGCATCAGTTTCTCTTGAAAGAAAATGTCACTGTGAACAGGTGAGAGAAGTTCGACCACATTACTGGCGTTGGTGAAGGCGGCCCTCTTTGTCAACCCTCGGTTTGCCCCCGCAGGATCCGTCACGTCCATATGCCCCGCTGTATCTTTGTAAAACAAAGCAGCGCTGAAGAGTGTTTCAAGAGCATCTTTCCCATAATTGGTAAGACATTCTATTATCCCCCGATAAGGGTATGTACTAGTACTTTGTGATATAAGTCGGTCCCCCAGCGACACATCAACCTGTCCAAAGATCGAACAGCTTGGATAGTTTGAAAGCCCCACAGGAGCACCATCTGCAATATCTGTGCCATCTGGATTTGTGATTTTGAGTCGTAAAAATAACAATGTATTGTTTAGATCCACATAATCCTCCCCCGTTCCGGCAATAAAAAATTCCAGAGGTGAAGAGTCTGAAATTGCTGATAATGGAGGTATTTCTATATATGTATTTTTCTCAATAGCCATCTGAGTCAGCGGTACTGTGAACAGATCCAGCTCTGATTTTAAACATTCTTCTGACATGCTGTGTAGTAAAGCCATGGTCTAAAATATTGTCTTTCTTCTCCTTTTTGATGCCGGACACTTTCCCGACTCCTTGCGCTTGCGTTTTACAACTGAAGTTTTTTTCAGATGTCGTTTTCTTTTCTTCTGCGTCTGGCCACTCCTCCGGGCACCTGGTGGTCTAGACACTCTTTTGCGTGCCATTACCATCAGTCCTGAACCTTCTTGACTATTATTGTTATTGTTAAAAGACTGAGACATTGTATGGCTAACAACATCACTTATTATGTTCTTTGCAGCTGATTTAAGATGTGGTTTAGCTATGTTAAATCCACGTCTTAGTAATGGTATAGCCATTCTAAAGAGTCCACGAAAAAGGCCTCCCAACCCCGCACCATACATAACCCCTCCCCCTGCATAGCCAGGAAGGCCATTGCCTGCCTGATTCTGATAATAGGCTACGTAACGCATGGGGTCAGTATTATGATTGCTGTAATATGCCATTTTCCCCCTTCCAAAACCCTTAAAAAAGACGTTGTTTCACAGGCCTAAAATGTAGTTTAGCACACACCTTACCGTAACTAAAACTTATGTCTTGATTTTGATCGTCTTTCACTTGTATACTTATCTCAGTGATAGAAGATTTATTCACCGGTACGTAATGTGGTCTGTCGTATCTAATATTAATAATCTTGTTGTTCTCACCGTCTATATGGACACACCTTAGTAGTGGTACATGATAATCACCAACTGATTGATATTCTATTATATCTGTGTATATATACATAGTGTAGAAACCTCCATTTATATCTGCTTGATGGGGCGCATACGTCACAGATGTGTGTCCGATACCATGACTATCATGAGTTGGAGGGATTGTCTCTATTGCAATCCCCGGTTTTAACCCTAAAATTATTGCCAACTTTCCGAAAAACTTTAGTGATGTCTTTGGAGGTCCTTTTAGAAACACCTTGTTTTTAACGTGGTCAAATCCAAAACTCAGACCCGGTGGTAGATTTGCATTGATCTCCCTGATCAAGAAAACAATGTCGTTATAATATCCAGATTTTATTCTGTAAAGTACGTTCGATGTCTTTTGATCACCGTTGATGAAGATCTCAATCTCTTTGCCTGCAGCAGGGTGATCAGTGATATGTTTTATACCATTGTCGAGAATAAAGATAGCATCTTCCTCATTAAATGTATACCATGACGTAGGATATTCAAATTCGATCAAACCCACCTCCCATTCTCCTTTCAGATTCATAGTTTTTGCTAAGCTGGTTGTATAATTAGATATTTTATTTCCCGGAAAGGTTGCTAACGAAGCATTGCAGGGCAATGTAACATAAAAACCACCCTCAGCCATGGTAGGTTTTTGCATAAATGTATGCCATGTATGCTGGTCCTTTATTTTATTGAAGGCTGAACATCAACCAACTCTTTTTCATCGATCCATGATGCAAATTTCGCAGGCCATCCGAGCCATTGTACCAGCAATAATGTTTTGTTTCCTTTCTTCTTCTTGTCTAATATTTTTTCAACTTTAAACGTTTTGTTTTCACTTACAAGTATCTTTTGTAACTCTTCCTCGTAAAAAACGCCTTCGATGACATCCCCATCATAATCACACAATCTGTAAACAGGTGGCTCTCTTGGTATACATGATGATATAGTGAAAAACTCCTGCGTATAGTTTTCCTCATACCCTTTTGCAAAAGGACCTCTAACTTTAGAAATTCTAACTACGTCACCAACTTTGTATCTAAATATGGGGTTTACACTGTGAGATTGGCTATCACCGTAAAGATTATGTAACACCTCGGATTTGTTTTCTTTGTTTACATCAATAGGCCTCATCTTGATGCTTCTATGATAGCTGACATTGTATCCACGTGTTATGTCTTGAAGTATATCGATATAGCGTTTTGAGTTTGTAGCCGTTAAATATCGCCACATCCTTCCTCGCAGAGTCCTGTTAAACCTCTCAATTACACTTGATTTTAATTCACTGGATGTTGCAAAATGCGTAATGTTGTACTTCTTCATAAGTTTTTGGAAATGTTTGTTAAAAAATTCCTTCCCCTTATCTGTTTGTATTTTCTCTGGTACACGTCCCTCTTCCAGTATTGATTCAAAGGCTTTAGCAACCTCTACTGCGGACTTGTTTTTTAACACACGTGTCCATGCATATTTACTAAACAGATCTATACATGTCAACAGAAAATGATTGTTGTCATTTTCCTTAGCATATGTAGACATATCAACTAGATCAGCCTGGAACTGCATATCGATGCCATAGACAAATACCCGATTTCTTCTGTATTTTAAAGGCGCAGTTTTATGTAGTGTGTAAGCATCTTCGCCGGAGAGCCATTCTGCTACTTCATCATTGGTTAAGCGAACACCCGTTTCTTTCAAAACAGCATCTTTTAAACGTTGTTTACCACCTAAAGAACCGGGGTTTGAAGGCGTGTAATAAATCCTTTTCATTACTTCTTCAGACATATTGTAACACCAGTCTCCACAGATGAATAACACAGAGGTTCAAAGTGATACAGGTTTTTATTGTGAAAGATTTTACATCATAAGTCATCAATATAGTGTAGAAACTTTATACACATCACAATATTTTTGTCAATAAGGTAATCAACCAGTGTTTCAATAATTTCACAAACATAACCCTGATCATTACTAGACATTGTAAATACACATAAATCAGACACATAGGTACACATGCATAATATGTCTGTAATTCTGATACAGGTACCACCTTCAGTCATCAAGTCTAAAATTTTTTTAATAGTTACAGAAATTGATTCACCCTTGTTAATGCATAAACGCATCAGTGCAGACCAATCATTAGAAATATTTCTTACAACAGACATTTGGTTCTCGAGATTTGTAAGGCGTTTAGCATCCACAACACAGCTGTTAACAGGTACAGTTACATCAGAGTTTTCATTAACAATTTTATAAAGCAAGCTGGTCATTTCACATCTAATACGATGTTTAAGTAGGCACTTCACCAATCCAGTCACAAAGCATGTATTCCCCATGGTTTTTTGTTAGACTCAGTCAATATGAATGATACCCTTCCAGCTGTCCACAGCGTCACGGACAATCCTTTCGTTGTCAGGGCCTCCAAGTTTTTCTCTGATCTCAGAAAGTTTTTCCACAATAAAAATTTCCTCACGCAGTTCGTGCAAGATGCTGTCAACTGACCCCTGAACCCTCAGAGGATGAATCCTTAATCCACAACGGCTCAATGCTTGAGAAATGATATGTTTGAGTTCAGGCTTGAACAGAGCACGTGACAGTTCCTCAAAGTAAAAGTCAAAGAAATAGGCATTAGGCTCAAAAATACAGCTGTGCCTAAGTTGACTAGGATGATTAACCTCACAACCGCTACAGATCTCTTTCAGCTTTTTGTCAACAAGATGCTGCAAAAGTGCCACGACGATTGTTTTAATGATCTTGAAGCCGTCAGTCCGGATACATCCGTCTGTGGAGTCGACCCCCGCAAAGTGTGCTGCTCCAGCTACTGAACCAGTACAACCATAAGGAGTCGTAAGGAAGGTCAGGTTGTGATATCCCAGATCCATACAAAATTTATCCAGCCAAGAGTTGTCAGAAACAGGCATTGTGATCTCCATTGGGGATGGCTCATCATCAGACTTTGCAGTATCCGTCTCAAGGCTGGGGTTGTAGGGCACTGGAACCTCATCAGGCATTGCCGGAGCAGTCCCAAGGATATTGTTGTAGCATGCTGGAACAACATCAGGCATTGTCGGGGCCGTCTCAAGAGGGTTGCTGCCGGTGTAGGGTGTTGCATTGTCATCAGGCATCGCCGGGGCCGGCTTGAGGGCACTGGTCCAGCTGTAGGTTCTTTCATCTTCATCAAGTCCTGGTACGGGGAGCGCAAAGGTACTGGTGTAGCATGGGGAAGCCATAGTTTCTTGAAGCCTGTTAAGCAAGTGTGTTGAATGATCCAAACTGGAGCCATTTTTAATGGCTGTAATAGGTAGGTGGGGATAGGAGGCCGGTCCTCGAGGCGGAGACACACCTCTCGGGGTGGAACAACTTCACTTTAACGGAAGTGTAGTGATCATAAAGTTGACACCATCTAAACAATTTGTCAATGCATGAAAAAATGTTGTCAAACATTCGCACATCTTTCCATTGAAACAGATATACCAAGTCATAGTACTTGTGATGCTCAGACTCTGGAATAGGCCAGGTATATTCCATGATCTTTGTCTTGTCGTTGCAGCGAAAAATATAAACAAAGTCATCTGGCAGCTTTCTACAATGGTCTCCAACCACCCGGTATCTTGTTTGAGGAACCTCACTGTCCCACTCTGCGATGTACAAGGGGGCGTCGCCACAGTTGTTCAAATCGTTCCAAACATAATTATAAAATATGAACCAGTCTTTAGCAGGGAACATCAGACAAGGATCATCAGTAGTGATTCCATCCCCAAGATCGCCCGTAAAGAGCCTGACGCACCGCGACTCCTTGTCAAACAGATATCTCCCCACGCGTCTATCAGACATTGTGAAATCATATCTCACAAATTTCTCATTTTCATGGAGAAACTTTGTCAAACTAACACTCTGTTTTTTCTTAGGAGCAAAAGTAATCCTTTCTTCCATTTCCACAGTACCTCTTGCCGGAGAAGTACACAACACTTGTCTCGCCCTTTTAGGAGTCTTTGGAGCAGCCATTGCAACACTAGAACTACACTGTCTTCTTGTTTAAAATACAAACTACCAGACCCTATTTAAACACTCACGTATGAGAGGGGAGGCGTGAAACAACAGAGACTATAGGACACCTGGATAAACATCATTTCCTGAACAACTTCCTGAGTATAAACATCAATTGCCGCCATAAAATTTTATTACAGGAAGCAAACAACTCATAAGGTGACAAATTTCACACCTAGGTGTTAGGTCGTAAATCAAGGTCATAAATCATAATTTTTGACACATGGTGCATCATATTTTCTTCTTGTGGGTAACCCTTAGCCTCTGCTGCGGTCTCTAATCAATCATGTCTGCTCCTGCTGTTTTATCTGCTGTTTGGCTGGGCTTGTATGGCCTCATGGGCTTTATAAGATATTTTCAAAACGAGGCCCTGATGCAGGAAGTGACCTGGGAAAGAGCTTTACATTGCAGGATAGAGCTTCAGGATGCAAATGCTGGATTATACCGCTGCAAATTAAACTGAGACTCTATATAAACGAACACCTCTCCTCATCTCTCTCCATTCATTGGCTACCAGTCGCTACCTGCATCAAGTTTAAGACTTGTTTTCTAATTTTCTTTATACATCCTGAACCTGTGGTTAGCGAACGAGTAATGCATTGTAGTACCTTCCCTAAGGGACACAAAATCATTCCCTCACTCATTTACTATCATTGTTCTTTGCTGCTGAAATTATCTGCCAAACTCCATGAGCCACATCTCTTACAACTTACACCTTAAGCACATCTTTTTGGTAAACACTTGACAGGAACATGTCGAAAACCACAAAAAAACCCTCTAATCGTGTGTCTCTCCCTAAACAGGTTGTGTCTCTAAACATGTAAACTTTGTAAATTTAAAGTGACTTTGTACAGTTATTGCTTTCCTATGACAAATTGCTTTGCTTTTTTTCTCATTAAACGCCTATATGTCAAAATAAATGTAATTTACCAGACCAAAATACTCCCACATCTTGCTTGTCTTTTGAGTTGTCATTCCTGAGCCCCCTGCAGCTGACACAAAGAAAACACATGCGAGATCTGTAGTTAAATTAAAGGTAAAATTTCATTTTAATGTGCTATTTAAACAAAACATTTTTAAAGATAACATTTTATGTATTTTTTTCATGTACCATTGTTTTCAGTGTTGACAAGTAGCATCTGTACCATTTTGATGACTAGTCACGCAGATCCAGTTTGAACTTAATATGATACTGATCTGATTCTTTCATTGGCTTTGGTTTTCAACCACAGTACGTCTGGGTGATATTTCCTACAAGTAGGGATGTGTATTAAAGCTTGTAAGAAACTTCCATTATTTGAAGAAATCAAATTAAGTCAATATTGGCTTTTGATACTAATGACTCTTATTTGAAAGTACTAATGTGGTAAGTGGATAAAGTTATTGTGTGTATCTGCCAGCACTGATGTGCAAGTGAAAAGTGAGATTGTGTTATAGTGCAGCACGTGGGTGTATGGGTTACGGGTGGATGGAGGTGGTGGTGTAAGGCCAGGGCTATGGATTCTGTCTGTGATATAGCTATGATCTTCATTCAAAATCTATCCTCCAGCTTGGGAAGGGTCTCCATCCATCATCTATTTCTCAAGAGCTGTTTCTCTAGAGTCCTCATCAAAAGTAAATCAATTTCACTTTTCATTTTCACCATTGGCCTTCAACACACACTTATCTGTTAGTAAACTCTGACTTTAAATCAGCAGGTTTTTAATGATCAAACAATAAAATCAAGTTAGAAATGGCAGTAAGACCAAATTTCCTCAATGTAATATATTAATACACCAATAAATTGATAAATAATAACAGCTACCCAAAGCCTTTGTTGTTGCTTTCTTTACAACTATACAATTCAATAAATAATCAGTTTTCTTAATACAACATCCGCATTTCATTAACTATATATGTTGTGTATCAGGGGCCAGATTTACTAAATGGGGCAAATTAGCGTGAGAGCGCAATTCCAAAAAGTGCAGATGGGAGTGGTAATGTCTACGGGTTATTTACTAAAAAGGTGCAAATTAAATAACACAGGTGCAACAGCTGATTTCCATAATGACCAACACAATCTACTAAGAGCAGAGCAATTAGTTCAGGTCGCAAATAAGCAGAGCTGATGAGGTGCGGATGTTAACTGTTAACACCTGATGCTCTGAGTTTAGCACCATGGACATCATAGCGAACAAAGCCACAAGACACTGAAAAGTGAAGATTTACAATAAGTTTTAAAACACCTGGCATTGTGTGACTTCTCCTAGTGTGACTTCTCCTGCAACTTAAAAAATGGCTTTGCATACAATCGTGTTAAATAATATGTTCCTCTGGCATTCCAAATAAACTGTTATATGTTAAAAAAATCCTCTGCCTTGTACCACACGCTCTCTGATGCTTCTTCTATCAGCTACAATTTCAGCCATTTCAAGCGCAAAATAATTGAAGACATGCTTTTTTCTGTGTTAAAGGAACACACCACTTTATTTGAAAATATGCTCATTTTCCAGCTCCCCTAGAGTTAAACATTTGATTTTCACTGTTTTGGAATCCTTTCAGCTGGTGTCTGGGTCTGGCGGTACCATTTTTAGCATAGCTTAGCATAACTCATTGAATCTTATTAGACCATTAGCATCACGCTTAAAAAATAACTGAAGAGTTTCGACATTTTTCCTATTTAAAACTTGACTCTTCTATAGTTACATCGTGTACTAAGACTGACGGAAAATTTTAAATTTCGATCTTCTAGGCAGATATGGCTAGGAACTATACTCTCAAACTGGCGTAATTATCAAGGATTTTATTGCTGTAACATGGCTGCAATATCAGGAGACTATTTTCAGGCACTCCGTAATATCATTGCGCAAAAACATTAGTAAATCGTGTTGCGTAAATCATTTAAATAATCTCCTCCCATTTTGCATCTGGAAGGGAAACTCCTAGAAATGCATATCGTCGCTGCCTGATGAAACTCACGTATGTCCAAAACGGTAACTTTTCAGAAAGTGAAAAAAACACCGTATATCAAAAGCATTTGAATGTAGCGTTGTCATACTTGGTACGGCATATTTACATGTAACCATATTCTTGCATGATATAATCCACATTTGACCAAAATTGAGTTTAAATGGACATGCGTGCATATTTTACAGTAACTTTGATCGATACGCGTTCTTCCGATCATTAATTAGAATGGCCAAAGTCGTGTTTCGTATTGACAGATGAATACGCTCAGTTTATTAAATAGCATACGTCTTGGTTAAATACGCTTACTTTATTTAATATTAATTATAAGTGTATTAAATGTCCCTTGCAAACCATTAAGGGACAATGAATCAATACACTGACATGGTAATGCTACACAACAGGGGCGTCAGTTTGTGTTGAAAAGTGGTGGGGACAAAAGATCTTATAAAAACATTACTGCAGGACGGGAAAAATATTGAATAACGCGCATCAAAAATGGGCATAGCGTAGGCCAGTCAACAACAAGAAAATAGTCAGCATAAATTTATAAACCCTCAACAATGTCGAATGCACACATCACACATGTAACAGTCCCTGCAACACCAGCTCAACCGAACAGTGCCAAAGCACCATACCGTAGAAAACAGCAGCGCGTTCAATAAATGATTACAATGAATTTCATTACATATGTAAACACACCATAAGCATACAACACAACATATGTGACACTAGACCACAAAACCAGTCTTAAGCATCGCTTGATTTTTCAGAACATTTTAACCAAATGCTTTCAAAAAGTGGTGGGGAAATCCCCAGCGTAAATATCACCAATGCTAGACAGATACTTTGTTTGCACAGTCCTACCGTAATTAAGTAACTCCTAGATGTTAGTCTGGCGTCCGGGGGAAACGTTTACCTCGAAGGAAAGTCATTGTCATGTTTAATCGGCTATATCCAGTGCTGAGGTTCGATGAAACTTTACGAGACCTGCGAGATGCTTCACAGGCGGAAGATATGCGGCGTGATTGACAGCTTTGACACCAAACGGGTACGTGAAAATCAGATGACATGATTTCACAAGTTTTCATTGGCTATTTAGGTATGTGACGCATACTGTATATGGAAATGAACCTGGACATTCAATCTGTCGAAAAATCTCAAAATCGGCAAAATGAACATACGTGAGTTTCATCGGACAGCGACGATATGCAATAACGTCAGTCACCAAAATACCTAGACCACACCTTTCCAGCACTTATTATCCACTGCGTGTCTTTAGTAAATCCCGACAGTCATTATTTAACAACAAAATTATCGTTTGTGTTAGCGCAAGCTGTTAGTAAATCTGTCCCTAAGTCGTTGAATCATAATATCAATTGTTTTCTCTGTGAACAGCAAACGTGGTTTAACTCCAGGACCCTGCGGTCATATCAAATGAGTCACTGGTCTTTCTGAGCAATCAGGGCGGAAAATTGGAGACAAGAGACCTGACCGTGGCCTTCTAAAGCTGGGCTAACATGCTCCAACCAACGGATAGGGCTTTTTATGCCTTATATAGCCCTCTCAGATCACACTAACAATCCCTATTGTAACACAGATCATTAGGAAACAAACGTCAACCCTTTGAAATATGTCATTATTCATGCAGAGTGGTGAGCCGTGATGGGATTCAGTTACATTTTATGTCACTGAGAGTTTGGTGTAGGGGTTAAACAACCATTGCAAAGAGAACAATAAATGGTCTAAAACAGAGGTCTTCTACCTTTTTCAGGCCATGTACCCCTTTATGGATAAGATGAGTAGCAGGGCCATTGCACCCCAATACATGTATCAAATTAGGACTGGATTTACATGCTATGTTATGATGGTTAAATTACCAAAAATATAAATGTTATATAAATATAAAAATAATTTTTTTTTATACATTTTTGATATACACAGTCACATTGTTAACACAGGCTAGGATAAGTAACATTTTAATTTTACTAAATAGATTTTAAACTGGATACGTTATGCTCTTTTATTTTAATCAAGTTTTATTTGTTATTATTAGCCTATTAGTGCATTTTTGTTTGCTTAATTTCATTATTTAAAAAAATGAGTAAAAATACTAGAATTCAAACAATTTGGAGGAATAATATATAAAATAATAGAGTTTAATGGCTTACTTCAGTATTATGTCACGAAACACATAAGTATTAGTGATAAAAATAGCTAACATTTGACTTTATAATACATTGGTTGTGAAATTACTAACAGCTTGAAAACGCTCTGAGCGGGAGTCAAACCGGCAATCGATCCACCATATGAGTCAAACGCGCCGAAAGCCCGGGCACACTTCACCCTTTGCATCCATCTGCGGACGCATGTGTGCGGGAGACAGAACCGGGCACGTAAAGTGAAACACCCACATGATGGACCGAATGGGAGATTAGGGAATGATATTTACTTACTGCACCGCCTTCATACACTAGCAACAGAAAATAACATCTTCTACAGTCTTAACACATCACTCATGTAGTATATATCGCGTTTATGATTGCAAGGTGGTTAAAAGATAAATGGACGGATAACCTCATGAGCAAGGTAGAATAATTCATTTCAAAGCTTGTCATTTTAAGAACATCTTAAATGTTTGTCTTAGGAATGTCTATGGCATTGATTCAACAAGGTGCTGAAAGCTTTCGTTATAAATGTTGGCCCATATTGATAGGATAGCATCTTGCAGATGGAGATTTGTGGAAAGCACATCCAGGGCACGAAGCTCCCGTTCCACTACATCCCAAAGATGCTCTATTGGGTTGAGATCTGGTGACTGTGGGGGCCATTTTAGTACAGTGAACTCATTGTCATGTTCAAGAACCAATTTGAAATGATTTCGAGCTTTGTGACATGGTGCATTATCCTGCTGGAAGTAGCCATCAGAGGATGGGTACATGGTGGTCATAAAGGGATGGATATGATTAGAAACAATGCTCAGGAAGGCCAAGACATTTAAACGATGCCCAATTGGCACTAAGGGGCCTAAAGTGTGCCAAGAAAACATCCCCCACACCATTACACCACAACCACCAGCCTGCACAGTGGTAACAAGGCATGATGGATCCATGTTGTCATTCTGTTTACGCCAAATTCTGACTCTACCATCTAAATGTCTCAACAGAAACTCATCAGATCAGATCAAATCACCTTTCTTTCCCATTCTGACATTCAGTTTGGAGTTCAGAAGATTGTCTTGACCAGGACCACACCCCCAAATGCATTGAAGCCACTGCCATTTTATTGGTTGATTAGATAATTGCATTGAGAAATTGAACAGGTGTTCCTATCAATCCTTTAGGTCAGTGTATATGAACACCGACGCCGTCGAGGCTACACCTTAGGACCTACACACAACTAGCCCTTAAAATTAGCAGTCACTTAACTTGGCTTTTCCTAAGCACTACCCTGTTAAAAAGTCTAACCAGCATGTGATGTTAGATGCTGATCTTCAACATGATGTTGAAAAGCCCAAGTCACACCTTTTCTGTAGCTGGCTACAATTCAAATCTCCAACACTGGCCTTCAGGACAATAACAGCCATTGTACCTAAACTCACTCCTACAGGTATATCTCTAAATTTACACTCTTTACATGAGTGATGCCTAGTTGTTCCATTACAATGAGGCACTGAATCACCAGTGTTGGGAACGTTACTTAAAAAAAGTAATTAGTTATAGTTACTCACTACTTGTTCCAAAAAGTAACTGAGTTAGTAACTGAATTACTCTATAATAAAAGTAACTCGTTACCAGGGAAAGTAACTATTTGCGTTACGGTTAAAAAAAAGTTGCTATATGTCAAAGAATTTGTATTTTTTTAGCAGTTTTCACATGTCAGTTGAAATGAGTAGAACAGACAGGTGTTCATACATAACTTTCCATATTTATTGCACGTCAACAGACAGCAAGAGTTTTATCCTACACTTCAAGTATTATCTTTGTAAGAAAAGTAAACAGTTACACCATATAAAGTGGATTTAACTTCAGCAAACTAAATTAAATAAAACTCTCTCAACCTGAGACAACTGGTCAAGTAAACAACCTGTACTTCCAAGTTTTTTGTTCACAAAAAGTTAACTTTTAAACAACAAAAAGTGAGTTTGCTCTGTAGTCGTATTCTTAATTAAATAAATCAAACTCCCAATGTCAGACAACTGGTCTGGTAGACATTCTGTACTTCAGGTATTTTCTTTTAAAGTAAACAGTTAAATAATATAAAGTGTGTTTGCAATAACTGTAGCAAATTAAATAAATCAAACTGAGATAAATAGTCTGGAAGACATAGGCTGCTGTATTTCGTTTTCTTCATTAAAAAAGTAAACAGTTTAACAATATGATTCATTAAATTAGAGTTGCTTACAACGGATGTCGACAAAGTCTTCACTCCCGGACATAATGTACACATTACATGCACGTTCTTGCTTTGACCACAATGAATTTGAAGTAGTGCTTATATCTCCACCTTGAAAATGCCAACTTTTCATCGGATTGCTCCTCCTGACTCGCCATCTCTTCTGCTGCCGCGAATCTCTGTTTAGCTGTTCGGTGTGTGTGGGTAAATTCCAAATGCCGTTTGTGCGCCCTTGAAGGGCACTTCGCGAAGGGGATGTAAAATCCAAATAAACAGAAAAAGACGCTGTATTTTATCACCAAGTGTATTTTAATTAGCCACACTATCAGACAACATTGCGCAACTTTATCTAGAGTTTATACATCAAGAGATTTGATCTTCGAAGGGAATAGGGCATAGTGATCATCACTTTCGATTGGAATTCGCCCTGTGTGTGTGTCGCCGCAGGCGCGTGCGCTGGCATGTGTATAACAACACTGGCTCTGATTGGCTACCATGAAACACATTACTCTGCCTTAGCCAATCATAATCGCTTATCTCGTTATTAACCTACCTCCTCACTAGCTGTGTGAGCCAGGGTTGCGTTTGGATCACACAGGTTAAAGGGATAGTTCACACAAAAATGAAAATTTTGTCATCATTTACTCACTCTCATGTTGTTACAAACCCGCATTAATTTCTTTGTTCTGATGAACACAAAGGAAGATATTTTGAGAAATGTTTGTAACTGAACCATTCGTGGACCCCATTCACTTCCATAGTAGGAAAAAATAATACTATGGAAGTAAATGGGGTCCACAAACGGTTTGGTTACAAACATTTCTCAAAATATCTTCCTTTGTGTTCATCCGAACAAAGAAATTTATGAGGGTTTGTAACAACATGGGAGTGAGTAAATGATGACAGAATTTTCATTTTGGGGTGAACTATCCCTTTAAGTCAGTGCATAGTAACGCACCGCATTTAACGTCCGGTAACGTTAACGGCGTTGTAACAGCGGGAAAAGTAATTAATTAGATTAGCCCGTTACTGAAAAATGAACGTCGTTACGTAACGCCGTTCTTTTAAACGGCGTTATTCCAAACACTGTGAATCACTCACGAAAATGTTTACCCATTGGGTTTCTCTCTGGTAGAATTAACTGCCAGTCTCCATCTGAGTCAACAAGCACCTTTAAGAAACAACTGAAAATACACCTGCATTTACTTGACCATGCTTGACATGTTTGAGCGCATTGTGCTCATGTCGTTCACGGTGGATACATTTTCCCGAGAAACAAATTGTCTGTGGTTTTCTTAATTGATGATTCTTAAACTTCTGTTTCCGCTGCTCTGTCAGCTGTGTGTATCTTGATTTCAATGTTAAAATGTCTGCTGAGATAATAGGTTTTGTTTTGAGAGTTTTCAGGACATGTGTGAGTATATTCAGAGATCTGCTTCAACTTTTCTGTTTAGAAAAGAGTGATAAAGGCTTTCAGTGAGAGAAATTAAGCTGATGACAGAGTAATTTATGGTGCGGGCCAGGCACCAGTTATAATCTGTATTGCTGGGGTGGATTTATTGTTGATCTCTTTGGCTATTGCATTAGAAACACACAAAAAATTACCAGGTAATACAGCATTATGTCCAAAGCCCCTGCTAACTGCAGAGGCAAAATAAACATGTTTGATTTATCACAGAGGAAAGAGCTTAGGAACTATACAATGTAGAACAGAGTTGGACATGACAATGGCAAATTGCTCTTGGTGTTTATCACCCGCTGCCTGGTGCAGAGTATTTTGATCTGTTTAATGCATTACGTAAGCCTCAGATGATACACACCCCTTAGATCAAAAGATTACAGCTTGAATGGACTATTATGTTAAACTGCGCTATTGTAGCTGTGCTACACATGTGCATTTGTTTTGTTTTCTCTGTGACAAAATAACTCATCTTATTAGTTTCTAGGTTTCACATATTAGTGCACTTTGCTCTAAGATGTATTTAGTAAGAGCCTGCAGCCCAAAATGTTTTACATCTTCCCATTGAGTTTCCTCTTCATTTCATGACATTGAGATAATTACAGTTTATCCTTCCATTCCAGTCAAGTTGACCGAAGGCGCAAACATTTATATACAGCACATAAATCTGCTGGAGTGCTAAATAAACCAACAAAAGTAAATCCACACATTGTGCAAAGAGTAACCACAATCAATTGTTCTATCAGACCTGAGAGTTTTTGTTCTCATTGAAAAAGAGGATGCAGAGAGGATGGCACACCTCCGGGAAAATCATGGCCTCCTTCACACCAGTTTTGGCAAACTTGTACCCAGCCTGGAAAGGGAACAAACAATCTTTGTTTTCAATGCTTGGTTAAATCTTCAAAAAGGAGAGGAAATACTTTGTGTGTAGTTGGGACGTTGGCAGAGACTGACAGAAAGGAAGTAATGCCCAAAGAATCAATGGAAGAAAAACTAAAGTGGGTACGCAGGTGCATTGGAGCTTAGGGCGCACTCACATTAGGTAACCCAACCAAACCGTGCTCCAGCACAATTGTCCCCCCTCCCTACTCCCCCAGACGCACACACTCAAACTGTAATTTGAGCGATTCGAGTCTGGACACGCTTTCGTCATTAGGATGCGATTTTTTTTTAAGAAAACAGGAAGTAAAGCACTCTCTTAACACTGGAACCCATCGTAATGTTAAGTCTCTGTTTTTTAATTCCTAAGTAGGTGCACAATGGCTATGTTTCTACATGCACAGAATTTTGTCAATCCGATTGAATTTAATACGATTGAAGGTTACGACGATACAGTTTACATGCACCTTAAAGATTGCAATCTGGTTAAAATGTTCATTGTATAGAATCCGAACCGAACATTTGCGCAAGCGCACAGCAAGGGTTGCCAGATTCGCTGTGGACAGCATCTCTCATCAAGTCAAAACGGAGTTGGAGAAAGTTATTCTTAAGAAGTTTCCAGATATAGGTGATGTGATGAAAACACACTTTTCAAAAGTCACAACACAATTTTATTGCTTTAAGTAGCCTAATGTTTTAAAAGTACACGTAAACGTGGATGTACATCGCGTGACCCCAGTAACTTTACATTAATAATGCGTGATGCCACTGCCTTGCTATTGCGTGTTTCTGTGACGGGAATCATGTGATATAAGAGTTTAATATAAGACGTGAACTTGAGCACAAATGTTCTGCGCATGTGCACAATGTATTTTTGCATCTGATTAAGAAAATACTATGATTCACGCATTTACATGTGTACTTTTCTCCTGCGGATCGGATCACAGTACAGCACCCCCTTCAATACGATCCAAATTTGCATCCGATCGTATTGATTAAGGTGTTTACATGAAGGCTTTTCAATACGATTGAGCCATCAATACTATAGTGTTTGTAAACATACCTACTGACACACAGCCCTAACTCAGACATCCACATGATAACCCTGCTGCATGCATCAGAAGGTTTTTATGAAGCAGATTGCACCTTTCTGTCCTGTGCTCAGAAAAAAATTATTGGGTTGGTATACAGTGGTGTTAAAAAAATAGTATTGAAAACATTACAGACTGAATTCCAAATCAAAGCATTGACAAGATGTATCAAGTCTGTCTTGTTCTTTTAGAAAATAAAATTACTATTTTAAAGCTGTTAAAAAAATAGCAGTGTCAACATTTTTCTCTGTAGACACTTAAAACTGAAGAAATTTCTTAAGATTTAACTTTACTTTAATTCTTACACTCTGAGGCTATTTTGGGGATTTTTGCCTGGATTTGGCCTACCCAATTTCAAAAGCTTCCCATACCCACATGCAGAGGTGCACATACAAAAGTTTGGTATCATTTTACAGGAAACCCTTTGAAATTACATAAAACACTGTTAAAAGTGCTAAACATGGTTGTATGTGTTGTCAGTTCTCTAATAAGCACAAAAATAAATAGGCGCTTTTTTATGTTTTTTTTCTAAAGTCTGTATTTAAAAGTGTATAACTCTGGCCCTGAGTGGTAACGAAACCTCCAGACAGTTTTGTTTGATTCCAGCAATTGCCAGCTTACAGAGGAAAAAGGAATTTTTTCTCTATCATAATAAATGCAAAAGTTATTTTACTCCAACTGATGGGAGGACTAATACGCTTTTGGTATACAATTTCTGCCTAAAAACATTTGAAGTGCTCCCATAACCACATACAGTGGAATAAATGCAATATCTTTATATCATTTTGCAAAAATCCCTTTGAAGTTACATAAAAAGCTGTTGTTTGTGACAAATAGTGTTATTTATGTGGTTTTTCATATGCTAAAACACCAAATTTTCTTTTTTTATGTTGTAAATACTATCTTTGATAGTGTATAACTCTGGTTCTGGGTGCTCTAGCAGACTGCAGACAGTTCTGGTTGTTACCAGCAGCAGACAGTAAACACCCAAAAAAAGAATGAACTCTTTAGCATGTTGCATTCAAAAGTTATTCTCATTTTACTGAAGTGTGCGAAAATAAATTTTTCATATAAATATTAATTTTTTGTTTTGCACATATAATAAATAGAAAGGGATTAATTATGCACACAACCAAAGAAAATGCTGTGAATGGACTCATTTTTTAGAGTAGGACCTAAAATAAAAGATGGTGTATCATTTGTGGCTATATGTGCTATCTGAGGCAGTCCACACTCAAGTTTCCCATATGTTTACAAAAGACAATTTTTTACCTCATTATTCATTCGATGATTGTTAGATAGGTGATGATAATAGGACAAAAATAACGCTGCAGACTTATTCCTGAGAGTGAGAGCTTTCATTTGATATAAGACTTGCCCATGTTTGTCATACTTGAAAAACATGAAATATATGAATATTAAAAGATATTAAAAAATATCGGGGGGGTGATGGTGTAAATTAATTGTAAATAACTTTCTTACAGTAAAAGATATGTCAAAGTGATGCATATCTGCAGAAAGTAGAGAGTCTAAGCTTTCAAACAGTATCTCATATGTGGTACTGGGTCCATGACAGACCATTACAAATTACAGGAATATTTTATATTAAGTCAAAATAACATAATTCTGGACCCGGTACAGGGTCCACAGAGTTAAAGAAGTTAAACTATTGAATCACTAATATTTCATTGCATAAGCATTGTTGTTGATAACTGCTCAAAATCTGTGTTTAACCAACTTTTTGTACCTAGAAACAGGTATTTAAGCACAGGATCCACAGTTCCTGTCAATTTTTAGGTTTTGGTTTAGAAACTGCATTTTTATTGTCAGCCCACTTCCAAGGGCAACTTAATCTCTTCAAGTATCCTGATTTATTCAAACTGATCCATGTTCCCTTGTATACAATAAATAGGCCAAACACAGAAATATGACAAACATCTCAATACCATAATTTTGGCACCACCATGCTTAACTGTCTTTACACTGTACTGTGGTTTAAATTCAGTATTCCGGGGTCGCTGAAAACTATTTTACTCTCATGAGGCTGCAAAATGTTACATTATATACATGTTTCTAAACAATATATACATGTTTCTTTGGGTCAGTTGATGAGATTCTACACATGCCTTTTTTCAACACTGGTGCTTTACAGGGGGTTCTTGCAAACAGCTTAGCTTCAATCAGATCTCTCCTGACTATCACATTACTTACAGATCATTTTAGATCATTTTTTATCTTTCTAGAGGTGATGTAAGTCTGAATCTTTGCAATCCTGTCTACTCTTAGATAAACTGTTAACTGCAGTAACTTTTCTAAAATCTAACACCATGATACACCTTAAACTTAATACTTTTGTCAAAAAGATACATTTGGATTTATATTTGTTACAAAGTTATAGTTAGACAGATTTTAGTCTTGTTTTATTATAAGACCGAATGCAATAAATGGTTTAAGATAATCAATTGTTTACTATGATACTCACTAAGACATCTATTTTGAGACATGTTAATGTGTATTTGTCCATAAACCTAAAAGATGCGAACATGAACTCATTTAGCTCTATGCACGTACGCTATTGTTGGGTAGGAAGTGCCGAGCCGCGCACACAATGCGTTTTCAAGTTCAAGGCAGCAGTCCAGTCCAACACAGTTAATCTCATCAACACAATAAAAAAATCCCTTCAAGAATAAAAATATGGCATTGAGTTTTGTTGTAAAAGAGTACAAAGGGAAAAAGAAAGTCACAGAAAGACAAATAAGCTACTGTGCACCCTCTTCCAGCCTACAATGAAATCATTATGTCAAATATGCAACGTACGTTAATATTTTCTTAATATTTGTTTTTAACAATGAAAAGAGTGAAAGTAGTGCATTACACCCTATAGCTCTGCCGCATTATTGGAGTATTCCACTGTATTGCATAGATGGGCTGAACGAGCTAAAAGTCGCAGAGGGGAAAGAGCCGAAGCTTACACAGCAGAATTTGTAGGGGGGGGCTGAGAAGAATTTTGGGGTGGCTAAAGCCCCACCCCAAAAATGGCCTAATGACGCTCCTGGTGCCAAAAAATGCATTGAAATAAGTTAAATTGTTCCCTGAAGGTTCTCTACATAGAAGGTACATGTATGTGGCTTTATTAAGTGTAAAAATGATCCAGAGATGGTTTTACACATCCATTTACAACTCTAGGATTTGCACTTACAATGAAATGGTCTATTATTACAGTATTTGAAAGGGTCATGAATAATAATGTTGAGCTCTGCTTTGATTGGCTCACTGGTATTTAACAAATTTCATTGCAAAACATGCAAGTTTTTTTTGGGGGGGGGGCAAAAAACACTTTGGACAGTGCTTTGGACAAGACAGTAAACAGCTGTGAAATCACTTAAGATGCAACTTAAAACATTGCAAATGCTGAAAGTCAGAATTAAAAAGCCACACATTAGGAGGCACTCTATGTTGCAGATTCTCTCTATTTCATTGTAGTGCAGATGATATTAGAAAGAGGATTTAATTAGGTAAAAGTAAAATAAAAGCTCCAGATGGAAATGTTCTGTGTGACCCCCTATAGTGGCACACATTCTGTTCAGTGGAAGTTTCTTTCACTTTGACACTAGAAAGATTTCACCATTTCAGTTACGACTGTTAATGAGCAGTGCTGGTTTCTCTTCACAGACACTCACCATGGGAGAGAAAACTGAACTTCACGCCCGTCAGTAGTCTTTCATGAAAACTCCCAAATGCCCTTTACACTATCGGAGCTGTTGGAAAACATTACTACTGTTCTTCACTGACTTTTGCTCGTGTGAACACTAGTATATTCAAAGAAATAGTTTCTAAAATGAAATCATAAAATTCTCTCAATTATTTACCCCTTATATTACTGTTCTACCCATTCAGTGAACCATACTGTTGTATTACACATTTTGATCACTTAGCTGACAAAACTAAAAATATGTCTTTGCTTCAATTTAATTGTACAGGCAACTTACTGACGGTAAAAATCACATAATGCAACATATTGCTTGTCCTTCAGCCAAACCAATTCTAACTGGACCTTGGCCGTAAAACACTTGACCCTTCTTCAGCACATGTTCCTTTAAGTAAATAATTATAATCTAGTTTAGTGGTCTGTTAAAAAAATTGGAATAAGGAAAACTTTTAAGGAAACATCAAAGGCAACCACTCCACCCATAGACAGGGCACACCGCAAAGTAGAGGAATTAACCATCACACCATAATCAGGGATGATTTTTTTACTAAAGAAAGATCCTAAAAATACCCTTGCACTTCCATTTTTCTCTCGTTCTGCATTCTACAATATTTTGCCTCTAATTTATTTTTTACCTCAAGATGTTTACCCTCTAACTAAGTGAATGATGAAATTTTGAGACAAGATATTGGCGAGAGAGAGAGAGAGAGAGAGAGAGAGAGAGAGAGAGAGAGAGAGAGAGAGAGAGAGAGAGAGAGAGAGAGAGAGAGAGAGAGGAGTGGAGTGTGTCCATGTTTGCTATATGGAGTCATTTGGGCAACTGATGCCTGTCACGTCTTCCTGGATGAGCCATGCACTGCCATGTGGCACAGCCAACTCATTATTGTTTTACAGAATAATGTGTCATATTGTTGCAGACCCAACTTCTATTAATAGCATTTATTTGAAAGTTACTTTATAAACTTTAGTTACTTTATACTGCCCTCCAAAGCCTAGTGCAGTATCTACGCAAACACTGAAACTGAGAAAAATGGCTTTAAAGTTTTTACACTAGCCAGCCAAACATGTTGTAGGTAGATTAGTGGTAATGCATTCATGTAATGCCTTTTTAGGAAGAAATTTTTTATAGATAAAAACCATGACCACCGATGTGACCTTTGACTCCCAAAATGCAGATACTGCACTCTGCCTTTGAAAGACCTTACACAACTAAAACACTATTGCAAAAGCAAAGTGCAGTATCTACGAACTAAATGTGTTCATTCAACTTTTTCTCATGCTTCTTAATACATTTTGATTGTTTTTAATAACTGTAATAGTTTTATTTATGTTTGTGAATGCTAAAAATGCTCCTTATACCACAAAGAGAGTATTTAACTCATTTTATTAATTTTTATTTATTAAAAAAATTAAATTAGACGAGGTTTGCTTTAAAACAGTAGTTAAAAATTAACAATTTAAAAATAGAAGAACATGTTTGTCCCAAAGACATTCCGTGTGTCTCAATTCGTTCCCTAGCTCCCGAGGTCGTGAATCAGTATATCGTGTACACAGGTTCGGGCACTGGTAAGGACCCTAGCTCACTTCACATTGGGACAATGTTCACTTATTTTTCTGTCACGTGGCTGCTTAAGCGCGTTGTGATTCACAGCTGTTACTCATCAACAACCGGCAAAACCAACATCTCTCTGACTTAATTTTAAAAAACAGTACATTGTGGAAAATGCTGTCATTATTCTCTTACATATCTGTGCATAAAATTGGAGGCATATAATTACATTTTAAATTTAATAAATATATTTACAATTTTAAATAAATATTATTATTTTAAATATTGAGTAGATTGTGGTCCCTTTCTGTGTAGCAATGTGTGTTTATATTTACAACTAAAACAAACGTTTGTCTTTATAAAAGTTCTGTTACATTTCATAAAGTTTATTGAGTTGGATCACGTGATGTTCGGGTGGCGAGCGTCAGAAAAGGTCACGTGATTTCCGGTTAGGGAACATAGGGAACATCGATGCTCACTGGTTTTTGCGTTGCATTGTGGGAATTTTTAGGGAACGAACGTTCCAGTGCACTGAACAGATTTTGCGATTGAGACAGCCCTTAAAATGGCCGACTCCCTGATCAGTGCCCTGACTACTGAACAAGGGAGCTGATTGAGACACACGGATTATTGTTTCAAATGTACTATAAGTGGTACTAACAGTATGTACATTTTAGTTAATTTTAATTTCAAAGTAGCACAGTTATGTAAACTTAGATATTTTTAAGATTAGCTTAAGAAGTACTAAAATAAATGTTTTAATATTAAGTAGCCTACAAAATTAGTTCGTGGAGAAAGAGCACTTATTATGGAAGTGTACTTTTTCACATAGGGTGCTTTCTGCTGGCCCTGCTGCGATCGTCAGGTTGACTGGGCTCCGCTATCTTTGCCTAACAATAAAACTTTACCAGACTCTTATCAAACTTTTGAAGGAGTAACCCCTGTCAATACAATTTGATTAGCTGCCTAAAAAGTGGAGAGATGTTCGAATCAACAAACACCAATGCGCTTGAATCGGATTATATCATTATTGTCAGAGGATATTGCCTTCAATGGACGAGCACAGGTAGGTCAAAACTTGCTAGCAGCTGGCTAGTCAATGTTAACTACTTATAAAGCTGTAATTTGCCTTAGCATGAGTTATTATTTAGCTATCTTCATTACCAGTATTTGTTTATTTGCGTTTTAACGCAAATTCATTTGGCCGCGGGATTGTGCCATTGTTTGTTTGTTGTTGTGTGTTACGATCGGGGGAAACCGCAATATCTGCGGTATCAAAGCCGGGGAAACAAAGCCAGAACGCAGTAACATCACTTACTGCGGTTTGCCTTGGTATTAGCATGAATTTTGTAGTTACTGCAATTTTGACACCCTCATTTCTCTGAAACGGGACAAAATTGAACCAGGAGACTTTGTCACAAGACAGAACAGATGTCATAAAGCTCATTTCAAGCCTTAACTCAATTTCGACCAAGTGTGTAGTTACTGCGCTTTGGCTTTGGACGGCAGTATAAATAATGTGTTCAAATATTGTATATTTGTGTTAGATTAGATTTTTTTTTGACAATATGCATGTTGAACTGTACTTTGTTTATCATTACTGGTAATTATACACAAAAAAGTTGGTTCAACCTAAAAAAGTTATTAACCTGGTTTACTTTTTAAAATTAATTTTATGACCTCAAGAATAGACTATTGTAACTCGTTACCCA
Organism: Paramisgurnus dabryanus; assembly: GCF_030506205.2. Classification (NCBI taxonomy): domain Eukaryota; kingdom Metazoa; phylum Chordata; class Actinopteri; order Cypriniformes; family Cobitidae; genus Paramisgurnus; species Paramisgurnus dabryanus. Next base: position 37,023,006 of record NC_133338.1, read on the forward strand.
GGGGTGCAAAACGGCACTGCAAGAGTGCTTACTTGATCTAAGAAGTATGATCACATATGCCCAATTTTGGCATCTTTACACTGGTTAGCAGTTAAATATCGCATATATTTTAAAATATTGCTACTCGCCTTGAAAGCCTTAAATGGCCTAGCACAGTGCCGCATGGAGTCTGTGAGTTGCCCGCCAAAGCACATTCTAAATGTTTTAATCCCCATAAAACTTTATAATATATTCTCTAGAATCAGTAATATCTGGCCCTCTCTCATGGGTTTTTTTCTTTATAGGACCCGATGAAACGGTCTTTACGTTACAATATTACTACGCTCCCTGGTACAGTTTAATTTAAGTCATTGTACTCTGCTACTTTTGTTAAGTAAATGAGTCATTTATCCCTGACATGAGAGAGATGTAGTGAGCAAGATCTAAAGTTAGATCTGTGGTATCTAACAATTTTGGACGTAGCCACACTGTAAAAAAAAACTTTGCTGCCTTAAAATTTTTTGTTAAATCAACTCAGATTTACAAGTCATGTCAACAGAAATTAGTTGTCACAACTTATAAAATATAGTTGAGAAAAGTCAACTTAAATTTATAAGTTATAACAACTCACCTGTAGTTATAACAACTCATCTCTAGTCAAGATAAATAATAGTAAGTTGAAATGACTTGTAAATCCGAGTTGATTCAACAAAGAATTTTAAGGCAGCAAAGTTTTTTATAGTGCATAGATAGATCTATAATTTGGTGTTGTCGGCTGGACGAAAGGTGCAAAAATATAATTTCCATAATAACTGATGCAATCTACAAAGAAGCGCAAATTTGGTTAGGGTTTATGATATGGATTTTAAAGTGTTAAATAATGACGCATCTTCAGCGAAAATGTTTCACTACGTGTCTTAAGTAAATCCTTTATCGCTGGTGTAAACAGTATCTTTGTACCTGAAGAGTTCATGTAAGTACCTCAAAAGTACATATTGATATGTATATTGACATATTGACAAAGTATATATATCTGTATACCCAATGGTACACATTAGGACCTATTTAAAGTGCAGTCCTTCCAGAAAAACTCAAAAAAAATCCTTGATCTTGCGGGACGTTTTCTTAAAAAATGTGATGGAATATGCGGGATATTTATGCAATTTTATGCAATGGAATTGCAGGGACTTGCAAAAAATTGTTTTCAGCTTTTACAGCTTTTCAAGGATGTTCACATCACATAATCACATCACTTAATAACGTTCCCATGGCAACGGGGGACATGGCTGTGCTTGTGTGAGGTAAATGCAAAACTTTTCAACTTTCTGCTAAGATACATGTGATTTTTGCTACGAAATTGCGGGGATTATGAAATCATGCAAGCCACGCATATTTTTCGCACTGAAATCTACAATTTATGCTGCAAAAGTGCGGCGTATTTAAAAAATTTATCCCTCGCATAAATATGCGGACTTTGGCTGATTATGCGTTAAATCATGCGATTGCATAATCATGTTTTTCTGGAGGGAGTGTAAAGGGTACTGTCCCAGTGACAACTTTTGTACTTTTTTCTGATAGTGTATCAAATTAGAAGGTTAGTGTTTGTTCAAATCGCCAAACCTACAGTGTGACATCCCAAGGGGAGCCAGATTTTAATTACCTATTTTTTCACATGCTTGCAGAGAATAGTTTACTGGGTTGATCTTTAACATATTTTTTTAGGTTGATAGAAGCATTGGGGACTCAATTATAGCATTTAAACATGGAATAGTCAGATATCAATTTCTACCAGAAAGACTCGAAGATAGGTTAAGACTTGATATATGAGTTTATTTAACAGTAGTTAGCAACCAAGGTTAGAATGTAACACAGTATAGTTCTATGGCGTAGGCCCCGACCATAGTTCAAATCCGGGGGTCACGGATTCTTGCGGTTCCTGTGAAGATGAATACAGGCCAGAATCTAATGTATGGACGGATGGACGGAACCGACCTGGTGATGGTGGTAGGGAGGGTGGGTTGTAAATGCTGGCATCAGTATCTGCGAACGCAAAGACAAGTGAGTACAAGGCTTATATACTCTCAGTATCAGGGGTGATTGATAGCGCCTTGTGAAATGAATGACGTAACATTCGAGTTTCCTGGTAGAACTTGCGCTACGCTACGCTAAAGCTAACATTTATATAGATTTTTATATAAATAAATTCTAAGATGTTTCTGTAGCCTTATTATCCATGTTGCATTGTTTCAGAACAACTTTACATTAAAACATGTTACATGACGGTTTGCATCTGTGGCACAAAACATCATGTTATTTTTTTACAAAAAAACACGTGAACATGCATAATTGTGTAAATCTAATTTGGGTGTGCTCATATTAATCATTTCTATTTGGGAGGTGAGGCTGGTTTATTTGACTCAGAGATCTCATTTCTCTGTCTATGGACCCGTAGCGCTAATGAGTGACAGGCAGCTCCCACAAACACAAGGCTCTGTTTATCCTCTCAGAGGCATAAATCCAAATTCATTTTAGTAATCCCTAGCAAATAACCCCCACAAACCTCACAATGTGCATCAAAGCTTCCGTGGTGATTTTTGGGAGAGCGCAAGCGCTTTTGATCCGACCCCACGCCCAATGCATGCTGATAGACATAATGCTCTTGGGGGAAAAGGTAATACATCAGATGCATTTACGCAATCAGACGCTGTGTGAGAGTAAGCACATGCTACTCTCAGTTTCAATGAGACGACTTTCTCTAGATGCACCTTTATGTGTGTGTTGTTTATACAGAGGTGTGGGGTGTTAATTATCCTGTCTCCTATCCAACTCCTAGTTTTATTTGCTTTGTTAGCTTTGCAACCCATAAATGAGTAGTTCTTTAGCTGGGTTTTGATGGTGTGCGGGACTGTGAAACATGGCTATGATGACTGGGGTTAATACCTCCCATTAAATGCACTGTGAAAATCAGCACCTTTTTTCCCCTCAATGTCACTTTTTTAATCTTCCATTTTATTCATTTTTCTCATTCCTGTACTCATTGGCATCTGCATGACTGTTCGCCCCAAGACATATATTCTGTTCTGAGGCATGTCCCCTATTTATTCCAGCCAAACATCAGAGGAAATAAAGACACAACAAACCAAAGTGAGCCCATTTGGATGGCTGGGTGGTAATTTATGGCTTCGTAAATATAGCAGCAGATTGTGATGTGGTCCAGAAGGCACTGCGGCAGTGAGCTGTTGACAGTGAGCGATTGGATACGCTTTACCCTCCTATTATTCAAAAATGCATCCCGTTTGCTGTATCAGCTCAGCCTGTACCCCTTGGGTCTGTGATGATGTGGCATAATCATGTTATGTTACCCACAATTCTTTGCACACTTTACAGGCCAACATGAGCTGTGGGGAATATGGTGTGTTTATTCATTTGTGTCCCTTGTGAAGTGTAACCTTATTGGGTATCTTACATGTGGTTTTATTGGATAACAGATAGGTCTGTTGAGTAGGCTGGCTTAAAAGCCTTCATTTTTCATTTCATTAAAAGTTCTGAAACTGGAGTTAAGAGTTTACAGTCAGTATTGGTGTTCCTGTAGCTCAGTGGGCACAGCATTGTGTACAGCATAGAGCAAACATTTTTGGGTTTGATTCCCGGGAAAGCCCATCACAATCTAATGAACAAAATAACCTTGAAAGTAGCTTTGGATCAAATTATCTGCAAAATTATATGGATGTAAATGGAACTTAATATCATATTAATAGAATATGTAATGTCCTTAAAGGGTAAATTTTACAAGACTTTTTGAAAATGTCAAGTAAATCTTTGGTGTCCCCAGAGTGCATATGTGAAGTTTTAGCTCAAAATACCATATAGATAATTTATTATAGCTTGTTAAAATTGCCACTTTGTAGGTGTTATCAAAAATGTGCCGTTTTTGGGTGTGTCCATTTAAATGCAGATCTCTGCACTATGGAAGTGCTTCTAGGTTAATAAAAGCACTGGGGACCCAATTATAGCACTTAAACATTGAAAAAGTCTGATTTTCATGATTTTTCAGTGATTTATATAATTTAAAATAATTTGCTGACCTGCACGGCATTGTTCGGACACCAAAAATGTCACAAGCTGATAGTCACTGAGGGGTATGAGTCACTTACATTTGCACCTAAGACACAAATGAGGTAATACTCTTTATTCACTTATAATAATGCTTTCGGTGAGGACGAGGAGAAAAGAATGAGGAAAAAATAGGTCATAAACTCCCATTGTAGGATGGGTAATTGGAGCTCTTCAAATAGTCACTGCCAACTTCTCTTTACACCAAAAAAGACTAACTTGAATGGCTGATTGTGGTTAACAGCGGTGGCTTTTGCTATTGATGGAGCCCGGCTCGCTGTCTCCTGTTCACGAGTGAGACCCTGTCACAGCGTGTCCTGTCACGCCTGTCTTGCGCCTCCAAATGTCAATGAGAGTTAAATATTTATCTACCAAGTCCCTTTTAAAGCAAATTTATAAGAGCTCAATTGACTTTTTGTTTAATGTGGAAGAGGAGCTGAAGTAACAATGGTGGTTTTAATCTCTGCATGGTGAAAGCATGGGGAATATTTTCTGTGATGTGTAGGAAATGTGATTTTATGTGGTTGCATATTAGTGACAATGATATCTTGTGCACTGGTTGGCTATGTCAAACAGCCAATCAGAATGACCCGAGTCCCAGAAGAGATGCGCAACCCAGCCTGCATGGTCACACAGTAGGTAAGCTGGTTTAGTTGGTTGGTTGGTCTCAGCTAATGGTCACCCTGTAACCAAACTGACTTGATTGCCTGAGCTGCGAGACCAACTAAGACCAGCAAACCAGCTGGTGGCGCACTAGTTGCCCTTTTGTCATAGCTGGTAAATACATTGAAGTACTGCCAGCCAACTTTAAAGGTATGCAGTTATGTTGGATTTTAATTTAATTAAGTTATTAAAGTGTGGGGTTAAGAACTTAGGACAATGACTCTTTCTCTCTCTTTCTCTCTCTCTTTTTAATGATAGTTAAAGCATAGTCCATTAAGACGTCCATTAAGACATTGAGACGGCTCCTCTAAACAATTCCTAATCTAGCTTAGTCTGTAGGCCCAACTGTTGATTATTAACTGGGGCGATATTAAATCATGAATATGAAAACTGACATGTTTTTATGGTCTTGGTCTTGACTCGGACTCGACTGCATTTGAAAAATAAACAGACTTGGTCTCAAATCGGTCGCGACCCTAAAAAGACTCAGTCTTGACTCGGCATAGGTGGTCTCATCCCCATCACTAGTACACACTGTATATTCTATTCCATTCCCCTAACCCCAACCCTCACAGGAAACGTTTTCCTACTTCAGATTTTCAATAAACATCATTATGTGTGATTTATAAACTTGTTTCTTCATAAGAACCTCAAAATGTCCCCACAAAATTTTACTGGTATTCCTATCTTATTCCTACCAAATGTCCCCACAAATATTTACTGGTATTCCTATCTTTGTGGGTACATTTGGTCCCCACAACTTGATGATTACCAGGCACACACACAAACACAAACATAGACTTTAGAGCAGGGTCACAAACCCTGTTCCAGGAGATCTACCCACTTGCATTCTATATTTCCAATCTCGCTTTAACACACCTGGCTTTTTAGGTAGCCATGAAAAGCTTTATTAGCAGGATCAAGTGTGTTTGATTAGGGTTGAAACTCTGCAGGACAGAAGATCTCTAGGAGCAGGGTTGGTGACCAATGAGACTTTAAAGCATAATGTAGGAGCAAATACAGACTAATTTCGCTGTACACACATTCACTTTCAAAAATACAGTAATTGTACAGCTTAGTCACATTTCTTATGTCTGTGTAATATCTGTAATATATGGAATTCGCTGTTAACCTCATCTTAGCTTTAATTCTTCAAAGAAGGTGTAGAACTATTGTAAAAAGGGAAGAGTTGAACAGAGAGTTTCATTGAGTAGAGCATGGGCAGTGACTGATGTGAATTGGCCTCCTGATGGAGTCTGGAGATGTCTCTTTGGTCTCCCTACAGAAGGAAGCCAAACTGCCACTCGGCCCTCAGCTGACTCTGCCTGCAGCTATTTGCAAGACCCTCTCTAAATGTAAGAAAGCCAGAGGTGAAGGGGGGCTAATTTGACAAAGTGAAAGCAAATCATCTTAAAGAGTGAAAGTAGCATGCAAGAGAAGAATGTGTGTGTGTGTGTTCGTGTTTTTAGACTATTGTCAGGCCAGCCAGCAGGGGGCTGCATTTGGAATTCCCCAAGCATGCTTAAACGCATCTCTTTCTTTATTACTCTGTCTAACCTCAGCCCTGTTTACCAATAATCTTCTATTTACTACTCTTTTTTTTTCATTTCAACCAACTCATTGGCTTTTCATTTGGTTGTTAAATATCTTGGCTTGCTAAACTTGGGGAAAGTCACATAACTGTGGGAAAATCATGATTTTAGTAGGTATGATCTTTAAAATTTCACTTTAGCCTTGTTAAATTAAAAATCTATTCACAAGTTCACTGTGCAACATGAACAGTTTATTGTTTATAGAATAACACAAAACCTTGTACAGAGAGCATTAAACAACTGCGATGTATAAAACAGAATGCCACCAACATTTTGTCTGTGTTGGTGGCATGGAAATGCATGGGGTTTAAAAGGAACATTAAGCTGGGGAAGTAAAGGGCCTTCACAATTTAGATCTTTGAGATCATTTCATTTTACAAGTCCTTGAGAAAAAACAAGCTTTATGAGGATTGCTATTTAGCACAAACCTGTTAATAAGCCATATGTGAGGCTTTTATGGTCTGTCTTTTTGACAACATTTTGTTGGTATTTAAGGGGTTTACACGTGTTTTCTTCCAAACGACGTATAGGGGCCTGAAAGTTTTGAAGACAAGTTTTGGATAACAATGCCTTGTCATTTTGTCAAAACTATGAAAACGTGAATCTGTGACGTCATGCACATACATTAATTCTCTCTAATGCAGAGTAAAATTAAAACAACATTGCCGGCCTACAGGACTGTGTTTGTCCAAGATACTGAATTTGTATACTCTTCTACAACAAAGTTTACAAATTTGTTCCAATTCATAGTCCAGGGTCACTTGTAGAAATACACCTACCTTATCATTCGTCTAAACAAAATAGCTTGATGCTTTTGCCCTCACTCTAAAAAACAAACGGTGCTATATAGCACCAAAACAGTTGCTTTGGATCGTAACGATAGAAGAACCATTTTTAGTGCCATATAGCACCGGTGAAGAACCAGTGAAGCACCAGTGAAGCACCAGTGAAGCACCTGTGTAGAACCATATAGTGCTATGTAGAACCATATGTGGTGCTATATGGCCCCTATATGGTTCTACACTGGTGCTTCACTGGTGCTTCACTGGTGCTTCACTGGTGCTTCACTGGTTCTTCACCGGTGCTATATGGCACTAAAATGGTTCTTCTATCGTTACGATCCAAAGCAATTGTTTTGGTGCTATATAGCACCGTTTGTTTTTTTAGAGTGCTCTTAATTGTTTGTATTTACCATTCTGTAGAAAAATACTTTACTTTAATTAAAAATGTCATTAGAAATGTAACAGTGCCGAAATTTTCCCACCAATTAACCAACATACAACAAACCTGGTAAAATCTGTATAACATTATGAATGCCCGTGCAGCCGTACGCATTTTACATTCACAAATTAGCTCCAGTTGTTTGAATGCAGTGCATGCATCAAATTGCTTATGAATGCCTGTGCAGCCGTGAGCCTTTAACTTTTGAATTAGTGGCAAAGCAAGGGTATTGTTTGAATGCAGTACTTGCATTGGGTTTGTCCATAGGACTGTATCTTATAACTTTCTAGATATGGAACTAGCCTATTCCATAACTGATTCTTGCTATTGGACTTGGTTATGTTCTGTGTTTTTTTATTTAATGGAGAATTTTGAATGTTTTTGTGATTTGCATTAACCCTTGTGTTGTTGGGGCCATTTTTGACCAATTTTTTTTTTTTTTTTTTCTTAATTTGGCCATAACTTTTTTCTGTTTCAGCCAATGGAATGATTTTTGGTGAAAAATCTTATATTTACACATATTTAAGAAAATGCTTTGAAATTTTTCAAAAACTAATATAACAATATACCGTGGGCAAATTTACTACCCTTTCATGTTGTTAGTGGCCAAAAAAGGCCATTAAAAATATATACATTTTATATATAACTCAATGTACAAACCAGAAATTAAGCTTTTTTTGTTTTTTTACACAGGCCTACTAAAGGGTTAATGGTGTCACATGGTGCTCAAGAGTAAAAATGACAAATTTGACCTCTTTGCAAAAGGAAAAACCACCAACAATCAAGAATGCATCACTCTAAAAAAACAAACGGTGCTATAGCACCAAAACTGTTGCTTTGGATCGTAACCATAGAAGAACCATTTTTAGTGCCATATAGCACCAGTGAAGCACCAGTGTAGAACCATATGTGGTGCTATAGTGGTTCTACACTGGTGCTTCACTGGTGCTTCACCGGTGCTATATGGCACTAAAAACGGTTCTTCTATGGTTACGATCCAAAGCAACAGTTTTGGTGCTATATAGCACCGTTTGTTTTTTTAGAGTGATGATAATAAGGTGTCATGGCTCTGCAATAAAAAAGATTGTTATAATGGAAGTCAATGGGGCAAAAATGGCCACAAACCATAAATGATGGAGAAAAAAATAAAATCTGATGCTGCACAAAAACTAAAAATGCATCAAAACCAATGTTTTTACTAATCTTTGACATCGCCAAGACTGTAAAAAAATCCATGCCACAATCAATTTTTATATTGACAATCTGTAATTTTGTGTGTTTTTTTCCCCAAATCAGTGACACCACTTATGAACTTGGTTTGAACTTGGAGTTAAAATCATGGAATATTTGGAAACATTTGATAGTTTTGATCAGTACTGAGGTTGATTAACAGATTTATGAAAAAAATTGAAAAAATATTCATCCGATACATTTTTACAACAGTTTAATTTAGTGGACTTTTTTGGCCACTAACAACACGAAAGGGTAGTGAATTTGAACAATGCACAAGGGTTAAGCATAAAGGGTAGTCACAGAAATATATGGGAACGTCTAGAATTTCTATAATTTGTTTTGTAATATTAGAAATGTCATTAAATAATTTTGAATGAGTAACACAATAATATACCACATATTATTTGTGTAAATGTGTTATTGCCCAGCGTTGCATGTGGGGTTAAATACTGGTAAATAGAAGCATTATAATTCATCATGTTGGAGGGCAGAGTTGGAGGCTGTGGGAGCCAGACAGCCTGTGAATATATAAAAGCAATGAGTGCAGCTCAGGACTGCACTTCACCACCAGACCATGGCTAATGGGAGTTTAACAAGGTATTAAAACATAGAGCATAGACCATTATTTAGACTCCAACCTGACAGACATTCAGAAGAACAAGCTGAAACAAATCAGCTGAGAGAAGGATTGTCAGGCATTCATTCATCACATGAACGATGTTTCTGTTGTGCCTAAGTGTCTTTCCCGATTGTTTATTTGTCAAGCAATTTTAATGTTTAGCTCGGCTCACCTCTCTTAATCTTCAAATCCAGAATGGCTCCCCGAGCAGCCTGCTCAGGGCTGAGATGAGCCCTGCCTGCTGGCATGATCAAAGACTAGTTTTATCCTCTTGAGGGGTGTAGGTTACAATACCATTCACTTTACGGGTGGTCAAAGGGTCAGATGTACTTGCAACCACAAAGGAGATAAAACCTAAGAGTAGCAAGCCCAGGGTCAACAGATAGGGTATGATGTATGAGGCGAGTGGGGACGATATCATGTCCAATGCTTTCATGGACCACCACGACTCTACGACCACTTATCTGAATGTCCATGTGGTGGCTTGAAACCAGAGCTCAGTGATAGGATCAAAAAGTGAGCGACTTTTGAGATTAGTACTCAGAGTCAGAAACTCAATGTCTTTGTAATGTAACTCTTTTGGTAAAAGGATGGCACAAGCAACACCACGGCTGTGGATTTGGTTTCCAGAAAAAATGTAAAGCCTGAATTTATTGTAGGTTGCTTTGTTTACACTCTTAAAACGAATGTGTTAAAACAACACACCTAGACACATCTGTGTTATTTTTTGAACAACACACTTTGTGTTGTTTTAACACATCTTGTCTTGTCTTGTTTTTATTTGTTTGAACACAAAATCAACACGAAATGACATGTGTAATGTAATAAAATAATATGATGTAATAAAATAATACATATTGTGTTAAATAGGATAACACAAAACAATAACAAAGAGAAACAAAGGGTCAAACTGCCTGGCTATGAAGTAGCTTCATGCTTGTTTATGTAATTTGTTTCATGCCAATAAAAATGAACGTGAGAGAAAGAAAATTATGTGTGAGCAGGCAATATTTACTTTACGTTGCTTTGTTATATGGTGTGAGATGCCTGAAAGTGTGTCTTATGGCGCTTTTCCATTGCATAGTACCCCACGGTTTGGTTTAGTTTGGGTCGGGTCAGCTTATTTTTGGGAGCTTTTCCATTAGGTGCAGAACGTGGTACCCGATACTTTTTTCGTAACACCTCGGTTGGGGTTCCAAGTGACCCGTGCTGATACCAAACGTGACGCGAAAACACTGTAGATCAGTGATTGGTCTGAGAGAATCGTCACTACCAGCGTCATCGTTATAATGTAAAGATTAGCTTTATCTCAAGTAAACATGTTGTCATTTGTGCTCTGCTAAGTTCCCAAACTCGCTTTTAGCGATAAAAACATCCACAGTTTGAGAATCAGGAACACCATAACAGTTTTTTCCAAACTTGCAGTTTGTGGCGGAACATTCGCGACAAGCACGTCAGCATTTTATGCTTAAATGCAACTTCAATGACGCTCAGCGGAGCGCATCCACTGACGCCACTGGTGTTTGAACAGAAACTGTCATGTGAGACAGAGGTAGTGATAAACGCGATGTGCAAATTCTATTTGTGGTGGCCAATTAAAATTTTGTGGCGGACTGAGAAATAAATAAATGTATGGGAATGTACAACGACGCTCTCATTTGTATGATGTCACAATAGTATGCAGCGCAAATATAATGACACGCCTATAATCCCTCCCACTACGAAGTGATACTAAACTCGATGGAAAAGCTAACCACGCCAAAGTGAGGTGAGCTGACCCGACCCAAACTAAACTAAACCGTGGGGTACTATGCAATGGAAAAGTGCCATTACACAAAGTGTGTAAAAGTTGGCAACCATGCCAATATTCTAACTATACAGATACTTAAGACTATACAGATAACCGCATCCAGATTGCTCTTTAAAAATGAAGTCTAGACTTCCGGACCAAGAAGCTGTCAATTCAAATCTCACTAGCCAATGAAAATAAAGTGCTGTTAAGTCCCACCCACACAAGAGGTTTGTGCCAGAATGATAAACATAAAGATGCATAAATTAACGTAAAAAGCTTAAATTAAAATGCTGAAAGTGCTGAAAGCACTGTTAGAAAATAATTTCTTATTTCTAAAAAAGATTTCTTCTTTTTTTGTTATCAGAATGTTTTTCTCTTGTCTCATTGTATATTTTTGTTCTTTTTTGAAAGTTTGCTTTTAGTTTTATTAGCACAAATCTGATTCTATACTTGTTGGCATTACAGTTGCATATCTCTTCACCATGTTCTTTAGTTTGTCTCGACTGTTGAATTCTTAAAAAGTTGGTAATTTTTACATCAAGGATGCTTTATTATTTAATTTTTTTTTTCAATAGCTGTCATTTATTCCTTTTATGCATCATGATTGGAATCAGTGTGTGCACTATATTTGTCCCAAAATGCTGTTGAGATTTGACTTAAATATGAACTTTTATGAAGAGGCCAAGTCTCGCCATTACGGTACAGAAATGATAGAGTACAACGAACCACAAATGCTGTATCTTTTTCTTGATTATTGTATTTGGAGTGTCAGTGTTGCCACTCCTTATCCCCAGGCTCTCTCTGGTCATTGCGGTAAGTGAAGAAAGAAGCTTCAGAACAAATTACTGCTTGTTCCTCCAACCTCTCCACTCCTGCAATTTTTATATTTCCACACATGGGGGAAAAAATACCCAAAACAACAATATTTAGGCTGCAATTACTGGAGAGTAAAATTCTATGTCTGACAGCGATTGAAAGATGATGGTTTTGAATGGTCAAACACGGCACTCAGAAGATTCTTCTTCTTCAGACCGCTTCGCTAAAAATAAAGTGAGCCGGCCTGCTTGCTCGCTGCAAACAAGGACACAATGGAGGCTCGCTGTGAGGTCTACATTAATGCTCTTCAGCCAGTATAAATCAGATGGTAATAGGATGCAGAGTGTTTACTGCTCAAGTAAATTTCTGAGCTTTCATGTACAATAAATAAACATTGACGTTTAAAAGACTACAGGAACGAAATAAATGAGCACGTAGGTGTGTGTTTGTGTCTGTGTTTGTGTGTAATTGATAGATCACAGTGAAAGTCCTTTACCAGCAGACTCCCAGGTGCCTCCTCTCCCACAAATGATCTTCCTCTTACCTAAAGCCTGTAGGGCTAAAGCCCTCCTGCGGTGGTATTTTACACAGGTACTGTTTTTCCAGACAGAAACAGCATGTCATAGTCGTCCTCTCTACATCAAAAAACACTCAATTTTAATTCAAGTATGCTTTATTGGCATGACAAATGTTTTGTTGCAAAGGATTTACATACAAATACACAAAAAGGCAGTGCACATCAACAAAGAAATAGTAAACGAATATAAACGAAAAATATACATGTCATTGGCAAATAAGGATAATACCAGTTTTGTAATTTGAGAGAGAAATGTGACATGAATTTCTTTTCCTTTGCATCTCTCTGTTTAAAAATCATGAGCATCAATTGATCCTTAGATGACCTGAAGATAAACAGATTTGTCTAGCCGTCCATAAAGAATGTCTCGAGCCCTAAAAACCCTATATGGACAACAAAAAGATAAGGATGAGGTTTATATGATTACTATAACATTGTTTTTGACTTAGATGAAAACAGCATTTATTGCATATATGTAATTTCCTTTCAAATAGATGTGGACTGTGGACTTTTTTTCTGTTAAGTGAAGCACCATGAATTGCATGTGCTCATGACCCACCTGAGACCTTCTCAAGTGGACGTAACATTTTTAAATATATTGTTTTCATTTATTATATTATTCTATTTATACTTGGTCTGTTTGGTCTTTTTTCGCTGTTATATACACCAAAGGTAAGAAAAACTTTACAGCCTCTTTACTGAATGTATTCAAACAATTCCATCATAGGGATAAGGCACTTAAGATTTTATGGTTCAACTCAGATGGCTTTTAAGAGGAGACGGATGATGACGCTTGATCCTAGATTAAGAAGTCATTATCTAGTCTTATCAGATGGTGCAGCATTGTTTAATACAAATCCAAAGTCTTTTTTCTTGTCTCATAGCTAAGCCACCCTCATGCACCCACACAGACTTACACATGCACGCTTGATTATTTGCACTATGCTGACACTCTTTTGAAGTCCAGAAAACACTGACATAGTGCAAGAGAGATGCTCTTTCAGCAGCCTTGGTTCCAGCAGTATTTTTCTCATTTATATTTTTTTGCAGAGGGATTACAGATAATCTAAACCATGAACTAAACCAATCAGCTCTGAAATTAATCACAACACTACAAACTTTTTTAGTAGATTTTTTTATCTTAGAAAAAGACTTGGTATAAGATTGTGTACTTGGGCAACAATCTACTCATCCCATGAATAATTCCATCACATTCAACAGCAATAAAACATATCTGACGTCATTGGTTTTTAATAAGTTTGAGGGCACAAGCAATGTTGTATAGGCAGTTGTGCTATGCTCTGAGAAAACCTTTTTTCAGTATTATAGATAGTTAGTTCTTTAGCGAAAATGTGGCTATTTAACACTTTTTAGATAACATTGTGACTTCTATAGAAGCTTATCCTAACAGTCTCATTGCTTATAACACCGATTGTTTCAAACGTATTTCTCTAGAAGCAAAAATGAATAGGATTTTTACTTTAGAAACTTGAGTTCGTGTTTACGTTTTATGTCTTGAAGCCAAAGATGATATCAAGAATGTATTCTCCAGGGTATAGGGTGAAGTCAAGAGGTCAGTATTGTAAGGCATTTTTATAATTTCCTAAACTTTTTTGGGTTTTAGTGACACAGTCAAACAAATAGTTGGTGCAACTGCCACTCAGGAATATATTGACTTATGATTTATGAGCCTTCAATAGTCAACATTCTGGTCTGGATACCACAGTTATTTAGTTAAAAATCCAGAGCCATACAGTATATTATTGACAATACAGTATAGCTGCATTGGGTGCTGAGTAGAATTTAGTTTTCATAAGATTTATAGCCTTATACCAATCACCACAAAATGAATGATTCCTTACAAACCTGATGTTATCACATACATTCCACATGATCTGTGCTGTCTGTTTCCTCATAAATCATTAAAACCTAGCAGACTAAAGTTGAGATCTCTATCATTTTTTGGAGATGTGCTTTAACTGACCATCACACATTATGGTTTCAGTGTTCTCTCTGTTATTAAAACCCAGCATGGGGTAAATTAAGAGCAGATAAAGGCATAGTTCTCCTCAGCTGGGGCTGCCGCTGGAAATACACTGCTCCACAACATGCAAACAAATATAAAACAAATGATATACAGCCACGTAAAGAAAGGGGAAACAAATGCTTGCAAATATCAGGTTAGACGTTGAGGTATGACCTCAGTGCCTATTGCATTATTTTGGTTCAATTGTGTAAAAAGTTGGCACGTATGACCATTGAAACCAGCTTTGACAAAGCTAACCTAAATAGATAAAGATGCATGTTTTAAGAGCCAGTGCCATTGAAATCCTGATGTTTCGCTTTTTTTCTTTTTATGGTATTCCAAAATACAGAAATGGTCCAATAGCATCTGTGATTAGAAGTTAAGAACTGGATGGCATAGACAGCCTCATTTTTGGAAAGACATCTATGTGTGAGCCCTGTTTTTATTTACCATACCGCATATACAGTACACCCATATGTCAGCATATGAGCGTTGCTTCATGATATGGTGTGGATTCATGTTGAGCCCACTCCATTCAGTGCAGTTAGGGCACGGTTTTATAAACAGGAAAAGAAATATTGGCACACAAATATGCGGTAAATAATAACACTGTAGTCAAAGCAAAGCTCATCTTCCAGTGGGGCTTGCTGCGGTTGGCTTTGAGAAGCAGCCCCCAGCCAACGTTTGCTAAAACATCTGACAACAGTTTTTCTAAGGGCTTGTTTTAAAATGAGGCTAAAACCTAATGGATTGTAAAGGCGCAGTTTAACTCACTGAATGATTCTATTCACATGTAGATTTCCTTTGAGCTATTTGTCATATGGTGGACATAGTATAGAACGCAGTAAACTTGGCCACCGTTGTTCATTAGCCAAATTTGAACCCCCTGAAAAACAAAACAAATTGTAAGATGCTTTTAATCAGAAAGCTCTTTAAATAGTTTTTTAATGCTTTGGCTCAAACCCTCTTTTACAGGACATTTTGAAAAATCAAGTAGAGATCTTTTAATAAATCAGCAAGCACTGAAAACAAACATACAACTGTACTGTAATGCTCACATTCACGCATCAGTAGACAGGGCTCTTCTCCTGATAGGACTTTGGAGCCGATGTGAAGTGGTCACTAACAGCTGTCCTCTCTCTGGTTATCTCATCTCATATACAGGGAGGAGAAGCTCTTATTTGGATAGTGTTAAAACAAAGTACTTCCAAATAGATGTCATAAACCATTCCAGCAAACACTTAGGAGCTTCTGTACATGTAGGTATTATACCCCAAGCCTCACTAAACATGAGCTGAGCTTTTGCTGAACACGTTAATGACAGCAGAATATTTGAAACAAGACCTGACGTGAACGCGCTTCATTATACAGTACAGCGTACAGTATCATAAATCACCCCCTCAGCCCATTCACAACTTTTCAGTTTTAGATTGAACAGATAAACTTTCTCCACAGCGTGTGTTTACTTGCTCTGGCCATTCGTTTAAAGAGTGTTTCTCATTTCAATGAACTCTGTGATCTCCGTGCCTGCGCTCATCTGTTTGTCCGACAGTGATGAGCGCTGATACCCTAAATCGCCCGCAGATGCTCGTCGCTTATTGGTGGAAATCCAACCCCCACCCTTTGCCCATCAGCCGGTGCCACTATCGCCTTGTAGTATACACACGCGCGCACACACGCGCACACGCACTCGCTGACTGTCATTGCTCAGCATTCACCAGCGCGCTCCCGGACGCTACCTGTACTCGCGAACACGAGCGGTGTGCTTCGCCCTGATGCACCCGGTGGATTTAACTTGAGTGAAAGTGCTTTTAAAACAATTAGCAATGATTGTTTATTGCATTGCATGGATTTGTGGATTGTTCCAGTGCCAGTTTTTGAAGAGGTAACAGGAAAGGTGCACGCATGTCCATATGGATTGCATTGTTTTATTGCTCTGGACTTTACAGGTCCCGCTTGTGAACGGCACTTCAATGAGATTGCTGGTCAGCGTGTCGTTTGGGAACTTTGTCAAGGCAGGTGACATGCTGAAATCATTCGTTTATTAGATGCATATAACTAAGTCTCGTTTGGTTATTATTCACAAGTTGATGTTTGCTGTGATTTTGCAGGCTCTGCTGTTGTGTTGCCTTCAGTCTGTGTCATTAAGCGGTGTCACCGGCGGTCTCTATCACGGTCTGTGTCTTAACGTATTGACGTTACTTTTTATTTATTTTCTTAATGATGACAAGCGATTTACTGCTGCTGGGACGTACGCAACTTGCTGGTAAAAAGTTGCTGTATAATTTGGCAAACTGTTTTGCCTTGAAGCATACCTGTAACCAGACATCTATAAATACCTCCCTAAAGCATGCTACACAAAAAAAGTTTTATGCTATAAATGTACTTCCAGCTTGTGAGGATCCTATCCCTGTAATGGAGCATAATACTGTATGGACGTGTGCATTAAAGGCATTACTTAAAGCTGCCGCCAGAGCAAATTATAGTTATTTTTCCTATTTATTTATATTTTTTCATCTGTTTTATATTAACCCAAACATAAATGTGGACAAATTTTCTTTGAAATGGACAAAAATAGTTATTTTTCCTGAAGTTAGAACCGTTTTGCTTACATATTCAGATATGCTTAACAGACAGATTAAAAAGTCAATTTATAAAACATTAATAAATGATATTACGAATACATATACTTATCCCTTATTATCATATATCAATTACTTTTTGACTGCATATGCCTAACTTAAATTTGTTCAGTGTATTTTTTCTGGAGTGTAATAACTTTACTGTTATTTTAATAGGGTGAAAAATAAGTAATAGTAAAGAATGAGTAGTTGTGTCAAAACATTTAACTGGTAAACTATTTACATTAATGCATTTGGCAGATACTTACCCAAAGTGACTTATAGTGAATTCAAGCTATACATTTATTATCACTATGTGTGTTTTCTGGAAATCAAACCCTTAGCCTTTTGCACTGCTATCACATTTCTCTACTAACTGAGCTACAGGAACATGCATACTCTGACATTTTACATTGTGTTTTTTCCCAGATTATGATATTGCAACACCAGTGGAAGTAGACTCACTCGGCAGCTACATTTCTCATGATGTGTCAAGGCAAAGTCGGAGCAGGAGATCCCTGTCTGAAGCTGGTGGTCAAGTGCACTATCACGTTTCTGCATTCGGAAAGGACTTACAGCTAGATCTGCAGCCGTCCCGTGTGCTGGCTGATGGGTTTACTATACAAACACTGAGTGCAGAGGGCATCAACACAGCAATCCCTGACCCTGCTTTTCATAAATGTCTATACCAAGGTTCCATACGCAACCATTCAGAGTCCTCTGTGGCCATATCCACCTGCACAGGCCTGGTAAGTGTTTCTTTTATAATCTCTCTTTGGCTACACTAAAGTTGCACTGACAAAAAAACACATCATATATCTAAAAATGAGAAAACATGTTCACTGGAGCTCTTAAGCAAACCGAAGCGTAGACATGCTGGAGCGTCAAGCTCTGCTTGACAAATCTTGATCTCACTGTTTTTCTATAGAGAGAATCACATGTCTCACCTTGGATGGTAGACTACTGTAAAACCATATCCAGAGTTCTGCCTTCCTGTCTCCCTTGTTCCTTACAATTATAGATGCAGTGAGGTTTCAGGCACTTTGCTGGCAGTGCTAATCTTTGCATTGTCCTTTTCATTAGCGCTAGCTTCTCCACAATAAAACAGCAGTGACCCATTCTTTAAAGATGGTGTGACAACACAATGTGATTTGGAAGCAATTGCTTTTGAATAGACTCCTACGTCTCTTTGATCTACTCCCCCATCTTTTAAAAGCTCTTTTCTAAAGGATGGCCCAAGCTATAGGTGATTCTCACAGCAGTCTAATGATGCCCCTATTTTACATATACAGGACACCAAACAGGACCTTCGTGTCCTTTCGGATTTTGTGCTTAAATGTAAAAAGGAAAAGGGATATGTCCAAGTAAAAAGGGGTCTCACTTTCTCTTTCAACCTCACTTTCTTTTCCCTTTCTTTGTTGGAATGAGAAAGAACGAGTCACGGAGGACTTTAACCCTTCCATGTCATCTCCACAGGATGAGGAGCTTTGGATTAAGTACAAATGAGAATCTATTCATCCCTCGGCTGGGCTGTTCTGAAAAGCCGAGGAGGAGAGAGAGAGTGAGACAGAAAGGTTATGTGTGGTGAGAACCCAAATGCAGAAGTAAAATAAATGCTTCTGTGGATAAAAAACCCAAAAGCCAGTACATTCAAAGGTAGTCCTGTCCATTAAGTTACTGAGTCGATGAAAGCCTGATTTGCTTGGTCTAGTCCTCTTACTCTCTGTTAAACAGTGTACAGCATACCAGATGGAGAGGGATTCTGTTGTTAATTGAAGAACGGGCAGTCTTGGCCTTTGAATCAGGAACAGGGGGATTTACTCTTTAAATCCTGCTTCATTTAAGTTTTTAATTACTGTGCTCTCTGCGCCCTTCAGCTGCTATTATCACTTGCTTCGAATGGATTCTCTGACCTCAGATTTTACTGCCTGATCAAACAAGAACTTTGCTCCCGTTTAATTCCGGTGCTGAGGTTTTAAGTCGTCCTGGTGCATTTCTACCCTGAAACAACAAATCTGATGATCATAATGCAGTGGATTAGTTGGTGTATTCATTTATATAGAGATTCTTTAGGTGGGCAACATCTATGATAGCAACAGGAATGATTACAATTTTTCAAATAGCAGGTGGAGCTTCTGAAGTTTGGTGTGATGTGGGCTGTGGTTTCCTGTTTAGAGGTTAGAGTGACAGAACTTCGACCGTATGAAACTTTGGGTCGGCTTTGCAAGTTCAGAGTTGCCTTACTAGCCTGTAGGCATAAGTAAATTCACATCTTTCACAGCCTTTCCTGGGTCAGCCTTCCTTATGGGTGTTGACAAGTTTAAGCCCACCCCACTTTGAATTGTACAATTCTGCTTTTCAGATGCATTTTGACTGACTGGGCCACCAAACCAGCCAGAATTGGATGCATTATGACAATGAAAGACTATTATAAAACATGCATTGTTAAGGGAAGATTTTTTAGTATTTTGCATTTACCATGTTATAAACAATTGTTATTTTGCGTTAGTTTGATGTGAAATCGCGGATACACTTTATAATAACAATCCATGAATCATAATTGAACTTAGACCTAAATTAATTCTAACTTGAATATAAACTAATTGGGACAGATTCCTAGACAGGGTTTAGATTAATCTAGAACTAGGCCTTAGTTATATTATAAAATCGAAATAGTTTTTACAAATAAACTTTACAAAAGTGTGCATCTTGAGACAAAACAATGGCTTAACAACGTATATATGTTAAGAGATTTCATTACACGGTTTTTTAAATTAAGGCAGCTTAAACATTAATTTTAGTTTAGTACTAGGATAAACCCTGTCTGGGAAGCTGCACGACCTAATCACAAAATAATAAAGAATCATCATTAGTGTAATAATTAACAGGTATAAAACTAAGGTGGATGTTATTCATGTATGAATTAGTAGTAAATAATGACTCTTCATTAGTTTGTGATTAGTACATGCCTTAACTCATCATTAGTTTATATTTAAGTAAGACTTAATTTAGATCTTGGTTCATTACGGTTCATGGACTGTTATTGTAAAGTGTTTCCAAAATTGATGAACTTAGTGTAATGTGTAATTTATTAACTCATCCTCTGACCAGCATGCACATTTATTTATTAAAGTAGGTTCAATCTCAGACAAAAAGGTACCAAAGGTGTCATGGGGCAGTACCTTTTCCAAAGTTTTTTAAAAGGTGCATATTGGTACCTCAAATGTATATTTGTACCAAAATGGTAATTAGGATCTTTTTAAAAGGTACCATCCCAGTAACAACGTTTGTAAATTCTTTCTGAGGGTGTAATGAACCAGTTGACTTCACTAGTTCTTTATCTGTTCATGTTAGTCAACATCGTTTGTTAACAATCAGCATGTTTGCTAAGGTAACAATGGATTGACTAAATTGCCATAGATAACAAATGTTTCCAGTAAATTATCTCATGTATATCACATAGATGAAAACCATTTCCTTTTTCGTGATGTTTAACTTGAGTGAGATGCCAAAACAAGGAAACTTCTTCACATTATATATATATATATATATTACATTTTTAAAAATTTTTACTAAGCATCAACACAGAAGACTAATGTCTGATGTCTAAGCGTAATCAGCGTAGCCTAAGGAATAAAAAAACAGCTGTATTTCACAATAAAGTTTGTTTATCAGTTTCTGTTTTAATAATGTTAAAATTGTTTAATTTATTAAAATAAATTATTTTTCTATTGGAGGGCAGGACAGCAGGGCTTGATATGCTCTTCTGATTGGCTGTGTTTTTTGATTGATTGTTGCACCTCGTATTTGATTCACATCTGGTTAAGACATGTTTTTTTCTGAATTTCAGCTTTTTCAAAACATGTCCAATCATGCTGAACTCAGACATGACCCCCCCCCCCTCCTTGGTTTAGTTGTTAAACTTTCACCCATGTTCTCCAGCCGTGTTACTATTTACTTTCAAGAACACAAGAAATAAATTCTCGATTGGGTAATTTATCACCTAAGCAGACCTATTTACATGTTTCTGTTATTCATTATAAAAAGAACTGAAGGAATATCAAGCCATCAATATTCTAGTGATAGATAAGATGATGTGAGATATACATAAGCATTGTATTCATACAAATCACAGACCTCATGTAAGCTGTATAAACAATGACACTGAGCAATAATTGAATCAATTATGCACCGTGTACAGATGTTATGAGGTGTTTGTGACTTTTGCTGAGCAGGTCTCTCACATTCTCTGTCTTTCTGGCAGAGTCCTCGGGAATTGTGGGGGTTCATGAAGCCTTTTTGGATAGCAAAGAGTGTTCTTTTATCTTTTATGGACAGCCCGTCCCATAGTCCAGGGTGCTAGACTGTCTGTGAATGTGTGAGATGTAGTCGGAGGTGTGTGTGAATTGCTGCTGAAGCACTTCAGCTGTGTTTATTCAGTACCAGACCTGCTGGTTCAAGCTGATGCGCTAGCGTGTGGGATTGCACTTAGGGACAGTTGTGATGCTAATTCACTGTGACTGCAAAGGAGAAAAGCTGTCAGTGCACTCAAAGCTTGTCTGGATATACTGCAGTGAGAGTGGAGCACCAGGCCATTCAAACTTCAATAAAAGAAAATGACTGAGACTTACAATATACAGTCTATAGAGAACGAATCTGTAGTGCTTGTGTGATTCAGGAAATAGTGAGAATGCTTTGGGATTTCCATCTGTCATAATGATGGTATGGTTTGTGCTGTTGGTGGCCTCCCAGTTTGAGACTGACTTCCAACTATTGCTATTAGTGTAGTTATAAACTGACCACAGATTAATAATAATGTAGTAGACCCTTGTATTTATATATCTTTTTTTAAATATTTATGTGTGCTTATCCTTTCCTGTCATTTAAATGGCAATAGGATTTTTTGCTTTAACAAAAAATTCTGTCATCATTAAACACCTGAGTGTATTTGAACCCCTTTGAAAGTGAATGGGGTCTATGGCATTTCATGTAGATGTCAGGAGTTATTAATTGATAATTATAAGTATAGGAATATTTAATGTTTCAGATTTTTCTAACCATGCTACTAAGACTATTTGCATCTTGAATCTTGTGATCAGGGCCGGATTGTTCGGGCCTGCTTGTCGGAGTTGTACGTCGGACTGATGCAAAAACCCAATGTCGGCCTGACGTCAAAACCCAACTTTGGCCTGACGTATAAACCCAAAGTTGCCCAGACGTCAAAACCAAACGTTGTCATGATGTAAAAGCCCATCGTCGGCCTGACCTAAAAACCCAGACGTTGGCCAGACGTCAGAATGCAACTTTGGCTTGACGTCAAAATCCAAAGTCGGCCTAACATCAAAACCCAACAGCATGCTGACATCAAAACCCAATGTTGGCTTGACGTCAAAACCTCACTTTAAACTCACGTCAAAAACCCAGCTTCAGGCTGACTTCAAAACCCAAGGCTGGGATGATGTCAAAACCCAACATCTGTCTGACGTCAAACCCAAGTCTCCCAGATGTCAAAACCCAAACCGTTTTGATATAAAAACCCAGCGTCGGATTGACATAAAAACCCACCGTTGGCCTGACGTCAAAACCCAACGCTGGCTTAACGTTTAAACCCAGCGTCTGCCTGGCATAAAAACCCAAAGTTGGACTGACGTCAAAACCCAACATCATGCTTACATCAAAACCCAACAGCATGCTGATGTCAAAGCCCAATGTCGGCCTGACGTCAAAACCTTACAACAAACTCACGTCAAAACCCAAGGCCGGGCTGATGTCAAAACCCAACATCTGCCTGACGTCAAAGCCCAACCTCGGGCACACGTCAAAGACCAAGGCCGGGCTGACGTCAAACCAAACATCTGCCTGACGTCAAAGCCCAACCTTGGGCATACGTCAAAGCCCAAGGCCGGCTGGCGTCAAAACCCAACATTGGCCTGACATCAAAACCCACGTGGGACTGATGTAAAAACACAACGTTGGACTGACACAAAACCCAATGTCGGCATCCAATTACATATGCTTTGTTTCATTTAAGATGTTTGTCAGTACAAGTATTATTTTTACATAATTTTGTGTGAATTTGTCCGCTTAAGCACATAAAGACCTGAGAATCAATTGTGCACAGTCTGAGATGCTGCTTCCTGGGCATGTGGTTGGGATGTGCATGCACATAAAACTTTGCATTCATTCTCCTTCACATTTAATTGTCAAGGCTAAAACAGTGCAAGTTCTGCAAACTGCTCCTAGAGTCATTCACGCTGGCCACAGACAATCAAGCTGTTTTCCTCTTTTCTGAGATTTTTATGGTAAATAATGAGGTCTCTGTGAATAGTAGTTGCTTCTGACTCAGCCCGTCCATGAGTGTACTGTAATACAAGTACTAACATTGTGTTGTTGTGGACTTGGGCCCCCCCGGACAAGGTGAGGCCCCAGGTGACCGCCTGTATCGCCTGTAGGATGGTCCGGCCCTGCTAGCAATACTCAGCCTTACAGAGGCATGCTTGGCATTAGTTTGTAATCCTTTCTACCTTTCTATTCGAAAGCTTACTAAAACATGTTCAGCCAATCAGTCTTCTAGCTGCAACTTAATTAAGAGGCACGATGTGACACATGAGACAACACTCAGTTGATGAGTTGGACATTTATACCTGTGTGAGTTTTGGGAGGGCAGAGAGACAAATTGAATATACCTGTATGCTGGGATCCTTTGTAGTTACAAATGTCCCCTACTCTCCCTTTCATAATTCACTGGGTGTTATGCCACGTTAGCAGTGTGGGAGTTGCCAGGGGCAATTCCCTGGTGGTCTCCGTGGTGACAGTGATGTAGAGACTGCTTAAGGATGCCAGAGAAAAAGGCCTGTGATAGAGTAAGAGAGAATAGAGAGGGCAGACTGGTCCCACTCTGTTCCTGTAACAGCATTATACCCGCTTACTTTAAGGACGAAAACTAATGGCCAGTGGAGAAGTGGCTGTCACACCAGTACTGTCAAGCCGTAAAAAATTATCAGGACCTTAAAATTCATTTTGTACAACTTGTGTGTGGCATTTAATTTCTCAAGGTTAAATTAGCCAAGACCATGCATCTTTCTGGAATTAATGGGGTGATAAAAGAACAGTTTTTTTGTAATTGATAACTAACCTGTGTGATATGTGAGGCTTGGACAGAAGATTCATCTTTTAGGTCACATACCTTAATCAGTTAGCTAACATACCCATGGGAAGACATTGTGAGCTTGCTCTTGCTGGTTTAAAGATGAGAAGTACTTTATCATCTTTTGTTATAGATTTAAATGGTTGGAAATTTTAATTCCAGCGATTTTCCATTCAGTCTCTTGTGCACTTCACATTAAGACCACTAATGGACCAACTGGCCTTAAGTTTTATGTTCAAAAGCAGTTGCTTAAAGGTTATTTTCACTTATATGTTGCCTTTAAAGATATATGGGTATTAAGCCCAGTTGGAAGAAAGTTTTTATATGGTTTGGGTTCATGCATCAACTCCCTTCTTTCCCTTTTCTTACCTGGCTATTATGATGTGACTATGCTATAAATAATGGACTTCTTTATCAAGAAATCTAAAGGCTATTGTTTTAAAATGAATCCACCCAAACATCCCTTAGAAAAGAGATAATTTAGCCACAGTGTATGCGTGGTCACATCCTTGTTAACTAAATAAAGAATTTATTTACCAGCCCAGTTCTTAAAAAAGTCTTGCATCATGGCTACAATAAGTAAATCATTTCCATTACCATTATCTTCACATTATAATATAGACAATATATTTATGTAATATCATGTACATACCCCGTCTTATTATGGTTACTTCATGGTAGCTGTTCCTAAGTGCGCACTCATATAAGAATGGTTGCCTTGAACCTAGCACGATTGTCCCCCCACCTCTACAGGTTGGCACTCAGACTGTACTTTTATCAAACTGTGCCCTGTTGTCATTAGGATGCCATTGTTGTCATTAGGATGCCATTGCCATTGTGAAAAAAATAACACTGGAGCCCATCATCTTTTAAACCGCGAATGTCAGAAATGTGTCTTCAGACATTCACAGCAACAACAGTCAGCTTAAAATAAAGAGAATGAGTTAAAATTACTAAATGGCTTTTGGCCCAAATTTTCTTGCAAGGTCCTTAATTTGTCTGTGTAAACATAACACACATTCCCCACAGTAGTCACTGAGTCGATACTCTGGTCAGACTCAAACCGGTGGCAGAATGCAGATGTGTTTTAAAGCTGGGTAATAAGCAGCTTCTGGTTTCTCACCGCTCTTCTCTAACCTTTACGGCATGTAAACACTTACTCATCTAGATTATAATGCCAGCATGGTCGGAGGCTGTAAAAGCACATGCAGTTTACACAAAAACATGCTAATTGTGTTTTTTATGGACAGAGCAAGGAAATAAATGATTTTCCATACTTGTGCTGAGGACACACAAAGCAACTAGGGTGTACTCACATTATGTAAATGGTAACGTAAACGAGTATGTTTAACCCCAAAGTACGGTTTGTTTGGCTAGTGTGATCGCTCCATACAGTATCACGGTGCGGCATACCTAAGGGTTCCCGGTTACGCTTTGCAGAAGTGGGTGTCTGTCACGAATTTCCGCGTTTTTTCGTGATTGTAACACAAATTTCTGTTTATGTGTCATTGTTACGTATTGGTAACTTACTGTAACAGTTTTTTCCTATTTTCTTACGTTGTTGCTTCGGTTTAGAGATAGATTGACATAAAATGACATTCTAACCCAGGGTTTCCCGCAGAAAATTTGTTAGTTAAGGTGGTAGGGTTGTGCAGGTGGGCGGGCCGGGGGCGTGGCAATCATAGGGGCGTCATGATGAAAATATTTTTATTTAAAACACTCAAATAAAACTCAATTTTGAAAAAAACTATGACAGAAAATGAAGACATACTAGATTATTAATGAATTAAATGTTTTATCAACAGGCTAGTTATCCTCCAGACATTGACGGACCATGTCTTTCTCTCATTTCGGCCATGTGGCGTGTGCCTGCTCGCAATGTGAAGCGCGTCCATGCTATTCTCCGAGATGCACTTGACGGCCTTTTGTGCAGCAAATTTTTTTTTTGGACCCGGATACAGTTCGGGTATGGTTAAGGATGATGTGAGCGTGCCCATAGTCAAAGACCAAAGATCTTATGAAAGCACATTAAACAGCTGGTTCCTACGGTAACATTTTACATGGAGCAACCTTTAAGAACCGTGGTTTATTAGTTAATTCCCACATCTGATAATCCTTTGAAAATGTGACTAATCTCTTCTGGCGGCTTTTGTCTTTGCTGTGAAAATGAAACGTGCTTATCTGGCAGACGGTGGCCCTCTAATCTGCATCTCTTACAAGTGTTCCTTGAAGGAGATAACTAAATGTCTGGCACATGAATGGGAAACCAGAAAAATTCGTCCCTTCTTTGAGCGTAATGGGCTTTGAGTAGTCAGTAGTTCTTTTTGTAGAATGGTGCATACGTATAATTATGTGATCTCATATTACACATTATTACATAAAGACTTGCTGTTACCTGACTGTGTAGTCGTAAGTAGTGCAGAAAAGTCTGTCAAGCGTCAGATCAGGTGTGAATATCCTGTTTTTCTAAAATGAATTTTAAAGATTTTGCTACTTGGCAATTGATTGTATTAAGTATCATTGGCTGTGACAAATAGACTAATCAATGTTGTGATAATAGGATCCTTGCTGTTCTTCAAATCTTTTTTTATCTTTAGTTAGCTTCCTCTCTTATGTTTTTAGCCAGCTACTTTTTCACCACACTTAGACATGCTGCCAAAAAATACCTGTCCCAGATGGAATCCATTTACTTATTATCAACCCAAAGCACCTCCATATGCTAACTGCTGGGTAGAGTTGTTAGATATTTGACAGTAAAGTTTGGTATGTCTCTTAAACAAATAGAGTACATGTGTTATAATTGTGTAAAGTGGACTGTAGGGCATTTGCATTGGCCTTTTAGGATGTTGGTTAAATGCATGTTTGCGGGGTGGCTTGTACGGGAAGGACTTCAATGCAGGAAGCTCATCTTGGCTAATGTGCTTGCTAACATGGTTTGTTCAGAAAAGGAAATCTGGGAGCTTTTCGGTAGCTTATGTAGTCAGTCAACTGAGGTTCATTTTGATCTTCCATTACCACTTACTTTAATTCCTTCGGTTTGTGTCAGTTAAGGTTTATTGTCTGCTTTCCTCCTGAAAGTGACATGCATGTCAAGTATGGAATGCATACTTTAAAGGTGACCTCTGCATTTAACCCATCCCAGTGAGTAGTGAACACACATCCTCTTACAGTGCCCGGGGAGCAATTGGGGTTAAGGTGCCTTGCTCAAGGTGCTGTGAGACTCAAGCCAGTGCAAACACTATGAATAGAAACAGAATAAATTGGCTAATATGTATAGTATTCACAAGATACACAGATACAAAAATTAGAAACTGTTCAGACTTGCATTAAACCTTACCACACACTTTTCAACAATCACACAAATCCAACTAGACATTTTTGGATTGATGTTCACCTAAGGGAATAAGTAGAAAATAATGAAGAAATTTTTTACATTTTATCTGTCAGCATGGTTTGCAATATAAAAATGTGCGCAAACCCACATCAAAGTGCCGGGGTTGTCAAATTATTTTTGAAAGTAGTGTTTTATCATCTAATGCAGAATGTTTATCAATAGTGTTGGTTTTTGGTTGTAAGTATAGTTTTAATGCAAAACTACACTGTAATTCCATATGTTAATAATAGGATGATTCAGTAATAATAGGGCTATTATCATCAAAAAAAGTTAACCCTGTTATTTAAATAAAGTGAAATTACATACTACCCATTTTTGGTAGCTTGCAGCAGACGTTAGGCTGTGTTTAGTGTATGTGTGTGTGTGTGTGTGTGTGTGTGTGTGTGTGTGTGTGTGTTTGCATGTATGTTTGATGTTGTAGATTTTAGGTTTACAATGGATCACACTTCTGCATGTATGAAAATTAACCTCCGCACACACAAACAGACACATAAGCACATTGTGAATGAAAGAGAGATG
Source organism: Paramisgurnus dabryanus (assembly GCF_030506205.2). Taxonomy (NCBI): domain Eukaryota; kingdom Metazoa; phylum Chordata; class Actinopteri; order Cypriniformes; family Cobitidae; genus Paramisgurnus; species Paramisgurnus dabryanus. Next base: position 37,051,318 of record NC_133338.1, read on the forward strand.
TGAAATCAAGGCAGGTAAATTGCTTTTTCAAGTAGCCATTGCAGTTTAACGGGACAGGAAATAATAACGTACTCATTAAGGGCGCACTCACATTATCCAAACCAAACCAAACCATGCCCCAGCGCGAATGTTACCCCTCCCTACTTCCCCCATGTGCACGCACTCACACTGTACTTTTATCGATCCGAGTCCGGGCGCGCTTTCGTCATTAATGGCGCTTTTCCATTGCATAGTTCCCCACGGTTTAGTTTAGTTTGGGTCGGGTCAGCTTACTTTTGGGAGCTTTTCCATTGGGTGCAGTACGTAGTACCCGATACTTTTTTTCGTACCACCTCGGTTGGGGTTCCAAGCGACCCGAGCTGATACCAAACGTGACGCGAAAACACTGTAGGTCACTGATTGGTCTGAGAGAAGCGTCATCGCTATAATGTAAATATTAGCTTTAGCTTACTGCTAGCTTGCGCTGTCTCAAGCAAACATGTTGTTATCTGTGTTCTGCTATAAGTTTCCAAACACCCTTTTAGCGATGAAAAACATCCACAGGTTGAGAATCCGGGACACCATAACAGTTTTTTCCAGACTTGCAGTTTGTGGCGGCACATTCGCGATGAGCACGTCCGCATTATTATGCTTAAATGCAACTTGAATGAGGCTCAACGGAGCGCCGTCGACTGACGCCACGGGTCGGGTGTTTGAACAGAAACTGTCATGTGAGACAAAGGTAGTTATAAACGCGATGTGCAAACATCTATGTGGTGGCCAATTTTAATTTTGTGGCAGACTGAGAAATAAATGAATGTATGGGAATGTACAACAACGCTCTCACATGTATGATGTCACAGCAGTAGGCAGCGTAAATATAACGACACGCCTATAATCCCTCCCACTCCGAAGTGATACTAAACTTGATGGAAAAGCTAACCACACCAAAGTGAGATGAGCTGACCCGACCCAAACTAAACTAAACCGTGGGGTACTATGCAATGGAAAAGCGCCATAAGATGCGATTGTTTTGAAAAAAGCAGGAAGTAAAGCTCTCACTGAACACTGGAACCCACCGTAATGATAGGTCTGTGTTTTTTTATTCGGAGTCGTTTGGTGCGCGATTACAGACAGCCCTCTCACATGTCATCATATTGCTTAGTTGATCTGTCACGTGCGCAGCGCGGACATTCACGTAACCCCGCTGCGCGCATCAAAAGGTTTTTACGGAGGCAGATGAAGGTGAGTTGTCGCGCAACTGACGTCTTCACCTTTTGAATCGCTCCGGCCCTTCACCTCTGCAACCCGGCCGCGGCGCGATTAACCAATCCGCGCCCGGGCGCGGAACAGAGCACTCACACTAGTCAAACGAACCAACATTATCTGTTATTAAATGCATATTTTCACCCAATTTAAACTACTTTTAAAGTTTTAGATGTTTTTAAAGGTTTATTACACCCAAATACTGCTTTCTTTATTTAAATTAAATCTGATTTTAAGGAATGTTAAGTAATTATTGGCTCTACGTTGCATTATTTAATAACTCATCGAGTAAAATAAACAAGGAATCGTGTACTTTAGCCTTTTTAGTCAATCACATATTCAAGAACAGAGGGAATACACAAGGATGACTCTGGGGTAGATTTAAAATGTTTGTATTCATAAAATTATATATTGCAACAGTTGAATTTTAACACACACAAAAAAATAGTGTAACACTTTACAATAAGGTTCATTAGTTAACATTAGTTAATGTATTAACTAACATGAACAAATCATAAGCAAAACATTTGTTACAGTATTTATTAACCTTAATCTTTAATTAAGCTAAATAAAGCGTTTAATTGTTTTTTCATGTTAGTTCACAATTCATTAACCAACTATCAAGTATTACTAATTGTTGAAATTAACATTAACAAATATTAATAAATGCTGAATAAGTGCAGTTTATTATTAGTCCATGCAATTAATGTAGTTAACTAATGTTAACTAATTAACCTTATTGTAAAGTGTTACCCAAATTTATTAATTATGTGAACAACATAAGAACTGCATGGACAATGTCTTCACTGACTCCTAAGTGAGAGAAAGATAAAGAAATGAATGAAACCAGAAACATTTAGTTGAACATGTTCAACAACTCTTTAATTTTTGATTTCAAACTTTAAAGATTTTAGTCACCACAGAGCACATACATTATATACGGTACAAAATTATATCAATCTTCATACCAAGTAATGTTCATATTAGTATTGCATAGTGTTCATTACAGGATCAAAGGTTCTTGAAACATTCATGTCAATAAAGCACATCTGAGCAGATAAAAAATAATAATAGAGAGAGATAGATAAATATAAATATTAAATATTTAAAGCACACATTGTGATGTATGCAGCAGCAACTGGATGCTCTCCCCTCTTTTTTTCAATTGTTTGTCTATGATTCGATTAAATTCCTCCACTTCACTGAAATAGTACATAAAGAACATAATCACTGATTAACAAAAATGCTGTTAAAAAGTGGTACACAGTACAGTACAGTACAGTAAACAGTACATGACACAATCTAACACATGGTATTTTAACAGTCAATTATTATGATGGCCTACTGTTATGTCTGACTATAAAAATGTCACATGTCTCAATCAACATTAAAACCACATCTAAATGAAGAGACATATTCATAACATGTATTGTGTGGTAACGTCAAAAAGGCTGACTGTGATCATGTGACAGTTAAAACATATTTATATTATTTTAACTAAAAAAAAAAAAACGAGTAACTAACTAACAAGTTTTTACAACCAGCGTAATACAGTTTTCTTGTACTGTCACTAAGTCAACACAAGCTTTTATGCAACAGTTTAATTAAACGAATGTGCTAACAAGTTATTTACAGCATTATTCTATAAAAAGCACGTTGAATGACCTCTGTGTATGAAATGTGCTACACAAATAAACGTGCCTTGCCATATTACGTATGATGGATATGCAAGACTATTTAGCAAATCACAATCACTATGTTAATCGGCTATGTTAACTTTCCAATGAAATGCATCACGATTGTATTTAATGTTCAAATAAAAATTGATTCAAACTTGATACTCACACTCTGCTTGTCATCCATCTTTGTTGGTCCTCTAGTTCGCTAGGTGGCGTTGTCACTAAAAACCTAGGGTCCTATAACTGCGGTCCTATAACTGCGGTCCTATGACTGCGGTCCCGAAACTGCATCCTCCGCTTGTGCAGGCAGATGCTACTCAAACGAACCAGGCTTTGGGGGTCAAACGCGCCCGAGCGCGGTTTGGTTTGGATAGTGTGAGTGCGCCCTAAGTGTGAATGCAGGCCTAAACTCACGAGGTACACCTTTTCGTTTGACTAAGTTAGCAGAGAGAAATGCAAAACAATGTCTCTTAATTATGATTATAACAAATCATACTAAGCCTGCTGAATCTTTCAGAGCTATTCATCCTCAGCATTGCACCCATCCAATCTGATAAGCTGTGGTTGCGTTTGTTGGTTTTGTCTGGCATATCCAGGGCTCCTGGCACTGCGGTCTGGATGGGGCTCATCGGCCCTGTTGCCCTGAGTTTAACTTTGTGAGCAGATGCCCCAGATAATTGTGTCAACTTGCCATGGTCTACCGCTGTTTTCACAGCATGTGATTTAGTGGGTACCGCCTCAGCCCTGGGAGTGCCCGTGTTTACTTTGCCACCTGCAAAGTGGGAGGGGTCATCCAGGCGGGATCAAACGGTCAGGGGTGTAAAGAACAGAAGGGGGTTAAATCATTGACCGAATACACAACAATTCTGTAAGGATTTTCCTGCACTTGGAGGCTGGGATTAGGTTGAATTCCAAAGCCAGACAGAATGTGTTGATGTTCAGCAGTCTGGGAGACAGAGGTTAAAGATCTGGACTTAAAGAGGGAAAATGACCTCAGCTTGGGGACGGAGAGGTTGAGAGAGCGAGTCAAGCTCAGTGTGGAAGATTTCCGGCATGGCTTCTTTATGATACCACAGGTCTCTAAATATTATGTTCAAAGTTTTATCATTTAGCCAATATTCAAGAAAACTTACAATATTTATTCTATCCAAAAGCTAAACTGAGGGGCAGTGTTGCTCATCTTCAGCATAAGATGTTTATTATAACTTAATATATAACTCACTTACGCAATAACCTACACAGAAAAAAAAACATAAAAAAACATTAATGGAAATAACGGTAAAAAACCATGAACTGATGTAACATGTTTACACAGCAACAACGAAAAAGGGAAGATTTACCTTTCAATAGATCTGTCTTTTGATGTGATGCCCCTGGTTCAAATCCAGCGTTTCCAAGCTTGCATTACATATCACATCAAAAGACATTTATTTTCAATAAAAAATGTTAAAATAAAGTGCATTACCAGTGTATTTATTGGGTAGGGGTCAGTTTAGAGAGGCTTTTATTAGAGAGTTTATTCTCTCAGTAATGCAGCATCCATTTAAAAAACTTAATAAATGTAATCATTGACATTCTATGTTAACTATTGCATCCTGTCAAGGTAGAAAAATACTGAGGTGCAAGTATCTGACAATATAAAGCATGGATCTTATTACTTTTTACTATTGCAAAGAACTGCTGTTTTTACCTTGTGTAATATAACATAGAGGGGTTCTGGTGGACCAATCACAGCGCTTACGGTCCGCGTAGAGCCGACGCGCTGTTAGAAATTTTGTGAGGTGCGCGTCAGGCTACGCACAGGCTTCGGATAGCCTACGGCGTAGGACCTACGCACGACTATAAATCGCCCTTTAGTCTAATTCATCTCTTTGACAGTAAGGGCTCTGATGGACTGAATTCGATCCTGGAACTGATGACTGTGGTAACATGACAAATTTAGAGGCCATTACTACTTAAACAAGCCATGAGATACTGATAATAGACATTGCTGGCAAATTATAGTCATTGAAAATATGACCACCATGTATCATTAGAGTATGTTTGCAAACATTAAACTGAATTGAGACAAAAGTCAATAAATCGATAAAGAAACATGTATTTTATCATTTGCTTTACTAGAGCAGTAAAGCAGTTATTGATTAAAAAACTAAATCTTTTTCACACCTCAGTAAACACATGTATGTGCTTTTTAGGTTCATCATTTACACCTAAAACATCAAATGTAAATCTAGGCTCATTGAAATGCATTTATGCATTTGGCATGCAAAATTATTTTCATAACTGTGTTTATATTTTATCAGGTCATGCATACATTAAGAACTAAAACTTGGGCGTTGTTTGCATCATTCTCCACCAGTTGAGCTACAGTAAACCTTATGTACAACTCAAAGCCAAAGAATCATTGTGTAAGAGCATGTTTATTTAATCAGATTGACACGTGTTGTTTTGCTAATTAACAGTACACTTCTTGAAAGAAGTAAATGCTGTTACTACATTTGCTAGAAACGGCACCTTTTGGCTGTTTCTTTCTGTTCTAGCAAATATGAGGCCGTACTGTACATACACTGACCCGAGGCAAATAAATCTGCAGACACATCTGTATGGCTTATAATGAAGCAATTAGAGTCTTGACATGTTTTATTAGTAATGGCTAAACGTGCGCATGTGTTGGCTTGCTGTGGACGTATCCCAGGGCACCAATTCATGTCACTATCATAGCAGACGATAAGGTCTGCCTTTGACCTCACACCTCATTAATCAATTGCTCAGGAATATCTGACCTCCTCCACCTACCTCTCAAACATGCCATCTAATTCTGCTCAGAAAGACACTTTAAACATTCCTCATTTCCCAAAAAGAGAAATTCTTACACAGAGGAAAGGAGAGCTAAACATTTGACAGCTTTTTAGGAGACTTTGCGTTTTACTTTTGATCAATATTAATTGTTCTTTGGTAATGCTTCAAAGAATAGCTATAAAGAGCCAGCCAGTTTTGTACATAAAATCTTCTGTTACGTTTCGAGTGGTGGTCATGCATTGTTTGATAGTAAACAGCATGCAGGTCGACCAACTAGCTTCGAATCAGCAATAACATTTATAAATCAACCTGAAACCAGCAATGTGTTCTGGTCTAAGATAGACATTAGAGACACATTAGAGCGTAATTGAATACACTTAGATAATTTTTTATGTTAGCTGTTTAATAAAAGAGGTTTCCTCTTACCTTAAAGAGAGAGGGAGTAGGGTGTTTAAGAGTTTTGAGACCTGTGTTTTATTGAGAGGTTATAGATATGTCAGTCTCACTTAAAACGGGTTTATTATAAATGTCATGCCTGGCTCATGGCCATGCTAATCGTCACTGTAAAACAAGCTGCTGAAAGGTTATGCTGCATATGAAATTTTCGTCAGGTCTCTACTGAAACATTTGATGAATGGGAAGCCGCTCAAGATGCCTTCAGAAGCCCCAGGCCGCTGTACATCTTCTGCATGTCATGGTGTGTTTATTGTGTACTGACAGCTGTAACTATGGTGATGCCCATTTTTGTGACTCCGTAACAGCTGTTTTTTTAAACACTGAAGTTTCTTCTGGAGGGACTGTGAAGCCCCCGTCACAAGGAATGTAAAAGGCCAAGTGTGAGACGAGCTACACCTTTTTTCTGAATCTCCCGCAGGGCTTTTTTCCCATGACATCTAACACATAAATACCTACTTGACTTTAAGGGGTCCACTTCTTTGATTAGATTTATTTTGGTCTCACATCTGTGCACTCTTATTTTAAGTTGATCTGAAGGGTTATCTGTAGTTTTTATCGAATATTTAGGGTTAAACAGAAGTTAAGCTTTGGCAAATGTGCCAGAAAAACCATTATATGCAGATAACTGGGGGAAACATATTTCTCTTTAAATGACTAGTTTGGGGGGACTTGTAAAAAGATTAAAAAAACATTTTGGGTTAAAAAATATCTGAGTTAAGTAAGTTGCTCTTTTTGAAATGTGTCTATATATTTCATACGTATTCTATATTGTTTTGTAAAATGCATATTGTTTTAAAGCAGTTTTACAAAGAATAGTGACTTCCAAACCTTTCTTTAAAGAAACCACATTTGAGAATATTCGTTATGATCTTCTACTTGTTCATATTTATGTTCCACGTTTGTCTTTGCTTTACAAACTAAAAAAACATGTGCAAGATACAGATTTATGTTTACATTTATTTATTTACAAGATGCTTTCACCGATAATGCAACTTAAGAATGATGAAGCACATTTGTAACATATTAACATGATTTAACATGCAATGTAAAAAATGCTGGGTTATTTTCAACCCAACGTTGGGTCAGAAAGGGACAAACCTAACCCATTGTGTTTTTTTTTATTTAATTTAACTTTTGCTGGGTTGTTGTGACCCAAATAGATGGGTTGTTTTAACCCATTGTGGGTCAAATATAAAAAATTTCTGGGTTAATTGAATTAACCCAATAGTTGGGTTCATCCATTTTTGGCCCAACGCTGGGTTGAAAATAACCCAGCATTTTTTAGACAGTTAAGCCCAGAATCAGTGGCGGCTCGTGACTGCTCTTCCGAGGGGTGCAAATTCAAAATATGTGTTCGATGTGTCATGTGTGTTGCTCGTGTTTTCAAAATATGTGTTTGTTGCGTCATGTAAAACATGTGTATTGCGTGTCTTGTAATCTCATTGCGTGTCTCATAATAAGTGCCTGCTGCACACACGTCAAAACCGTTTAAGATTAAAGAGATGCTCACGTTCACAAAATACTGGCAAGACACTCACTTAACAGTAAACTCTGATTACGCATGAGATTATGTGAGTATCTGGCAAAGCGAGGGCTCTTTTATCATAAACCCTTTAGACGCCTCTGCAGCAGGCACTTATTTGACAAGACACGTGCTACACTTATGTTCACTTGACGCGTCTAACAGTTATTTTGAAATGACAAACCAGAAACATGACGGACTACATACAGGTTGTGATGAACTTCGCATCGTGCAACCTTGAAAAAATAACCCTTGTCACCAGCCGCCACTGCCCAGAAAACTGTATCTTATATTGATAGTACAACATCTGTTATATTGATACCTAAAGATACCTCTTTCTCTGTATTATGCAGTCAGGACTGATCCGGTTTTCGGGTGAGGAGCTTTTAATTACTCCACTACCGCAACATTTGGCTTTACGGCATAACTACACTGCCCCCTTTGGACATCAGCCACATGTCGTGTACAAGCGATCAGCTGAACGCAGTGTCCATGCCGATGAAAGTACCACCAGGTTTCCATCAGGCAATCCCTATGAGGAACACCATCATCATCGCCACCGTCAGCATCATCATCACCAGCACGGAAAGCTCCAGAGACAACATTTCTGTGGACGCCGCAAGCAATGTATGTAAGGGAATTTCCTTTTAGCTATTTGTACATTATATGTACACATACACATGTATTTGGTTTACTGGTTTAGGCTTGTTGGTAATGTGGACGATTAAAGTGAAACTTTACTTTTGAAGAATTGTCTTACATCATAGTCAAATAAGAAAAGAATGACCCAGGGATGTGTGGAGTGTTTCATCCAAATAAACATACTGTTTTTTTCACACAAGCGGTACAGTTGTCATCATAAATGAGTGATAATATCTCTCAGGTTCCACTCCTAATATAATAAGGGCCCGTATTTAATTTAGCATTTACCTTTAATATACATTTCAACTGAAAGGCGAGCACATGATTTTGAACTGTGAAGTCATTGAGGTACTGAATGCAACTTCCAAAAAATGTAGTTGCATAAGAGTATGTTTAAATTATTATATTCATCTAGATCACAGTGATAGAAATCAGCCATTTGATGTATAACCATAGCTAGTGAGTCAGCACTGGCAGTGCAATGGATGACTCCCCTCATCATAATCATCTGTTTAACATAAGGAACTGAATAAACTCAAAAATCTGAAAATGAGTTATGGAAAATGAGTTATCAGAAAGAATTTCCAATGTATTTAATTTAATCTTCTTCTTTCTGTCTCCACCTCATCATAACCTGCAGATACTCCCAAGCCTCCCAAACATGATAATTTTGTCATGCCTGATGAGTTTGAGCAGCAAAGTCGGGTGAAACGTTCACAGATTACATCCAACAATGAAGAAGGCCTGAACGTGGAAACTCTGGTTGTGGCAGACAGGAAGATGCTGGAGAAACACGGCCGAGAAAACGTCACTACCTATGTCCTTACCGTCATGAACATGGTGAGCAGAGCTCGCTGTCGAAAAATGACTCATTTAGAGCACACTTTTTTTCAATGTAAACTGCACTTGTGATATATGGTTGAGAGCAGTCCAACTTTTAATGTTAAACAGGTCTCCAGTCTTTTCAAAGATGGAACTATAGGATCGGATATCAACATTGTTGTGGTCAGCCTCCTCCTGCTTGAGAAAGATCCGGTAAGATTACACAATATTTATTCTGTTCTTATTGTTCATATTCCGTTCTTATTTCTTTCATTTTACAAACACGCCCAGGCAAAGATGCCTTGACTCCTAAACTAATACTAATACACTCTAAAAAAACAAACGGTGCTATATAGCACCAAAACTGTTGATTTGAATCGTAACCATAGAAGAACCGTTTTTAGTGCCATATAGCACCGGTGAAGAACCGGTGAAGCACCTGTGTAGAACCATATAGGGGCCATATAGCACCACATTTGGTTCTACATAGCAGTATATGGTTCTACACAGGTGCTTCACCGGTGCTTCACCGGTGCTATATGGCACTAAAAACGGTTCTTCTATGATTACGAGCAAAGAACCACTTTTGGTGCTATATAGCACCGTTTGTTTTTAGAGTGTAGCTAATATGATTTTTAATGTCAAAAACTGTAGTTTAATATTACATTCAGTATAAGACATACTGTACTATATATAATAAGGACATGAAAACATAAAGCAGGAAAGCTTTTATGACATTCTGCTCTTTTTTCATCAACCCTGCATCAATTGTGTCAGCTGGGCCTGTCTATCAACCACCACGCAGACCAATCCCTCAACAGCTTTTGCCAGTGGCAATCAGGCCTAATGGGTAAAAATGGCAAGCGCCACGACCATGCCATCCTGTTGACAGGACTGGACATCTGCTCCTGGAAGAATGAACCATGTGACACCTTGGGTAAGACCCTGACCATCCAACACCTTAAATATGTCTGAGCATCACCTGGTAATCAAAGTGCATGAGAGGTATATTATATAATGCGAAACTTGGAGAGAGCTCGTGACTGGTGATGTGTGTTCTAGTCTGCCCTGAAGCAAAGAATTCACCTGACTGAGCCCAAGAAATCTCAGATCCACTTTGCAGTCAGCTGGCAACTTGTCCTGTCTTTGCTAAGTTCTGTATAGAGGCGTCGGCCAAATGTAATGAATTCAGCTGTAAAACTCCAAACCACAAATATGCACATTTGAATGTATTGCAAATGGGAGAAGAATGTTTTAAAATTGCCCGTGTATGATGTGTAACTCAAACCAAAGCTGTGCCTTTGTCTTAAAACCATACAGTCAGTTGTATGTATATTTATGATTAATGGAATCCTTCTTCAAATTCTGTAGTTTGGGAAACATTGTGGTGCATTTGGTGACACTTAAAGGAAAACACCACCATTTTTAAAAATTTTACTACCTTAACTTAGACAAATTAATACATACCTATCTTTTTTAATGCGTGCACTTTTAATCTTTGTACAGCCCATCATGAATGTGTTAGCATTTAGCCTAGCCCCATTAATTCCTTAGGATCCAAACAGGGATGAATTTAGAAGTCACCAAACACTTCCATGTTTTCCCTATTTAAAGACTGTTACACGAGTAAGTATGGTGGCACAAAATACATTTTTTTGTTTGGATCCTAAGGAATGAACGGGGCTAAATCCTAACACATCGATGAGGGGCTGTACAAAGATTAAGTGCACGCATTGAATAAAGATATGTATTAATTCGTCTAAATTTGTTGGTAAGTACATAGTAAAATATTGAAAAACGGTGGTGTTTTCCTTTAAATCATTCATTACTGCTTTAATTTAGACCTTGGGTATTAGAAAGTCTCTTTGAATTGGATTTATGTACCCAACATGCATCAATGTCTGTAATGTTTCCTCTTCTTCAAACTGTATGTTTTGCGATTCCTCCTTCTTGATTCTGTCCTGTTCTCACTTCCTGTCTGCAGGTTTTGCTCCAGTAAGCGGGATGTGTAGCAAATATCGTAGCTGCACAATTAATGAAGACACAGGGCTGGGCCTCGCTTTCACCATCGCCCACGAGTCAGGACACAAGTATGTGTTAACTCCTGCTCTCAAGTCAAAATCTGTTTTAATTTGGGACACCATCTGCTGTGTAACATGCTTTGCAACATTTTATTTGTGTTTGCTGGTTTCCATTGAGATAAGGGGAAGTTTATATTATACATCTGAGATTTGATTTTTTTATGGCAAAGCTGTTTTTTGAGTTCTCTGGCAACCAAATCTGTCCTGGAGAAGCTGATAACATGTTGTGGGATTTGTAATTCTCAATTGTTTGGAAATTTTGGTCAAATAAAACAGACACATGCCCAGAATATGTACAGTTTGGGGGCAAAATGTTCCCCAGCCAATAGATATTAATCACAGATTTATTGAGGAGTGTCCATTTCTAAACACATGACAGGACTCATTATGTCTTACTGCATGTCTTAGCTATGATGCATAATCATTTTTAAGCATTTATTGGGTCGGTTATGAAAATATGGATCCAAATATGTGTGTGAATCATGCCACATTTTCAATTCAGTAGAATATAGAGCTTATTAAAGGGTTTTTGGGGATAAAAGCTCTCTTAGGTTTTAAAGGTAATGTCCCACCTGACTCAGGGAGTGGTTTCTGTCCTCAGGCTTTACAGTAATAGTCTCACTGGAGAAAACTTACAAGCTTTCTTGCACTTCTGTCCCTCCTGTTTTGCCTGTTTCTTTTATTCACTGTCCTTTGTCCCAGTTTTGGAATGATCCACGATGGAGAGGGGAATCCCTGTCGGAAGACCGAAGGGAACATAATGTCTCCCACGCTGTCTGGGAATAATGGCGTTTTCTCCTGGTCTGCTTGTAGTCGGCAATACCTGAAGAGGTTTTTAGGGTAAACTCTAATCTTCATTCAAATACATTTTCATGTCATTAATTTACATCAGGGTTCCCCTAATCTTACCCTGGAGGGACAGAGCACTACAGAGTTTAGGTCCAACCCTATAGTTAAACTTACCCACCTGTGATTTTCTAGTGATCATGAAGACCTTGATTAGCTTGCTCAGGTGTGTTTGATCAGGGTTGGAGCTAAACTCTGCAGTGCTCCGGCCCTTCAGGGTAAGATTTGGGGAACCCTGATTTACATGTTGGTCCAAACTGGTTTATGCTGGTTGGGTGCTGGTCTAGGTGGTGGTCACCTGTAAACGTGCTGGCCAACCACCATTGACATATGGTTGACCAAGCCTGGTCGGTTCTCCAGCATCCAAAACATAACATATATTGGCGACTGTTTATATTTACTGTAGTTCTTTTGCAAAAGCTTTAAAATGCTGGTTTCTAAGTTGATGTGTGCTTGCATGCATTTGTGTTCACAGTACAGCCCAGGCTTCATGTCTAGTGGATGAACCCAAACAGATAGGCCAGTACAAATACCCTGAACAGCTTCCAGGTCAGCTGTACGATGCTGATATACAGTGCAAATGGCAGTTTGGCTCCAAGGCCAAACTCTGCAACCTGGAGTTTACTAAGGTAACCCACAATCTAAAACATGTTATTCATTTATGAAGCAATACAATGCATCTTTATACTCAGTGTGTCTTAACCAAGGGGCATCCTTCCAATCTCCGATGACGCCAACACGGACGTGACTTTAACTGCAATTCATTGACAGGCCACTAGGGGCTGCAAAAGGGAGTCCCACAGACTCCCATGTTAAAATGGCCAACTTTACAGCAGAAAAAAATATGTTTACAGCCTGGTTCAAAAAGTGATTATGGTCTATTTAGCTAATTTTCCCCTTAATGACAACTGTGAGGGGGTGGTTTTTAAACTCATCCGTTTAAATTATATTAAGTCTTAAAGTTCTGCATAATTAGGATTGTGACCACCTAAGTGACGGGTGAACTGCCACTGCTGTCACTACTGTTGAGCTAGGCGTGTGTGGTTTCAGCAACCAGCCACCTCAGCTTCACCCATGTCCCGCTTCTTAACTAGGCTGGCCATTCATGCCAGTTCCGCCGGACACATCCCGAACATGTTTTCGGGTTCGTTCTCCGGAAGTCGCGTTGGTCGACCGCATACGTCATCAAGGTTTAATATTTCGGGTTCAATTTCAGAAAAGCAACCGTTACATTTCAAGGTAAGAATGAAACTACAATGATTGTATGTCTTAAAAGAAATAAATCTTAATTTTTTAATGTATTTTAACTGAAATGTGAGAACCTCGAATAACGTATGTGGTCGAGCAACGCGACTTGAACCGAAAACATGTTCGGGACGTGTCCGGCGGAACTGGCACGAATGGCCACCCTATTCTTTAAAGGGACCATTTAACTCTTTCCCCGCCATTGATGAGATATCTCGTCAATTAAGAGAAAACGCTTCCCTGCCAATGACGAGATTTTCCGTCTTTCCGCAATACCGCAACTTTTTAAAACCGGAAGTATTGCCCTATGGCAAGCGGCTGCATGTCCGTGTCTGTTTTAAAGATCGCTCTGAATGGGATCTCTATGAAAAGTCCGTCATAAAAATGGAATTATCTCTGCTTTTTGCTCAAAATATGGTGTTTTTGCAAAAACCTACCCATATTCAAAAGTATGATGAAACGGTTTTTTTTTGTTTGAAAGCAGAGGGTCTGTTCTTTCATTTTGTATATTGTATGTTTATATATTTAAAGAAGAACATTTTCTGGAAGGCATTAAACTTTGGTGAAAATCATGAAAAATGCTGGCGCTGGCTGGCAACTTTTTTTTAAAACGCTGGCGGTGAAAGAGTTAAAATGTCAAAAAAAAAAAAATCATACTCCACACTCCAAACAGACGGGGGCAGTATATCTCCAGAAAGTGAGTTGGTCTATTTTAATTTAGCAGCTGCAAATTTAGCAGCATATATCAAGTTTGATTTACATTAGCAACTAAGTTATCATTAGTCACAAAAAAAACCATTCGGTCTCATTAAAATTGCAATGTTTTCCGCTACGTTTCGTGCGTCCATTTGGTGTTCATTATCATTGAAGACATTTCAAGCTTCTTGGCTAATGTTACATTTTAGCATCAGCTTGGTAGATAACGGGTGAAAACCAGATCGGATCCGTGGGTAGAGCTAACTAATAAACGCTAACAGCTAAGGATGCGCGATAATTTGCATGCGATAGTCATTGCGCTTCTCGTCAGTGAAGCCGGTTTCTTGATTAAAAGTGAATCGCCATCAGCTGCTTTCAGATGGAGCCACATTTACTGCACAAAGCCGTAGTTCATGTACAAGCTGAGCATAGGTTATCGCAATGCCTATTATAAGTGAACTTCTAGTGAAATACTAACAGCATCTTACTTACCATTGGAAAAGAAATGTTGTCATTTCGGAGTCGAACCTCATTTCTTTCATGTCCATTAGTATCTCCAGCGATGAAAAGCAGTGCCAGCATTTACTCTGGTTTGGTTACTTTATTTATCATATTTTATTTGTGATTCCGAGCGCGTTGTTCCCTGCAGCAAATGGTTGTGGTAGTGGTAAATCTCTCTTGCTTTAGCCTTTCTTCCGCTCTCTTCCCTGAACTGAAATACGGCCGAAAACCCTATTGCAAGGCAGGAAGGCATCATGGCATGTCCGAATCCATGGCTGGCCGAATTGCATTTCTCTGAGCTGCCTTCATGCCTCTTAAGTCAACAAGTCAGCTGCCTTAGTTTTCGGACGCAGCGGTAGTAGTAGAGGGCTGTACTCCCACAAATGCGACTTATTGGTGTATTGCAGTTTGGCTGGCGGTTGTGTGCGTGGCCAGCATACCGCCTCCCATGGTCGAAACTGGTATTACAACACCAGTCGGGCTGTAGCTAGTTATTTAGCATGCTAATTCAGATTGATATTTCTGCAGCACTATACCTTGTAATTTTTTTAATGACATCTTTGCCCTTATTTCTTCTCATTCTTTTGATGCGTGTGTCACGGTCTTGTCAGACATCTGTGCTAGATATAGGTCTGCATGCATCTGACAGGACCGTGACAGTATTATGTTCTGTGTGGGGACATGTGGAATCACATTGTGTGTGTGGCTTCCACATGTTCCCGGTGTCTTGTTGCTGTCGTGATCTTGCCAGACCTTAGTATAAGTTCAGGTCTGGGTTCTGAGGGCAAGGTCAGGGCAGCATTGTGTTTATGTGGGAACACGTGTGTTTTCACATCATGTATGTGTGACACGTGTTCCCAGTGTCTTGCCACTTTCACCCTACTCCCTTATGTGCTCGTGTCTTACGTAATTAATTATGTTCACCTGTTCCCCATTGACGTCGTGTCTTTATATTGCCCTCTCGTTCTCTGTCGTGTGCGCGTTCATTGTCTTCAAGTCAGAGTTTCATGTTGTCCGTGTTTCTGACTCCTGATTCTATGTTTATTTGGTTCCAGTGTTTTGTTCCTGTTTCCTGTTTACCATTCGTGTTTAGTTATCTGTTTTACCCCCACGTGGGTTTTTGTGTTTGAATAAATCTCCCGTTTTGTATTTCCGTTGTGTCTGCGTTTGGGTTCTCTCTTTTGTTAAAACCGATCGTGACAGCGTGTAGCTAATTTTTAAAAATCTTTTACCTCAATTATTACAAATGGCACCTTTAACCATTTTCGAAAATCCGCGAGTGATGTGCGGTGACGCCCTGCTAAGGTGGTGACTACAGGCTCCGCCAACTATTGGCTTCAAAAAAGCTCTTCACAAACCTATGGGTGACGTCACGGGCCCAAGTCTATATTTTTTACAGTCTATGGTCTGAACATGTAAAATGACTCTTGCTAAACAGTTCAGAGTGATAGCAGACTTCATAAAAACATTTTTATGAAGATTTAGTAGGTCTTTAAATATTTAAATGTACTTAAACCTGTAGCATTTGTGTGTAGAGTAATCAGGGTGAACACAAACACACATCTAAGCTTTGGAAAGAAAACAAACTACCGGGAAAATCTACTCTGAAGTCGTCTTTCACAGTCTATGGACAAAACTTCAACAAAGATGGACAGGGCCTCCTTTGGCATTGGCTAGTGCCTCTAGCGTCTAACACACATTGATATGCAAATACAAAAGAGTGAAGACTAAGGCCTGCAAGAAAGTTATGCTTGAGAAATGAACATTGCAAGAGTCCATCTTTGGAATTAGACTGTGAACTTCCTCTTTGAGAGATTCCTGTTGCTTTTGTGTGCTTCTCAAGCCTTCAACGCGTACTGAATAGCGTTCTGAACATCGACCTTGACGAATGGCAGCTGTACATCTTAATTAAGCAGGATTGCGAAGATAATGGCTAATGTTTTTGTTTTCTATCCCCTCAAACCATCCTGTCCTTGTCACAAAGTCATTGAGATGTAATTAGCTGTGGGAGCTTGTTGTTTTTAGCAAGCAGGCTAGCAGAGTTAGCTAACAAATGATCCAGAGCCTAGCGTATAGCTTTTGTAAGCATCGTCTTTCTTGCGGTCTGCCAGATGCAATTGGGCCGTCAGCCAACAGTGGCTGGTCTCCCAAACCCTTCATCACCCATTATTATCGCTGTATTGTGGGAAAAAACTAAATGCAACGATAATAGCGTGTTTCCTTTGGGCAGAACAGTGATTGATTTTGACAGGGTTTTTTATTTGTTGAAGGAATTGATTGGCCGTTGCTCTAGAAACAGGGGGTCGATGTAGTGAGGTGCAAGCCAGGGAGGTTGAAGGGTTCCCAATGTGTGTGACTATTTTTGTTTTTGCCCACCAGGATATCTGTAAATCATTGTGGTGTCACAGGACAGGGCACCGGTGTGAGACCAAGTTCATGCCCGCTGCCGAGGGAACCATCTGCGGTCCAGACATGGTAAGTGTTTGTCTTATTTTGTCTGAGCTTGATTGAACTCTAATATGGAAATAAAAAACGGCCACATATTCACCCAAGCACTTCCTCTACTTCTCAACATCTTTTGCTGTATTGTGCTTCTTTGTTAAATGTTTCCTAAGGACAGTGGGCCAACTGTGTGTTTCCACTGTTTGAGTTGATGGAGAAGAGGGTGAGAGGTGCTGATGTGTGAGATTTTGTGGCTCGAGTCCTGATCTTCAGGTGTAGCTCTGGGCTTTATCCCAAACCCTCTCCCTCTCTTATTCTTTAAAGTTGCTCTCCTCACCGACCACACAGATACTAATCTTGATAGCTGTGAACTTAAATTGAAGTGTATTTTCCAATATCCTTTATTCTTTCCCATGATGCAGTGGTGCCGGAGAGGGCAGTGTGTGAAATTTGGTGATCATGGTCCTAAAGCAGTGCATGGCCAGTGGTCTAGCTGGTCAGAGTGGTCTGACTGTTCACGTACATGTGGTGGAGGGGTCATGTACAGAGAGCGATCCTGCAACAGCCCCAGGTAACCAAAACTTGATTTACACAAACACAATATTTGAAAACAGCTTTTTATGAACAATCTGCTATTTCTCTAAGGTACAGGGTGTAAATGAAATTCATTGTGTGTTCTGTTTGTGTGGGAGAGTTAATCCAGCTAAACATGGCATCATTCCCAGGACTCTCTACTTGCCAGCCCATTCAACATCTTTCAGCTGTCTAGAAGTGCAGAGCAGCCACTAATCATCTCATCCTTATCAAAACTTGTCTTGCTTCGGTTCCAAAATAAGCTCAGTTTCACAACCTTTCTCAGCCGTTGACATCTCTTATTATATATTTACCCGGTTCTCGTCTGAGAAGCTGGGAAACGCAAACAAACATTACAAATTACTGTTGTGCTTTTTGTTTATTTGATGTTGGATTCCCACTGTGGTGAAATGTAACTGATGCTTTTAATTGACATGAGGCTCCTGTATAGCTTAATGGTAGAGCATTGAGTTCATGGGTTCGAACCGAGGGGACACACATACAAATAAAAAAATGCATATTTTGTAATGCACTGTAAGTCACTTTGGATAAAGTGAATGACATATGCATAAATGTAATGTAACATGATGCCATGAATGGTAGTTTAGCTATGAATGGTGAAGCCGTGTTCCCTGACAAACTGACCCTCTGCCTAGATAATCTCGGATTAAATGTTTTAGTGGGCTAACTTTTCTGTTGAGAGCACAGAATTCAAAAGTCAAGTCAGTTTTATTTTTATGGCAATTTTACCATGCACATCTTTCAAAGCAGCTTTATAGAAAATGAAATTGCATTATTAAAGTCTTAAGCTGCAAGTTCTTATAAAATAATTTAAAAAGTTTAGAGTAGTTTTGTCAATCCTTCCTGTTATAGAGTATGTTATGGCAGGTTGAGGTTGTGTTTCTATGGAGGATAGGTGGCTCTACATTTGGTTTGGTTAGGTCAATGAAGCATGGGATAGAGATTCTTCGACATTTGGCAGTCTAGAACATCCTAACATATTTCTATTGGAAGAGGAAATACTAACAGTGGCTTAGACAGCCAGACTAACATGTCTGAGATAAATGTTCCAGTACAGCAAAAAAAGAAAAAAGGAAAAAAATGAATTATTGAATGAACAGACTAATGAAAAAGCAAATGGGTTAGGTGGAACCCTGGAAAAGTGGTCATTCTTACATGAATTCAATCATAAAAAAATGTTGCAAATAGATTACTTTTGGACAGCAGTGCACATTGTAATAAAAATAGCAGTTATTTCTATTACAAGAGAGCAATTTTGAAATACACGAACTGCGATGTGCTGTCTAAAAAACATTTTAAAGGAATTCAGGAAAATAAATGATTATAAACCTTAAATGATTCTTTATTCCACCCTACAATTTCTGCTGACAGAAATTGCTTACTTATTTGAGGGCAAACTGCACAGTTTTCATACAAGTAGTCTAATGATGTTTTCCATTGTGCCCTGATTCTGATGGTCTGTATTAGGTCAATGGCATCTGATCCACAGGAAAAGCTTAGATCTGTCAGATGGACTTGTGCTCTTGTACTCCATCATAGTTTCAGTGCTTCTGAGACAGTTGTTTAAAGCCACTGGCAGGAGATCTCCTCTCATTAAAACAACATTTATCAATATGATCCAATAAATATGCTCCCCTTACTCTGTCTATACCCATAGGCCAAATTTACATGTTTCTTTGAAATAAGGGTTATAAAAATTTATCTTGGCAACAGTCTAAAACACATGCAAATGGTTGTTGATTGAATTTCCTTGTTTAACAGGCTCATGATGTGTGTTTACTGTACAGAAGTAATTGTTAACCAGCTGAGTGTGGGTACCACAGCATCAATGCATCATTACCGGAGGCTACAGTTAAAAGGGTGGGATGCATGTGTGATCACCTTCAGGTCTTTGTTAAGCTTCTAATGAACACATGAAGAATTATTTTTAATTAGGTTATTACTTCATTGTTTACATCTGTACTGTTTATGTATATATACTGTAGGTCTCTGTATGGCCTTAATGTAAGCAGGATGAATACTGGTTAACACTGTGGGCATAATAGTGCTTTGATTAAAAGATGACTTGTTGTATGGGATGATGGAGAGAGAGATGTGTGTCGGGGGTGTTTGGGGAGATTCAAGCAAGCGGGTAGACAGGGTGACCCTGTTTCCTCTGAGGTTTGGATCCACTTCTGCTGTTTACCTTCACAGCGGGACATGAATGATACAACGTCTGCTGACATAAAGAGGAAACAGGAGGCATAGCGTTTTCTGCTTTGACAACAACTCTTGTTTAGTTTGTGTACAAGATTGATTTTGGCACAGTTGTTTTTGAAAAACGTCTAATCAGGAAATCTAAACTTCCCCCTCGCTTCTCATTTTTGTTGTGCTCACTGTGGTTGTAAGCACTTTACCATATGGGCCCTTACATCACTGTCTCTAAAGCAGTGGTTCTCAAACTTTTTCAGTGTGCGGCCCCCCTTGTGTAAGGTGCATTCATTCGCGGCCCCCCGAAATAAAAATTTAGAACAAAAACAGTTCTAAAATGCATCATTTTAATTAAACAAAACATATTAAATTATACCTAGTAGTGCTGTTTGTTAGTTGGCTTATTTTTTTTTTAGGTTTAATTACACAGAAATCATGTTAAATTAATGTAATTTATAAAATGTCATCAAACTGGGGCCCCCCTGGCGGCCCCGGACCCTAGTTTGAGAACCACTGCTCTAAGGCCATGTTTACATTAGAGCATTTGCGTTTTAAAACGGCATTTTAAAATGAAAACGATCCTCGTTTATACTGGCATTTTAAAAAGAATCTTTATCCACACTATACACCACCATAAACCCATGAAACATGACCAATCATGTAACTGGGCATGCGCATAAAAGTGTAAAATAACTTATTACTCTAATAATAGCTTACCTTTGCGCGTTTACCCAGCCTAGGGGTGTGCGATATTGACAAAAAGTCATACCTGGGTCCTTTGCTGGCAACTATAACAGACACTATTTTTGAACCTATAAAAATGTGTTTGGGAAAGTCTTATACTGTTCTATCTCCCCCCTACAACATATTAATATGATTAATAGGTTAATTTTGATTTTATAACTAAACATAAAGGTCTTTATGATTTAAAAAGAAAGCATTCAAGTGAACAGTACTAAACAGTAGCGAACTTGAAGCAAAAATAAATTTTAGCAAATGCAAACTTCAATCAAACATAGTAAGAGGTGAAGTATTGCTTTAGCCTACCAGAAATGCTTATTGCATTAATTTTTAAAAGTGTGCGGAGGTCCGTGCACGTCCTCCGCTAGCAACACAGAATAGCTAGAAGCGCAAGCGCCTAAACGAGCATTATATATTAATGACGTTGAGTTTATTGTTTTTATTAATTTATATTCACAAAACTTATCAACAAAACATCGATTAAAATTAAGAGACAAATTATCTGAAATGAAATTCATTTTAAAGTAGCAAACAAAACTTAAATTAAACTAAAAATAATGTCTGACCCATTACAATTCTCCCTTCATATTGGCCTTTACAACGCCTATATGGTGTTAAAAATTACAGTCTATCTTTCGTAAGCTAACTAAATTTAAACAAAACATAAACACATTAAACCCAACAATACTCAAACATTAATATAAAACAGACATTATCTATAAGGATACATGTTAAAACAATCAAACATAGTAAGAGGTGAAGTATTGCTTTAGCCTACCAGAAATGCTTATTGCATTAATTTTTAAAAGTGTGCGAGGTCCGTGCACGTCCTCCGCTAGCAACACAGAATAGCTAGAAGCGCAAGCGCCTAAACGAGCATTATATATTAATGACGTTGAGTTTATTGTTTTTCTTAATTTATATTCACAAAACTTATCAACAAAACATCGATTAAAATTAAGAGACAAATTATCTGAAACGAAATTCATTTTAAAGTAGCAAACAAAACTTAAATTAAACTCAAAAATAATGTCTGACCCATTACAATTATCCCTTCATATTGGCCTTTACAACGCCTAAATGGCGTTTAAAATGACAGTCTATCTTTCGTAAGCTAACTAAATTTAAACAAAACATAAACACATTACACCCAACAATACTCAAACATTAATATAAAACAGACATTATCTATAAGGATACATGTTAAAACAATCCGATATAGCGTTTATAATAGCTGGTTGGTAGATGTTTACTATTTTTGGCAAAACCTCCGTTGCAAACCAACATTATCATGAATAAAATAATTTTTACTTTGAAAATGATGCGTTGTCAGGTTAACATCAGCTGTTCGTTTACATAAGACTCCGTCTACGTTCATTTACACTCAGAGCAACGTCTGAGTTCTCAAACTAAAACAGGGTCTTCAGCGTTTGCGAACGAATCCGTTTGAGGGTCAAAAACGGTGATGAAGTGTAGATGAAAGGCGTAAACGTAGCAAAAGTAACGCGTTTTAAAGGATAAACGCATTAATGTAAACATAGCCTATAGCCTTAATAGGATCAGCCTAAAACAAAAGCGACACAAACAGTCATTTTGTTAAAATGTTACTCCATACGCGCTTGACTTAACCGGGAGAGTGATGCATAATTTCCCATCATAGTCTGTTTGTAAGACACACCTGTAGAAGACAGAACCGTATTGTCAGTCAGCACAAGAGCTGTAATTCATTTTTGTAGTGTGTGCAACTTTGTGTTTGTTTTCTTATTGAAGGCTTACGCTGTTTGATCACTGTCGGCGCATAAAAGCGATGAAGGATTTTTTACAATGTAAAGAAGGCTCACCTGTCCTCTCTGTGCAGTTTCCTAACCTCAAGTGTGAACATGCAATAAAAAACCAAAGACCAGAGACAAAAAGAACATGCACGGACAAACACGGACAAATTGAGAGAGCCGCAATAAAAAAAGACGCAGGGTGCAGTCATATGCTTTGAGGTTAGGCTACAAGAGGGTACCAAAGAGTCCTCCACTTTAAAACATGGTTTGGTTTTCTCTGAGGAAACAGGGTCAGGTTCTTCATGTGGCACTAAGCAGCATTCCTGTGGATCTGGGTGGAGGCTGACGCTCTTCTTCAGCCTCAAGTTGCCTCTGTAAAGCAGGGTGACCATTCCAACACACTGTCTGGATCCTAAGACCTGAACTTTTGTGATATTCAGTCCTTTACAACAAGCATTTGCCTTAGTTTTCCCATTGTAGCATTTTCCATATGGCTGCAATGTGCAAGCGATTCAGCTCAGATATTACGATCTGTAAAGCACATTGGCACATCTGTGTGTTGTCTTTTCCTTTCTTAAGTTTAATATTCAGAAATCATACCTGTTGACAACACAGGCGAGTCCAAGAGTGGATTTGCATCCCAGACACTTTATAACTTTTACAGCTGTCAGTTACGATGTGCTTCAAACGGACACATCACAGGTAACACACGAAGACATTCCCACGGTGAAGATGCTAATGCACATCATATGAAATACATCTTCCAGAAAATACAGAACGGATGTCATTCTTCTTGCATGTTGAAGACTCGCTGAGGGACATCTGTTTCTTTTCATTTTCTCGCGCTCTCATTGCCTCCATGTTTGCTGTGCTAATTGCTGCTTGTTTCACCCAAGCCCACAGCACAATGGAAAGTTCTGCCAAGGCCCCAGTCGAATGCACCAGCTGTGTAACACCAAACCATGCCAGGCCAATGCAGTGGACTTCAGAGCTCAGCAGTGCGCGGAGTACAACAGCAAACCCTTCAGGGGATGGTACTACAAATGGAAGCCATACACCAAAGTGGAAGGTATGGGAAATGTTTGTGCCATAATGTATTAATTATAACAAAAGCAAATGTCTCACTAACAGAGCCAACAAACCTCTGTAACAAGTTAATATGCTTGTTAACCCTTAAAAGGGCAAGATATCTCACTAGCATTTGCTGTTTTTCGACACATTAGCACCTGCATAATACAATTAGCTATTAGCTATGAAAATATTGCCTATTTCTATTCAACGGCTTGTATCTCCCATGAAAATAACATGTAAATGACATTGATTTAGATACAAATGAAACATTTATGTCATGATAAATGATCTCATGATTATGAGTTGCTTCCTGAATGTTTTACAGTTGTATGACCTTAGTATTTGCAGGGACCCACTTTGATATACTTGGCCGATGACTAATGGTACATTCACAAGGGGCGTTAACGGTTCTCATTTACTTTTAATGGGTGATGTCATACGTTGCGAAACTGAATTGTGGATCTGTCAGTGTCACGTCATTGGTGTTGCTTGAGGCAGAATTTGAAAATTTCTCAACTTTTCAAGTGCCAACGGAAGCGTCATCCAATCAGTTCGCCTCATGCAAATAACCTAGTGCAGAGCCCGAAAATTACGCTTATGCAAGACCGGAGAACAGAGAAACATGCGTTGCGCCCACTGTGATTGGCTGTTGTCACTATAACCTCCTAGCACTTTGGTCTCAGAAAATATCCGTAAAATTGGCAGACAGGCTTCTGTGTGAACGCAAACACATCTGTAAATGTTCTGGGATCGCTCCCGTAATGAGGACCTAGTAACATTCCCATAATATTCCCGGAAAGGCCTCTGTGTGAACAAGACGCAGAAACATTGCCGTAATGGGCGTGCCTTAGTGAGGACGCACGTGTCATCTAAACAATGAAGTTATGGTTTAGGTTTTAATCCTGGAGAACCCAAGAAGATTTTGGGTAGCAGCAATTAACATTGGCCAAATTTGACCCTGTGGGTTCTCCAGGGTTAAAATGACGGATTTACATGCAGATTAACATTGATGACGAGAAAACTGCAAATTGGAATGAAGCAGAGATCAGGGAGCCTGTCACATATCCACTCTGAAGCTGAGATCATTCACAAGCATAGAACGGCGTGTCACATGCTTCTTTATAATAATATCATTAACAAAAATGCACCTTCTGGAGAGAGACATAACGCATAATAAGCAAACTTTGCACGCTGCTGAGAAAAAACAACCAAGTGCAGGACTTTTTTACAGCATCTGTGTGACACACGAACAGATTAAGGAAAATCAGTGGCAGTGTGAATGAACCAAAAATCAAACGATCCCAGACTAATCCCGGATGTATATTTTGTGTATTTTCCGTAATTTGAAGATCGCATCAGGGCCCTCTGTCAAACATTAACACTGATACCCCATGTGAATGTACCATCAGTGTTTGGTTATTTTGTTGGATGTGCAAGATTTACTAAATGTGTAAAAAACAATGTTAAACTATACTTAACCTTCCCTGTTTGTTTTTGGTACCCTATGATATCTGACTCAGCAAGAGCAGGTCTGTTTTTAAAACAATAATTTACGTTTGGTTCTGACAAAATGTATTTCTTAAGATTGTTATATAAACCAAATGTATTATGCACCAGTTATTCATCTTAGATAATTTGTATTAACTGAGCATGAATGCATTTGTGCTGAAAACATGCAGCCACTTGCTTGTTGAAAGCACTGCTGCAGGCAGGTTTATACCCGAATAAGACTCACAAAGTTTATGTTTTGATACACAGTAAGTTAGGGGGCTGGAATTGATAAAGTGCAACCAGTAAAATAGGGGTAGGACACAAAGGTTTTCTTATTACTAATGTGAAAGAAACTGAATTTAGAAGATTCTTTGGTACACTGAAAGTGCTTGCTGTAGCTGAAAGAAACATCATGCTATAATCAGCAGATCATGTCTGGGCTTCCAGTGGACAGTGCAGATGTTAAAACGTCATACCCGTATCATTTTGAGGTGGTGTATTATTCGATCTTGGCTTTTTATTTTTTATTACTAAAGAGTGCAGATGTATGTGCATGTCTCATATACTGTAGGCCCGTATATCTGTGGGATAGTTGGATACAGCTGTGCTCCTCCTACATCTAGCTTTATGGTCCCTTTTGTAACAGTGCTTCAAATTTTAGTGTAACATGTGTTCTGTGGGTTTGTTTTCTATTGCATGATGTGCCTTGTAGTTACTGCCCAACAAACCACACACAACTCACATGCTCAGCAGATAGGTTTAGATAGTAAAGATTTCTATTGTGTCAAAGAGTAAATGGTGCTTAAAGGAAATTTTCTGTGTTTTTCTGTGTTTTTTTATGTCTTGTCAATTGTACAGTATCTTTCACAAATATACTTTCTATATAGTGGATAAAAATATGTTTGTAGTATGTGGTAATATACTTTTATTGGCACTTTACAATAAGGTTGTATTTGTTAAAGGGAAACACAACTTTTTTTTAAAATATGCTAATTTTCCAGTTCCCCTAGCGTAAAACATTTGCTTTGGAATCCATTCAGCCTATCTCCGTGGCTGGTGGTACCACTTTTAGCATAGTTTACCATAATTTATTGATTCTGATTAGACCATTAGCATCACGCTCAAAAAGGACCAAAGAGTTTCGATATTTTTCCTATTTAAAACTCGACTCTTCTATAGTTACATCGAGTTATTACGTGTGTTATTATATGATATTATGCAGTGCCCGAAAATAGTCCTCTGCTATTGAAAGTTACCATCGGGAATATTTTCAGGCACTGCGTAATATTGTTGCACCTCCTGCAGCCATGTTACAGAAGCAAAGTCCTTGATTATTACGCCAGAATAATAGTATAGTTCCTAACCATATTGGCCTAGAAAATCGCAACTTTTCATTTTCCGTTGGTCATAGTACATGATGTAACTACAGGAAAAATATTGAAACTCTTTGGTTATTTTTGAGTGTGATGCTAAATGGTCTAATCAGATTTAATGGATTATGCTAAGCTATGCTTAAAGGGATAGCGCCAGACCCTGAGATCAGCTGAATGGATTCCAAAATGGTAAAAATCAAATGTTAAACTCTAAGGGAACTGGAAAATGAGCATATTAAAGTGCAGTGTCCCTTTAACAATTAGTTAATGCATTAGCTAACATGAACTAAACATCAATTCATGTTAATTTTTAGATTTTCTAATAGGTTTATAAAAGATTTGGTTTGGTTTGAGCTTGTCAAATTTACTTGCTTTTTTAAGCATTAAATAATAGCACAAATACATGTCTTAAACCCTATAATCTGTGCTGCTTTAGATTGCGTTGGTCATTATAAAAATAATCACCTGCAGAAATTTCATCACCCTTCTGCGCATTTTTAAACTGCGCTATCATGCTAATTTGCCCTGTTTAGTAAATCTGAAGTGTTTATAGAAACATAATCATGGGCTAATAATGGGAATTATCCATATTGTCAAAACACACATTATGAGTTAAATCAAGGTGGGTTTGTTTTCCATTTGACACAAAAGCCCATATCCGTTTTGTCTAATAAAAATTTTATGAGCTCACGACTTCATATGTTCTCAGACATGAAACTGCATTCGAGCACACTGATAGTACAGCTTTGGAAGATCTGAAGTATAGTCGCTATAAGATCTAATAACCCCATTCATCTCTTTCTAGAAGAGGACATCTGTAAGCTGTACTGCATTGCTGAGGATTTTGATTTTTTCTTCGCTATGTCCAGCAAAGTCAAGGATGGGACATCTTGCTCTGATTACAAAGGAGGTGTATGTATTGATGGGATATGTGAGGTATGTGATAATATGTCAGTTTCTTTATGAGATATCCAATATTTGTTTTGACAATGATGGGTCATACTTGTTTGGTTAATGAAATTGAGTGATTTTATTTTCATCATTACTTGCAGCCGGTGGGTTGTGACCAGGTTCTGGGCTCAAATGCTTCTCTGGATGCCTGTGGTGTGTGTAAAGGTGACAACTCTACCTGCAAGTTCTACACTGGCCAGTACACCCTCCAGCATAGAGCCAACGGTGGGTTAATCACATTCACTTTCAATGGGTATTTGTATTGAGTGCAAACAGGAACAAAGGAACAGACTTGGCCTTACAATAACAATTTAATATTTCCAAATTTTAGCGGCAGTTTTCTGGACAGGGATTAGATTAAGCCAGGGCTAAGCCTTGGTTTAATCAGGAAATATTAATAGCTATTGCCAAACAAACATGCCTTACTAAAAACATTACTTGTGTGCATTTTGAGGCAAAACAAAGGGCACTGATGTATTTTAAGACATGTTGTTTTCCATTTGGATAGCTCTTACATTTATTGTAGTCTAGGACTAGTCTAATCCCTTTCCGGGAAACCGACCCTAAGTGTTCAGGATTATTTTGGGCAAAGTTAAAACAGTGGCTCGATGACACACTGGAGTCACCATGCATGGCCCCGCCCCTTACACAATGGCGAGCATCCATTTAGGTTGTAACAGTATTTGAGAGTTGAATAGATGCCAGCTTTCCCGCAAGTGGGTGTGGTTTCACGATGACAGCAGTCACACTCCCAGCTCTTGATAGCAAAGAATCCTGCCTATTTTTCCAGATGTTTTTAATCATTTATTAATCATCATGTGTGATTAATAACACATTTTGTACTATAAGTGTCACTATAAACTGAAATCTTATGTAGTAAATGATATTGTGGTGGCTTGTCAAGCATAGTCTTTATTCAGCACTTCATATTCATGCATAAAATTTCTGACTGCTTTCGTTCCTTCCTGAAAATCAGCTGACATGCTGATGTGCTCCTTTTCTTTGCTCTGCACATTTAATAAGCTTTTAAATATTTTAAATATAAATTTTTTTGCACCTGTCCAGAGGCAATGTTAAAAGTGTGTGGCCATCCTCTCCTTAAATGTAACTGAATGTTGTAGTGGGTTTTTTAATGCACTTACACTATACTTTTTTTATACTATACAGTTTAATCAGTTTAACTCAGACTAGTTGAGCTGCATTAGCTCAAAGTTGCCTATTAAAAGATGTAGAAACTAACAAGTGAGCAGATACTGTAACGACAAAAAAATGTCTTCATCCTGTCACCCCCCTTTTTCTTTTCAGAGTATTACCCTGTCGTAATAATTCCTGATGGAGCAAGGAGCATCAGGGTGCAGGAGATGGAGATCTCCACCAGCTACCTGGCTGTCCGCAGCCTAAAGCGTGGCACTTACTACCTGACGGGAGATTGGACAGTGGACTGGCCAGGCAGGTTCCAGTTCGCCGGCACCACCTTCAGCTACCAGCGCTCTTTCAACCGGCCTGAGAGCCTCTACGCTGCCGGCCCCACTAATGAGACCCTGCTCTTTGAAGTGAGTCACCCCGGTCCAATTCCAGCCTGACACCTGTTAGTGAATTAACCATGACAGGGCCTTGGCAAGAGTGCTGGCGCCGATCAGTCAGTTGAAATCAAAGCTGAGTGACAGTGGGTGGACGAGAGAGATGAGAAACAAATGAGAGAAAGAGAGGGATTGAAGAGAAGGTGCATGAATAAGTTGAATGGGCAGACTAACGCCTCTGTTTGGCATTAATTGCAGGCCAGAGCTGATGTGGTCATTGCGACTTTCATCTCTCGAGATCAAACAGTGCGACAATGTGAATGGCAGTAAACTTTGAACTTGCTGCACTGCATGCTATTGCTAATGGGCAGCACAGTGAACGTTTTATATAAAAGAGGTGGGAGATGAGTATAGCTTCAGATGACCTTTGAGGTTCAGGCATACAAAGAGCGCTTCATTTATTTGGATAAAGCTCTAAAGAGCTGAAAAGAATGGGAAATAATTGGATATTTCAAAAGAAATATTTCAAGGGGCACTATTTTTATCTTAATAAACACTAAAGAACAAAAATGGGACTTTTGGGAAATGTACAATCATATGCACTCACATGAGACATAAGCTGCTTTATATTACAAGGAACAGGATACCTCATGGGAGCCTTTGCTAGCTATGCCATTATCAAACACTTTTGTTCATGCAATATATTAACCATGGCTATTGTAGAAACTTACCAGAGTTGCGAACTGTACCAGAGACCACAACTGCAAGCAAACCAGGGTACAGAGCGATCACACTAGCCAAACAAACCATACTTTGGTGGTCAAATGAGGTCAAACGTATTCGGGTATGGCATAGTGTGAGTAGGCCGATAGATTTTCCCTGGGATTGTTGATGGATGCAAAGGATCTGATTTGCAAATAAGTTGGCATTAATCTCTCCAAGTACGCTCTGTAATGTTGAAAAGAAGACGAGGGTAGACGGAGATTAAAAGATTAAGATTTCTGCAATTGAACTCAGTAGATCAGAGAAGCTTGCAGTCATGATTTGAGGAAAGCAGCTGGTAAGTTAAGCTTGGCTGGATCTCTGTCTGCCCCGCTTTGGAAAATGGATCAGCTTTGAGACCCTTACTGCTAGAAACACTTAGGAAAATAAATTTTGAGGAATGTGAAGGTAAACTTTGACGTGGTTCTAGAGGTTGTAATCAGCTCAGTAAGTTGGGATTGGGAGTCACTAGACTAGACATAACAGACGAGTTCCCATCAACTTGATGTGGTTCTGGGTGAAACACTAGAGTGAATTAATTTAGGTATTGACATTCTTGTGGCATGACTCAAAAGGGTCATGCCAGTCTGGAGTGATGAATTGGGGTTGTCTACTATTGTTGTGGTGTAGAACCCGTGCTCCCATACATCAGTCTTGTCAATCTTTCATTCACTCTTGTTTCTTCATAACAGGAGGTCTTGCTATCCTTCCAACAAGGACACAGATGGATTTTGTGTGTAGTAACTTTATACTTAATGAACCTGTCCTGGTTTCATTATTGGGCATGTTCCCCAGATTTTCTGTTATTATTTAGATGGATGATGGCGAATGACAGTCTGAGTTCATCTTTAGAGAGAATAAAGCCAGTTTAGAAAGTTTTTACAGTATTGCAACATAAGTCACAAGAGGACACCAAAGCATCAAAATACTTTCAGTAATTGGATAGGGTAAAATGTCATTTTGATAAATGTTGAACATTGTTTAACATTTTGATTCTTGTTACATATGTTAACGTTGAAACTTTAGCTCTACTATATCAGAAAGCACAGGCATGGAGCAGTGGACTCATGTGGGTCAAGTTTCTGTGTTGTGTGCATGGTAAGATGGCTAGTGGATCACAGATGGAGTGTAGACCTCCTCCTGAGTCTTATTCTGGAATAGTTGCTCTATGTTCATTGCCAGTTGTAAATTTGGACCAGCTTTGAAAAGGCTAGCATGCAGAGTCCTATGGACCTCTTCCAGGGCATTAGATTTCGCCTGGACACTTGGAAGGAAAGTGAGCCAAGATGCTTTAAAGTTTTCAAACTTGCCACTGTCTCTCACTGTACTTTCCAAATTTCTTTCTTTTTTACATTTTACTTCCTCTGGAAAACCTTTATCCTTTAAACATAGCATTAGTTTGCTTGGCACAGTATTTTCTGGTACTCTCTGGATTTTATCCTTCTCCATAAAAAACTACCTAGTCACTACTGTCTACTCCATATAGCTCAGTGGTAATCTATATTGGAGCTTTTCCATTGCGTAGTACCCCACGGTTTGGTTTGGGTCGGGTCAGCTTATTTTGGGGGCTTTTCCACTGGGTGCAGTACGTAGTACCCGATACTTTTTTTAGTACCACCTCGGTTGGGGTTCCAAGCGACCCGAGCTGATACCAAAGCGTGATGCGAAAACACTGTACATCACTGATTGGTCTAAGAGAATTGTCACTACCAGCGTCATCGCTATAATGTAAAAGATTAGCTTTACCTTAGTGCCAGCTTGCGCTGTCTTGAGCAAACATGTTGTCATCTGTGCTCTGCTATAAGTTCCCAAACTCTCTTTTAGTGATGAAAAACATCCACCGGTTGAGAATCAGGAACACTATACCAGTTTTTTCCAGACTTGCAGTTTGTGGCGCACATTCGTGACGCGAGCGTCCGCATATATGCTTAAATGCAACTTAAATGAGGCTAAGCGGAGCACATCGACTGACGCCACCGGTGTTTATACAGAAACTGTGATGTGAGACAGAGGTAGTGATAAACGCGATGTACAAACATCTATATGTGGCGGACTGAGAAGTAACATTAAATGAATGTATGGGGATGTATTCCAAGAACGCTCTCACTTGTATGGTGTCGCAACATTAGGCAGCGCAAATATAACGGCACCCCTATAATCCCTCCCACTCAGAAGTGTTACTAAACTTGGTGAAAAAGCTAACCAAGCCGAAGGAAGGTGAGCTGACCCGACCGGACCCCTAAACCATACCCTGGGGTACTATGCAATGGAAAAGCGCCTTATGTAAACATATAACCACGCTTGTTTGGCTAGTGAAGGTATTCATTAGTTTTGAGTAACTGTATAATCTGTATAAAAACGATATAAACTGTATATATAACTGTATAAAAGCATCATAGTTGGCTGAGTATATATTTCAATTGTGATTAAATTAATGATCTGCCCACATCAGCAAAAGCCTCTCACTTACTGTCTATTAAAAAAAGAACCCTCTGTGTCCCACTGTTAGTCGATCCATAATTATTAATCCACTGTTTCAGATCTCATTTTAAGGTCAACAGTCAAAATTGCAGGTGTCTCAAGACTTTTAACCTTTCTAGCAACTATATAAACTGTATAAGAAACTATATTAAACATTGCAGATCTCTTGTGTAAATGCTGTATTCCCAGAAATGTTAGTGGCTTGTAGTACTGCTGAAAGTCTCCAGTGCGTTTAGTGACCCCATTTGATCCTTGTTTTGTTGATAGTGGTTTTCAGCAAATCCCTCTATTTTCTACATATAGTTTGGTGGTTAACCATTTCCTGTGAATTTGGTGTCATTGGTAAATTTCTTGGTTACAAATAGTCTCAGGAAAATCCCCAAGTGGCAAAGCCAAGGATAAAACAAAGCTCCTCTTCTTTCAGGAAGACTTTTCCACTCCATTAAAGTCATCCTCAGGCAATCCTCAATTGCCCCAGGCACAGATTTAGTAAAAAGCTGGCTGATCTTCCTCTGTGGTCCAGTCAAAAAAAGCTAAAAGATCTTCTCCAGGAAGAGCCAGCAAATATACAACATAAATAAAAACATAATCAATTATACACAAATCAGTAATGTAAAACAAATAAAGATGCAATGCACGCCACTGTATGGAAATGTAAACCGGATTCAAACAAACCCACAACTCATTCCACTTATGAAATTTATTACCGTTTTCCAAGCTGTTAAAGTAACACGCTTCGGTTCAGACACATACACAGTTTAATTCAAACATCCTTCAAGAGCGGTGGTCACTAATTCAGCTGGCACTCCTGACTGCTGTCTAAATCCTGGAGTGTAGTCCGTTTTTTACATGTACGCGAATGCACAGCCTTGCAAAGCATAGTTTATTTCGTACGTGAACACATACGTTTGACACATGCGCATTGCGAGAAATTGCAATACCTCTCCTAGGCTACATACTCTGTATGTGAAAGCGCGTTACAAAATCTGGCGGTGTGTGTACAGTACGAGCTTTCTCTTCTGATAACGAAATTTGCGTCACGCACACTCATATGCGCGTATAAACTGAACTATACTTAAGGCTTACGAGTGTTGTGGTGTCCATCTTAGTCTCAGCAGTACAGCCAAGAAAACATCCACAGCTGCTCTTGCACATTCTCCTTCAGTGGAAAAGGAGTGAGCTTTAACGTTTGGTAGACCCATTGTTTTGACTGACCCATGGCTCCACTGTCTGTCTTTTTTCCTCTGACTTGCTCATTTGATCTTTTCCTTTCCTCTGCAGCTCCTTCTTCAAGGCAAAAATCCTGGCGTGTCTTGGGAGTACACGCTACCCCACCCGGAAAGGAAGCACAACTACACCTGGTCTGTGGTACGATCAGACTGCTCTGCGCCCTGTGCTGGAGGTAAGTTTTTGTTCCTGTGCAATATATGTTCTGTAAATGTTTGGTTTATGCTTGAGGATCACATGTGTTTCCTGGATGTATGGGACAGCTAGAAGAAAAGCAGAGAATTTGTGCTTGTGTGTTAATGATTAAGGAATAATGTTTCTTGTGTGTAAGAGTGTTTGTCCAGGTAGATCAAAAGCACCTTTGTAAGCAGTAGAGGAAGACAAAAGTGCCCCCCACCTTCCTTCCAGATTTCCTCTAATGCCCACCCAATCTCTTTCCCTCATCTGTGTATGTGTCTGTGTGGTAGTGGCTCCTTCATTCACAGGCAGTTGTCTGAGTGTTGGTGGCAGGCAGACAGCACCGTAACATGCCCAGAGCACAGATCTCTATCGGTGCTCTCACACAGTTTCATTCATGTTTTTCTTTAGAGCAGACCTCTGGGCCGCCTCTCCCGGCCTCTCACACTGACAGAAGCCCGGCTTTGTTTGCCATAACAGAAGCCACACTACAGTACTGCCATTCATCCTGAGCTCCTATAATCCCCAAAAGACTGTTCACGGACAGTGTGGGCTCCAAGCTTTACTTTTCAAAAACTGTAGAGAGGATGCATTCGTTTATCAAACTTATTAAATAATAAAAGATGTATGTTAGGCCATTTTAAAAGTGATAGACCTCTACAACATATTCAAAGAGAGTAGATTTTCGTAGTATTGTTTTGGTGTTTGATAAAATAATACGTTTAACAACATAAGTTTTGGAACAGGTAGCGTTTCAAAATAGAGGATTTGTAATATACCAACACTGAGGCTTTTTACAGTTTGCAATGCTTTGCTTGTCTTGTCTATGTTTGTGGTGTCCCAGACATACATTGTCTGCTTTCCTTAGTGTCATACTTTGGTGTTTTTAAACTTTTTTTGAAACTGTGTTTTAGCAAAAATATACAATATCTGTTCACACACACACACACATACACTGCAAAAAAAAAAAGATTTTATTACTTAGTATTTTTGTTTCAGTAAAAATATCTAAAATTTTTTAA
Source organism: Paramisgurnus dabryanus (assembly GCF_030506205.2). NCBI lineage: Eukaryota > Metazoa > Chordata > Actinopteri > Cypriniformes > Cobitidae > Paramisgurnus > Paramisgurnus dabryanus. The sequence goes on from NC_133338.1 coordinate 37,085,666, forward strand.
ATTAAGATGTATTTTCTTGATGAGCAAAATTACCTTAAAAAAAGTTTAGTTTTTAGACAAAAATATAAAATGTAAGCGAATTTGTGCTTCAAGCAAAAACTCTGGCAATGGAATAAGAAATACTTTTCTTGAATTAAGTGTTTATGAAAAAAGTAAACTTATTTCCAAAATCTTGCAATTATATTTTTGTGAAAAACTAGACGTATTTTTTCTGTCATTTTGCCATCAAGAAAATTCATCTTAGTTTAAGAATTTTTAGATATTTTTACTGAAAACAAGACAAAAATACTAAGAAAGTAATTTTTTGCATTGTATTTTTTGTGCACATATTTAAATCTTTAAACCATAGATGCGCATGTTCTCCCTGTGTCAGCGTGGGTTTACTCAGGGTATGCCGGTTTCCACCCCACAGGCCAAAAACATGCAAGTTATGTGAAATTGGAGATACCAAATTGCCCATTCCCCAACTTGTTTATGGATTAACCGGTTCTCACCATGATTATAGCCATAGATGCGGGAATGGTGTAAAGAATAAATAAATAAATAAAGAACACCATAGATGCAGAAAATCTAACTACATTTATGAATAAAATTTGCATACCATATTAGAGTATTAGAGGCTATTACTTACATAAAATATATTTTTCTTGAAATGTCACATACTGTATCCATAAAATTCACTTTGATGGGGGACCCCATTTCCAGGCCCGTTTGAAAACAACGTCAGACTTACCACAGTCAGAATGCAGTACTTATGCCTATGGCCACATCTCATGCCATGCTTATATTCAGTATATATCAACATTCTGGCGTAATTTCTCTTTTTAATTTTCTCCCAGGTCGGGTCTCGACGAAAGCCATTTGTCTGCAGGATCAGCAGACACAAGTCAATGCTTCACTTTGCAACCCCCAGACCAGACCTGTGGTGGGCTCCCATCTGTGCAACACACATCCCTGCCCTGCCTAGTAAGTGCCGTGTGTGTGTGTGTTGTTTTCTCCATCTGAATGTTTGTGCTTTCAAGAACTGGCTTCCTTGTGCCATGCCCATTTCTCTCCAATGCTACAAGTGGGCATAGTGCCTCGGTATGGTTGTTTGAAATCAGCTTCAGCATAGGCAGAACCCAACACAATGCTCTGGAGACTCACAATATCTTACTCAGGTTTTCCTCTCCTTCCTAAAAAAAAACAGGATTAGCGTAGCCTCCAGACAGGGAGTGCATCTTCTCTGCCCAAACTCTAGGTCCAAGCCACACACCGGCATACACAGACATCCCTTACAATTACACAAATGCATACCCACATATACATAGAATCCTATAATTAGGACACACTCACACAGCCATACTGCTATCATTACAAGTACTTTCCAATGACTTAATGGTTTTATACTGAACTAATGATATTTTCTATCTTCTAAACCTAACCTTTACAAAAAACATTTAGCATTTTATTAAAATATTAGTTGTTTTTACTACATTTTAAAGGGGGAATATCATTAAAATCTGACTTTTTCCATGATTAAGTGCTATAATTGAGTCCAAGTGCTTCTATCAACCTAGAAAATGTGAAAAAAATCAACCCAGAAACTTAGTTTTGTTAAACCATTCTCTGCAACCACGTAAAAAAATAGGTATTTGAAATTTGGCTCCCCTGTGATGTCAGAAGGGGATAATACCGCCCCTTAATTAGCACCATCCAACCACGGCACTGCCATTTAGTGCAGAGATCAGCTCATTTGCATTTAAAAGGACACACCCAAAATGGCACATTTTTGCTTACACCTACAAAGTGGCAATTTTAACATATATAATAATAAATGATCTATATGGTATTTTGAGCTTAAACTTCACATATGTTCTCTGGAGACACCAAAGATTTATTTTACATCTTAAAAAAGTCTTGTGAAATGTCCCCTTTAAAGTTTTGTATGCTTTTTAAAATGTTTTCACAAGTTCGTTTTTCATGTTATACTTACTTTGGCCCTCACAAGAATAACCAAACCGGGCCACACAGCCTCTTAAAATTAAACAAATGCATGCAAAACAGTTCTCACAATTAGATAAATTCATATAGACAAAGGCAGAAATACTGTACCTCTCATTCTGTCTCGTCTTTCCATTGACTTGAGAGGAAACTTTTTAAATGATAGGGTGAATTAGGGTGAAATATTTCAGGAAGAGTCGAAGCCATATTTATTGAAGACTCCCACATATTTACAGTGCGCCATATGGATGGAAAAGAATACATGTTATTATTGGATATAGGGAGGATACAAGAAAAAATGTGCAATGAACTTGACAAATGAATTGAATAGAGACATTGTACCGTATGTTAAACATGGTTAATGATGGTTTCACGAACAGGAAAGAAAACATTCTGGGTGTAGGTGTCAGAAACTCCTCTGGGATCTGTACACAGGACTGACCACTGGTTTGACAATGAAAGTGAATTGCTCAAAACAGACTCTTCCTGTCTCTTCAGAGTTCAAAGTCAGTCTGTCTTTCCTTTGAGAATCTATTGCTATTCCTACGAGAACAGCCTTTAAATGACTTAAAGTCAGATTGATTTACTTATCTCATGCCTGTACTGCATCTACATACCCAGCATCCATCACTCGCTATGGTGAAAGGCATTGACTCGCCATTCTGCCATTCAGATAACAAATGTCCCCTTTAACCCTGCTGGCTTTCCTTTCGCTTCCTCTCTTTTTCTTTCCCTGTCTCTCTATAGACTTAAATCATCAGGCCACGTGTAAAATACTGGCTGCGTCCAATTATAATGTGTGGGCAATGGCGATGCTAAAAGTGGAAATCAAGACCATATGATTTTTTCCTTAAAGCAACAAGCTCTAACCGATTTGGCTTGTTCCATTCAAAGTCTGACAAATTGTCCAATAGGGTACAAAATAGAGTAATTGAAAACAACGCCATGGCTGACAGCAGAACAATGTGTCTGCCACGGTGAGGGATGTCCAATCATAGCCCTGTATTTAGCTGGAGTCAGACGCATGGGTTCAAATCACTCATCACCAAAATCTACCTGCATCCCAAAAACACTAACTTTGCCTGTGCTGTAGTGCGCAAAGGGGGCTATGATTATAAATAGAGATTACCAGTAATCCCAGTCTCCTTCCAGTTAGCGTCACACTTCATAACATCAACATCCTGCTTACTGTCGGGTCACACAATAGAGTTAAGAGCTCTTCAATGTTTGCATGTAGATACGACGGTGCATGGTAAATTATTAAGTGGCCCTGTGTTTTTCTTCTCTTAAGGTTCTCAGCATTCATTCAGGATGGATTTTCTTGTCTTGGTGTAGGTCATGAGTGTGCTTAGTGTTCAGATCTTAAATCCCACATTTACTAATGAGCTCACCCACTGTATGCCGAGCACAGTCTGTGTTGAATGACATCACAAAACGTTATTTTGAGCTATTATGTGCTTTGATTTATGTACACTGAAAATAGGTCTGAAATTCTTAAGGAAAATAAATAGGCCTTTAAAACATTTCTAGATAATATTTCTAGATAATATATGATAATGCATGCGCTCAAAAAAGAGACAAGAGACAGAAAGAGAAGATTCTGCTTATCTTTCCAGCAAATATCTCCAGCAAGACAGGTCTATCCATGTTTTATTATGGAGCGAAAGAGACTGCATCCCCACAGGGATTGAGCCCGTCTAGCCAGCCAGGAATCAAGCGCTAATCTCCGGACTATGGTCAGCGGGACTCAGTCTAGTGACATATATCCCTGCTGCACAGGCCGCACCGCTGCTCATGGAGCGTACAGAGCAGTGACTTCTAGGGGTGTCCTCGACTAAGGATTTACATATTCGAATCAGAATTGTCGAATCTTTCCATAGTCGACCGATAGTCGAATCATCTATGTTTGTGTGCATGGGTTGGGAGGGGGCCAGACCAGGTACAAATTGGTAACTTTTATTTTCTTTCACAAGCAGCACACATAAACAACTTTCTGATAAAGTGACCAAAACTGTCTTTCAAGTGATGAACGAAGACAAAACTGACGATGCATTTATATATTTTTTTATGGCCCTGTCTTGGAAACTCCGGCTACAATTAAGTGTTTTTATTTAATATGGAGCGCGTCAAAGCAGTCATGACCAAAAGAACCCGACAAATGAGAAATGACAAATAATTTGTGATTGTGACTGTAAATGATAAAAACTAATCTTTATCTACAATTCTTTAAACGTTAATTTATAACAAGAAAAACACTGAAATTAATGATTTTATAGACACTACGCGTTATTATTTAGCACAGAAATACCTGCTTGCTTGCTTTGACTTTGATCATCTCTGTATTAACTTTAGATACAGAAAGACCGGATGATATTATTTATTTCAGGAACCTCTTTGCTATCAATTGAAAGTGAACACCGACCGACCATAATATTAAATCACAAGAAAGACATTCGTGTCAGGCAGAAATAGGTTCGGTGCAGTTTCCGTTTCATCACCGAAATAAAAAAATGGTTTACCTGTTTTGTAGTTTAACTTTTGACAAGATAACCACTCGGTTTTAAATACATTTTAAAAACTTATACTCGTCGAAAAACATCCGTTTTTTAATGTTTAGCTTGATGAACTCCTAAATATGAGACGCAGAGCACCTAGCCCGTTCGGCTAAATAACATGCGCAAACATGGCCAGCACGCAATAGCGCAACATCGATACAACGAAAAGCTATCCAAAATTTACAGACTTAAATTAGATCAGAATTTACATTTATAATAAATAAATTTTTTTTTAATAAAATAAGGTCAGAAGTAACAAAGTGCAGAACAAATATGCAAAATGCCTCAAGTGCACGGAAACAAAACACAAGCCAAATAGTTAAATCAGATAACCCAAAGTGATTTATAAATAAAATAAAATATAGAAATTATTAAAAGAACGAAAGGCATAATATAATTTGCCAGCTTTGTCTTTTAAATGTAAAAACAAAGAGGCAATGGTTTATTAACATAGAAAACTCTTATGGACGTGTAGCCCTGTCACAGGGGTTGTTGGATTTATTAACGCATTTTTTAAATATTTATTGAAAGCTGCTACTTTACATATTATTTGCAGCATTATCATAATATGCAGTATATTAATATATTGTGAGAAAGCTGTTATATGTGTAATCAGATAATGTGTGCACCCATATACGGCCAAAATTGAATGATCCTCATTTCATAACACATCTGCGATGATTCGACTGTGAGATTGGTAGTCGAATCAGGCTTCTCCTATCGATGCATCGAATCTTCGACTATTCGGGGTCACCCCTAGTGACTTCAAACACGTGCCGGGCCCCACAGCGGCCAGCTTGGTTCCTTTTCTAAAACATCACATGAACAGATAAATGCCCATGCCTTAAAGACTTTTGCAGTACCTGGTGCATTTCCCCCTTTCTTGACAGTTTCACATGATTAAATGTTTTGTCTCCAACTGGTACCCTTTAAAGTGGGGACAGCTCTGGGGTGGCTTCCCAGACTTTCATGGAATTATTATATTGTAATTCAAGACCGTCGTAATAAATCACAATAAAGGCACAATGTCCAATTTTACAAAACCAAGCAGCCAAAATAAACCGTGTTAGCTTACATGCCATGCTTCTGGAAAGTGATATTTTTAGCAAGAAAATGCAGAGAGCCAAGTGGGTTTAGGAAAATAGATGGCTCTCTCCGTGCTCTCAAACTGACGAACGCTTCCAAACCAAAACCATACCCCAGAGAGTGCTGCTAAAAATTCAGCCTTTGCCCTTTCATACGGCCAGCTGTAGCTTAAATTTCATCGTTTGATTTGAAACAAGCATGCATTATGTCCTAGGATGCATCATTTTGGGCAGACGCCTAGGAAATGTGATGCAGTCAACAGTGTCGTCCCCACAGATATTTCTGATTTCTCTAATTGCATGGCTTGAAATATGTGATTTTTTTTTTCAAAGATTCCAGAAATACAAAATTAAAACCAAAGCCAGTAGTGGTTTGCACTGAGGCAAGGCAACTTTGCTCTCTGACCATTGACACATTGTCATTTATGTGGCAAAGAGAGCAGAAAAGGGAGTGAGAGGGCACGTTGTGCAACGGATTGTGTTTCTTTCCCCAATGAAAATTGTAGCTTAGCCTTTTGCCTCCAATCTTTCAAATGGTTGGAGAGAAAATTAAAGGATTTTTCTCAGGTCCGTGGCACAGGTCTGTGTGCGAGGCGGTGGGAGTGGTTGGGTGGAACTGGGTCTTCTGAGAACTCGACCCGGGACGCCTGTCCATTGCGGCGGCCGCAGCTTGCATCAGAGCTGTCATTTACTCTAATCTCTCCCCTGCCTGCCCAGCTCTATTTTAAAGCCTTGTTTTATCCGTAGCCAAGAGAAGCAGGAATAGCATTGCTATCTGTGTGCTGGAGGAGAGCGGGTCAGACCTGGACAGGAAGTGAGTGATTCTTCTGAATGATTGGCCATAATGGGCACTATTACATTAAATATCACAAATGGTTGGAGGTGCAAAGTGTCCATGGCCAAGTATGGCATATTATGATTATTCAGAAGGAAACCACTGATTCGTCACAGCTGTTGCTGAAGTGAACACATTCATTACAGAACCTTGAAATGCACACAGTTGTCTTCTTTACTTTTTTGAGTTATTTTATTAAAATCATATATAATGTATAAACTTAGCTCTTGATGCCTTACACCTCTATTGCTTGAAAAGTAATTGTACAGGATGAATGCTTATGTTTGTGCCCATTTAAGACTGCAGGGAGAGGGTGGGTACAGAAATACATATGTGGTTTCATGATTGGTCCTCTGCATCATGTGGTTTAGACTAATGAGGTCAGTCATGATCTAATGATTGTCACATTATTCGAAGAAAGCCTTCTTGTGTATGTGTGTGCCTTATGCGTTTATGGCGTCCTCTATGTTAAATTCAGCTTGAATGTTGTCTAAAGGACTGATCTGTTTTCTTAACAGCTGGACCACAGGTAAATGGGGAGTGTGCAGTAGAACATGTGGAGGTGGGCAGCAGACACGAAACATCCGCTGCATGAGGATGGTGACATATCAGCGGGAGGAGGTGGCAGCTTCTTCCTTGTGCCCAATTATCACACCTGCCCAGCTTCAGCCCTGCAACTCACAGGCGTGTCCTCCAGAGTGGAGCACTGGCTCCTGGTCACAGGTGGGTTTACTCTAGATTAACATGAAACCTGTTTAAGTGTGTTAACTTATTTTCTCTTTTTTTATCTGTTCTTTGATATAATTGAATTCTAAACTGTATTTTATTCATTATATTTATTAACTAAAAGTGTGTGTAACTCGTCAAATAAGAGGAAAGGTGAGGATTTGAGATGCTAAATATGATGTATCAGAGATGTCTGTGATGAAGCGCTAGTGACCCCTGCTGTTGTAGCACAAGCAGAGCATCATATTCAATCCATCTGACTATTTCATGTTGTACTCCCTTTGTGTTTGTACAGTACTTGTACTAGAACAATGTGTAATAAATGAAGAGTTTGGTTCGAAAACAAGATACATTTTTCAAAAATCTTGTGCATTACAATTAATATCAATCAAACTGCAGTTGGTTTGTTTAAGCCTTCATAACTAAAAAAAACAGCTAAGTAGCACAGTAAAACACAATAAAAACGTGATAACTTAATAATAACATGTTTTAAACATAATTTTAAAAACAGAGTTATCTCGTTATGAAACCAAACTCTTCAAATATGTTTTCACAGTATGATTTAGTGCAAGTTTACTGTACAGTTACAAGTTCCCATATGACGTATGTCGAACCACCCCAGTGTTTACAAGTTTGGAGAAAGAGGAATGTTACGACGTTGTTGTATGTGGATTGATACAAATGAATGTCTTTGTGTTAGTTTATTTGTTTAAAATGGTCCGCAAATGTGCATTTCACATATGTAACATGTGACCTTTCGACGTGCTTACGTGCGTCATACGGCTAGTGCAAGACAAGAAGTTGTGGTTTAAAAGTGCTTATTTATTTTATTTCTTGAGAAATGACAGTCGTAGGATAAGACCCTCATTTGGTATAGTTTAAAGCCCTTTTAAACTGCATTAAAACTGTGAACTGTTGGGGTCCAATAAAGTCTATGAAATTGAGAAAAATCCTAAAATGTTTTCCAAAAAACTTCACTAATTCTCGACTACACAAAAAAAGACATCAACATTTTGACATGGGGGTGAGAAAATTATTGGGATTTTTTTAAGGTGTCAAAGCTTCTTAGTCCAGTTAGTATGAGGTGCGGGTAAACACATTTATTAATGAAATCATATTACATTATAAATATGTGTTTTGCATAAACAGTTTAATATATTTTAGAACATTTCACTGTACTGCTAGATATTGATTACATTTCTTATAAAGGTCAAGGTGAGTTCACACCGCCTGTCTCTACAGTTCATATACTTGTTGTTTGAGGTGAACTGCACACCACTCTGACCTTTACAATGTTTAAACTAACATCACACTGAGCAAACAACAACTCTCTTTCACTTGTGATTCTCTTTCTTTCTTTCTTTCTTTCTTTTTTTCTTTCTTTCTTTCTTTCTTTCTTTCTTTCTTTCTTTCTTTCTTTCTTTCTTTCTTTCTTTCTTTCTTTCTTTCTTTCTTTCTTTCTGTCTTCTCAGAAAAGTTTTAATTCTTATTTGGTTTTAGATACAGAACCAAAAACAGAATGATGAACAAATGAACAGCTCAGATGCGAAAGCCTCTAACCGCCATCTCCATCAAAAAGTAGATAATGATTAACTGAATGCTCTCAGCACTAGACCCCGAAGCCATTTGTTTTGAGAATAATGGCTGGCTGATGAAGTTATTGGCTGGCTAGCCGGCTCAGCCGAAACCTAAATGGCTGCTGCAGCCGCCAAACTTTTCATAGCTGCAAATGGCTGAAGCTGCCACATGTCTACAGATGTCTACGTTATACTGATTAACAGTGTTGGGAAAATTACTTACAACGTGTAATACATTATATATTACAAATTACTGTAATTTGAAAGTAATTAGTCACACTACAATATTACTGTCTCTGAACTGTAATGAGATACATTACTTTTGAGTTACTTTCATAAAAATAACAGAAGTATGACTAGGCATTATAAAATGTTAAAATGTAGTTTATTGCTGCATAAATCTAGAAGTTTTGTGTTTGCCCTCGAGCTTTGAATAGGCACAGTGAAGACTTATGGCAAAATACAATAACAATCACTGTCAGAATCATAAACATAGACAAATGATCTGGTAAAAGTCTGGTAAATTATGGTACACATAACCAAACACAATAGAGCTAGAGCCCACTATAATGCTACCTATAGACTAATAACATGGCAAAACACGCAACCTCTTTTCATTACAATTCTTTAATTCACTTTTAATTCAGATTCACAGCACAAACCTGGCATGCACTGGGTTGAATGAATGAATGAATATAGGTTCCCATACAAAGGTTGGTAAAAACTTTTAACATTGATGTTTAAAAGTCTACACTAATTTTACGTTGTAGTTTTGGTTGCTGTTTGTAATAAAACTGTAGATAGCATAGCAATAGCCTAGCAATCTATTATGTATCTGGACTGTAACCATAGCAACGTTAGCTTACCTTGTCATTGCTGGTGTGATATGGATTTTACTGGCAAGCTTTTTAAAAGTCTCTTTACTTCTGGGGTTCAAGCAGCATGGGAGACCGATAGAAAGAACTTTCTGTTGCTTTTACTTAGTGCTCTCATTCGCAGAATTATGCGTGTGCGACGCTACCGGACCTGATTGCGACCACTTTAGTCAATGTTATACAGCCACGGACTTCCCAGAAGAAACGCTCTTATAAGAAACGCGTCTATATTTGACTTCACCGATTCCAAATCGCAGTTTCAATACAAAATTAAGTAAACATGAACATGCTGCATACAGCACCCGGAAACAGACATACAATTTACCCGCAGCTTTTTCCTGTGTGGATGCTGGTCGCGCGCATTGGTCAAAAATAAAAATAACACGGTCTATTTTTGAAATGCATTGTCGTGACGCGCACGTTACTAATGCATCACTTCTTCTGTACGGAAAACGAGCAATTTTAATTTCCCAATCCGAAGACTGCAGCCTCCGGAGGTCGCATTTTTACGCTGCCTACGTCATCAACACTGTCTTATTTCAAAATATCAACAATTATAAAGTTTATTCTTATTATAAGTTAATCGTAAATTGTTGTAATATGCGTATGGCTTGCGAATGTAATGCTCAGTTAACTAAAAAATAAACCAGGCTTGATGACGTTTGCAGCCTGCATATGCAACCTCCACAGGTTGCAACCCCTCTCTGTATTGTAGCAACGAGCGAGCACAAGACTGTGCTGTTATGAAACCAATCGGAAAATGGATCTCGTGTATTGTTTATATATTTTGTGTGTGTATGTCTTTATGTGATAGAATTATTATTTGATTGCAAATAATTCTAGCCGGCTCAGCCAAACTTTATCAGCTGGCGGCTCAATTTGGCTTAGGAAATTATTGGCTGATGGCGGCTGAACTTCTAAATGGCGCAAATGGCGGCGCCTGGCGGCGGCTTCGGGGTCTACTCAGCACGTATTATACGTTCATGAAATACACTGAAAATAATGATTCATTCAATTTACTCAATTTTTTTAAATTAAGTGGTTGCAATCAATTTATTTAAGCTACATTTAAACAAATTTTTTTTTTACATTTTTTTTGTTTAAAGCAACACTATGTAGTTTTTTTACCTTTAAATAATGTATTTAAAATTATTTCAGTGATAGAACAACTTTTAACTGGACAAATTGTACTGTTGCTGCAACCTGAGCAGCCTCCTAGCTGCTACAAGCACACTCTGAAAGTGGCGGTGGAGGGTAGGAAACACAGCCCCGCCCCTCCCCCTGCCTGCAGAAGAGAGTCTGATACCAGGCACTGTTGCGCTTTTCAACCACATGGGGGAGCTGTAAGTCATTTTTACATGGAAACTACAAAGTGTTGCTTTAATGTAGCTTAAATAAATTGATTGCAACCTCTTACCTTAAAAAAGTGAGTAAATTGAATGAATTTTTTTTTTGTGTACTTTAGCCTCAAATCCGCTTTATCTCGGCCTCAGGCCATTTAGAAATACCAGTTTATTGGTAGAATCAGATAAGAGTCTGATACAAAAATGCTCATTTACAAGAAAAACTGTATTTTATACAACATTTCATCTGAGCTCTTTAATTGTAGAACTTTTCAATTACTTTTATGCATTTTGAAGATACTTTTATCCAAAGTGACTTACAGTGCATTCTATGTATGTGAGTTCCCTGGAAATCGAACCAAAGACCTTTGCATTGCTAATGCAAGGCAATATCAGTTGAGCTACAAGAACACTTTTAGGTCAAGCTATATTAGAAATTTATATAAATTGATAAACACAGTGAATTGGAATGGACAATGTTTTTGTGTTAGTTATGAGGTTATGAATGTTTCTTTGGAGTTGCAGAGGTGCTTGCTGTAAAGGAGCTTTAAATTTCTCATTCATACTGTAATGATATTTGTTTGAAGTCTGCAATTTGTAGATTTTTAATGAAATCTTTAATATATAATGTATAATTTAATGTATAGTCTCTCTCTCTGTCTCTCTCTAGTGCTCTAAGAGCTGCGGGCGTGGGCTGAAGAAGCGTAGTGTATTCTGTAGCAGCACTGATCCAGGTGCCAGAGCTGTGGTACCTGACAGCATGTGTAAATTACACCTGAAGCCCAAAGCCCAGGAGACCTGCGTGCTCAGCCGTTGCCCCAGGAATGAGCGTCTTCAGTGGATAACTAGCGCCTGGGGAGAGGTAAAGCCCCTCATAGGAATATCAAAGGTTACCTAGATACATACCAAAACAGTTTCTATGCTATGCACATATTTTCACCCATTTGACCCTACTGCATTAATAAGACATTTTCATGCAAATCAAGTAAGTGACATATTAAATCATCTAAAATGCACAATTTTATGCATGCACATGGTTACAACAACACCTTTATATTTACATCGAAACACACGTGTGTAGATTGCAAGTTCTCCATAGCTCTTTGATTCCAGACAGTCATGCAGATAAGTGGCACAGCTGGGTGCTTCCGCTGTCTCTCTTCCTATTGTGCATTTGCATCTCACTCTCCTCTAAATAGCATTGTTAACACGTTGCTATGGAGGCAAACACATTGCTTGTGTGTGCATATGTATGTTCATTATTGTCTGATTGCACTTCCACTGGTTGTTTTACACAGTGCTCAGCCTCCTGTGGAGCAGGAATGAAGAGACGGGAGCAGCGCTGTGGGGAGAAGGACTCCCAAGGAGGCTTCACGGAGTTTCCCACAAGGAGGTGCAGGAACGTACACAAGCCCATAATAGATCTTGAGCAAGCATGTAATAATGGTCCCTGCCCAGAGCCCCCGCCTCAACTCCTCCACCCTAACTCAGATAAAAGTGATACCTCTGTGACCATGAGCTGGTACTCATCTCCTTGGCTGCAGGTAAGCATGTCTAGCTTTTTGTAACATATCAATATTAAGAGATGTTCATTCATATAATTGATTTTTTATGCATTGTATTACATCCCATTAAAGAAACTCTTCTGTTTCATTCTGTAACAACCTTTACACGCTCTAGAAATGTGAATTTTAAAACCATTGTGTTACAAAAAAAACTACTACCTCAAATATGCAGGGCTGTGACAGTAGGCACTGAATTAGATGAGAGTACCTACTACTCATTGACCTTTAAAACAGTACTATATAGTATTAATATGGATAGTATGAATAATATCGGACGTAATGAATCACGTGACATCGTCATAATGAATCACGTGACACACGTCGTCATAATGTAAAAGTCGCTTACTGGAATGAGAACAAGATGAAATATAGCTGCAAGCAGCAATTACCGGGGTCAAGCCAAAAAGGGCACAGAAAAAAGTAAAGTTGAGTTCGGATGAGCAGTTTAAAGAACCTAGGAAAATCTCTTGATTTCAGACAAAATATTATAACAGTTATCAGCAAAAAAGCTGTGTTCTCATTTAATGAAATCTCTCCCTCACTCCTCGACTAGCATTGATAACTAGAACACTGAATGAAAAGTGAGTGGTGCTTGCAGTGGCAAGACTCAGCTCACAAAATGTTACAGTGGTGTTAATCAGTCAAAACAGCCCACCCCCGTGTCTCTACGGTGTTCTGATGCAGAGATATAACTCTTGCAAAAACGGTTGATAAGGTATTCTCATTGGTTGCTAGGGTGTGAATTGGCAACCACAAATGATTATACTCCAAGCCATGAAAGGAATAATCCATGATGATTCAAGGTTTTAGATGTACTGTTGCAGTAGTTTTAGGCAAAAAACAAACAAACATATTTCTATCTCAAAACCGCTAGGTGGCGCAATGACAAAATTGTGCATGCACCCTCAGGTCATGACTGTGTTACATCTAGATCAGGGGTCAAATAAAATAGCTTGAGGTCCAGAAATGAACCCTCCTCCAAGCCAAGGTCCGGACAATTATGTACTGCACGTAAAAACATAAATTGACGGCTTTCACCAGACTAAAGAAATTAGTGTAAATATTTGCTTTTATTGAACAAAATGTAAGTTATCATGTATTCTGAATAATCTCTCTTAATTCATATGGATTTTCTCTCTTAATTTGTACTGTTCCTTTAAGTCTATAAAAATGTAAATAAGCTCAAATGAAATAAATCAGGTTAAACTGAGTTTAATTTAAAGATGGAAGCATAATCTTCCTAGTTAAAAAAAAATCACATTACATTTATGTTAACTTGCATACATTAATCTGCCTGAGAACTTTAGTGGGAGAAATTGCTTTGTCCTTTCCAGCTAACATTTTAAATATTATTTTCCTCACTTCATGTCTTTCTTTTCCATCTAAAAATGTTTCACGCAGCATCCATGCACTATTTCCCCATCTGTAACGGGCTTGTTATGCTTTCCTAAAATCCACTGTATTTTCAGTGAACACTCATAGGCTCGTTTTTGGGTGGAAGTGAGTGAGGACCCGTGTGGGTCGCTCAGACTGGGCTTTTAGTTCATTTATTTTTCGCACCCTTCCCTCGTACTGCTGAGGGTAAGTTTCTTCAAAGTGTCTATGTTTAGTTTCGTAATAGCGTTTAATGTTACCACTTTTGACAACCGCAACAGACTCCGAGCAAATGAGAAAGAATAAATGCGTATTTTTCCACCCACCTCAAAAAAGAAGTTTTCAGCACCAACTTTCCTAATTTATGAGAATGCCATTGTTTTTCACTCTCTGCTCTCTTCGCTGCACATCTGTCTGTGATTGTTCGTGTCGGCGCGCAGCACTCAAACCTGGGTCGGTGTAGGACCCAAATAGCGCTACTGAGCTGCCTTTAAGTGCCTGATATAAAAATAATTTTATAATAACTTTAAAAAGTAATTGCTTTTTATTTATTTCATTGCGTCAAAAGGATTTGCGGTCCGGAACGACGCATCTTGCGGTCCGGATTCGGACCGGGGTCCGCCATTTGGTGAACCCTGATCTAGATAGTGTCATGACTATACAGTTTAGTTTAGTGAAAAAACAGTTGCATGACCATAGGGTTGCTTGATTTCAAAGGTTTTGTTTAACTATAGGGCCAACTAGTGGTGCAAGCATACAATTTTTTTTGTGTAGCCTCAGACTGTGGATGTACATCAGCGTACCAAATCTGGTGAAAAAATATCTTTTCGTTGCGAAGTTATAACCATTTATGTGAAAAAAAACACAAAATTTAAAGGTAAGATAGAACTTTTTGTTCAGAAGTTAATGTATTGTTCTTCCTATGGTGTTTTCGAGTCAATCGGAATAACGCTCGCGGAGATATTTGCGGGTGTTTGTTAAGTACTTTTTTTGATGCGCAGGGTTAACCATAAGGCAAATTCTGGCATGTTTGATATCGTTGAACTCGGCAACTATTCAGGACTACAAAAAATCTATTCCCATGAAAATACGTTGATCGCAGCCAAAGTTATAAGCATGTACAACATTCGTCTGACCACTAGGTGGCACTGTGACGAAACTCTGCATGCACCCTCAGATCCTGACTGGCATCACAACTACCAAGTGTAGCGTCAATAGACAAAAGATTGTCGAAGATACAGACTAAAACCAGTTTTTTTGCACTATACGTTAAATTTGTTGACGCGCTATAAGACAATGGATTGGATTATCGAAATTCTTTTAATAACTTTTGGCGTGAGTGTCTCTAGATGGTACATAGCAGTTTTCGTGGCAATCGGGGAAAAGCTCTAGGACAACTTCGCAAAAGTACGTTTTACGAATAATTCAAAATGGTGGAAAAATTTTCATGAATGATAATTACGTCATAGGGTCCAATCGAATCGTCTTGAACCAAGAAATCAAAGGAAACAAGAATTTTGTGTTTAGGACTTACGGGTCAGAAGTTATAAGCAAAAGCATAAGTCTCCTTTAAAACACCTGATTCAACTTATCAGCCTCTTTCCAAAATGGTAAACATGTCTGTAAGTTAATCAGGTGTGTTAAAAGAGGAGACATCTAAAACTTTTTGGAGGGGGTGCTCGAGGACCTGAATTGGGAAGCACTGATCTAATGTGTGATGTACCGAGCACAATGTTTTTACATCAGACCTGACTGCTAGTGCAAAACCACAGTGTTCAGCACGTTCTTTAGGCTTTTATTGATAAAAATAATGCGGCTGCTCTCCCCCTCTTTCAATTTAGTTTTATTTTGCATGCGTGTAAAAGTAGCTTGAGCTTATTTCCTCAATCGCTCTAAAATATCTGAGAAAGCTCTTACATATACATGTACAAAACAGAGTGCAGCATATTTACTAACAACACAAGCAGAAGACTCTGACATAATATTAGTGCATGTCAGTTTAAACCCATCATTTCTCCCACACGAAAGCAGACGGACTCGCTCACAGACCACCCCCTCAGTAATCAGGACAGAAGCGGTAGAAAGTGGACAAAATAGATGGATTAAAACACCAGGTGTAAACGTAAATGTGCCTTTCTCATCCACTTTATATCCGATTGACCTGGCATGAACAACTCTTATATGTAGTTTATGTTACACAACAGGGAAGTCACTTTAAGTCATGTTAACCACAGATTTTTTTCTTAATCATAAATAGAAGACTGCTTTTTAAAAAAAAAACATTAAATTCCTCAGGGGACCTATGGTGAACCAGTCGTCTTGTCTGGCCTACAGACTGACATGATTCAACAGCTCTGGGCACATTCAGATCAATTTACACCAGTCAATCTTCTAATAATTGAAAAGCCTGATAATTAAATCAATTGATAAGCTGTCAGACCTTTGATCTTCTCGTTCTGTCTTTCAGTGCACGGTTTCCTGTGGTGGTGGGGTGCAGACACGTAGCGTCCAGTGTTTGAAACAGGGACGTCCTTCAGTAGGCTGTTTACCTCATCAGAGACCCATAAGCTCACAGGCATGCAATACACACTTCTGTCCTGCTCCTGCTCCCGCTTCTGCACCAATCCCACCTGCTTCACCTTCACTTAAAGGTATACGCTTTACTCTAGATGCTTTTATCCAAATTGATTCACAAAATTGAGGAATGCATTAAACTAATAGGGAGGCAAAATAATATTGACAAGTGCTATGCAAAGTTGTTTACAGCCAGGGATTTTATTTTTACGTCATCATAGAACAATCAAATGTTTTTATTTACACTCTCAGAAATAGAGTACAATAGCTGTCGCTGGGACAGTACCAATATTCCCTTTTGAGGTATAGATATGCACTCTTTTGCTACTTTTTGAAAGGGTGACAGCTTCTATACCTTTTTTTCTGAGTGTTGGTGCATAAAGGTGATGACGCATGGTACAATTGTAGTGGGGATCAATCCAGCATTCTTCTGATTACCTGCCATGAGTTCACCCAAAATGTTAATTCTGTTGAACACAAAATAAGATGGTTTGATAAATGATGGTAACTGCACAATTGACGGTACCTATTGACTTTCATAGTGAAACAAATTCTATAAATGTCAATGTTTAACGTCAACTGTGTGCTTTCTATGATTTATCAAAATATCATCTTTGGTGTTCAACAGAAAAAACTCATACAGGTTTAGAACAACCTGAGGGTCAGTAAATGACAATTTTTGGGTGAACTATCCCTTTAAGCAACTACGTTTCCCTTATTTATCTCAACTCGCAGTATATGTGATGCCTCAGCAGACATACCGCTTAAAGTTTATTGGATATAACCTCTCTTTTATCATCCTGTAACTTCTGTAGCTTGACTGGTAGAGCTTGACTTTAGAGATGTTCTCAGAAAATACCCATACTTTAAATGCACTGCAAGTGACATTGGCTAAAAGCTTCTGCCAAGTGCATAAATATGATGTTATTCTATCTACTACAGTATTAATTTATTATTTTATTCTTATTGCATGATAATAGCATATGCATTGTAAATCAATCATGATAACTGACAGTAGCCTATTGTTATTTACTCATTATGGAGTGGTAAACACAAGGATAAGCATTTTTAGTGCTCTACTTATTTTTCTAATTGTTTAAGACCACTGGGAGATTATGATTAGCCTGGCTCCGCCCTCCTACGTGCTTCCGCTTAATTTTCATTTAGCTTCAGCAGTACGTCTGGGACCCCTCTGTAGAGTTTCGTTTTCTCCTGCAAAAATCTGCAGGACCAATCAGCAAACAGATAGGGGTGGCTAAGAAAGATGACGTTGAGGTCGTGCATCAGTTTGAGTTGTAGTTCAGTAATGGCAGCGGAGAAAGACGTGAGAAAAGCTATTTGGTCCGTTGTTGCAAAACTGCTGAATATACAGAAGTTAAAGCCGGAGCAAGAACCAGGTTTGCTAAGTTTTGTTTGTCTGATTATTCTGACTTGTTGTTTCCGGACGGTTTCGGTGCATGATATACGTCACGACCAAACGTTAGCGATTGGTTATGGCAGATTCAGAGTGACTCTGGGCAGATCCAGTAGTTTTAAACTTCAACAGAGGACCCTCCTTAACGGAAGTAACGCTTTGCAATGGAGCGTGGCCAGACTCTCTGTACAAATGAAATAAATGTACGAGAGTCTGGTTGGACCAGGCTAGATTATGATGCCTTTGTGTACAAAACAGATTCAGAAGCACATGAAGATTGAAATGCTGCTCATAATTTATTAGAATGTAAAACACACCCAAAATGTTTGAAGGTAATCATAACAAATGTCAAATAACATCATAATTGTCTCAAAGTAATATGTAAGACTTATTCTTTATAGATTTTTATTTCTATTATATTTCTATTGTAAAACATACTGTAGCAGTGTTTGTACTTGTGCAGAATGTTTGCGCAGAGACCCGGTCAGGTCCTTATCTGTATGCAAGTGCAGTTTTTCCAGGTGGTTTGCAGTAACATCTCTCTTCAAAGTAAACAGTACTTAAACACTGAGGGTTTGAGTGGACACACTTACTTTTATGGCTAAAAATAAATAACGGTCATTATGTGCTTTTTCCCCCAACAGAAGATCAGCCTTGCATTGACTTCTTCAGCTGGTGTCATCTGGTGCCTCAGCATGGTGTTTGCAATCACAAATTCTACGGTCAACAATGCTGCAAGTCCTGCACCACCAAACGCCAATAAAGCAGAAGATCTTTATTTCCCGTGAGCCTCACCACTCGTTCTGAGATTGACCACTATGGACAAAGTTGATTTTTGCAAGATGTGGCCAAGAAAGGCATTCCAATGGAACGTGTCTCTAGTCTTATGAGACATTATAATTTTATGAAAGACTGTCAGAGGAACTTTGTTTTAGAGAAACTCATGCCTGATTCTGGATTCATCAGTGGTGTATCATTACTGGAAATGTGGTTCTATGAATGGATCTTCAGAACATTCATATTGTAAATATCAGTGTTTAGTTCTCCTCTTTTTAAGTCATCAGCCTAAGTCAAATTCATGTATTACATTGAAGAGCACCAGGTTAACATTGGAATTACTCTGGGTAATGTGTGAAGTGTGACTGAAATACTGTAAGTCACCGTCTTCCTGCACACCTTGGGATTTCTTCAGTCTGAAACTGAGGTGCTAAATTTTTCCTGTATTCATATAATGAATCATTGTATCTGTGTTTTTGGTGCAATAAGAAGTGCAGTGCACATTCTCATTACATAGTGATCAGTAGTGCTGCCTTGTGTTTTTTGTCTTCCCCATTTACATGTTTTCATTTGGCAGATGCTTTTATCGAAAGCACATTGCATTATATTTAATTCCGAGCTTTCGGGCTCTGCTTATTTTACCAAGTGGTTGATTGAACATTTCAATCAACCAATCAGATTTCAAAAATAAGATCTGATTTTAGGGTTATGTTGGTTAGAGTTGGAGTGGGTTTAGGTTTTATTTACAAAAATGTTGTCCTTGGGTCAAGACAATACAGTATGTAGCCCCGAGGATATCTCTCACTTGGCAAAATCAGGTTGAGCTAGATTTTGTCAGTTTCCATGTTTCTGGGAATCAAACCCATTTTGTTGGCTTGAGCTACTGGAAGTAACTGCTTCCAACACGGCACAATTTGTTACATTTCAAGTTTTCCTCTGTATCAAACCTGTTCTTCTGAAATCTCTTCTTAAATTGTTTTTTTTCTGTTGCTGATGCTAAATTCGTTCTGTCAAGAGCATTCACTGATTTAAACAGACATTAACATTTCTTCTGTTACCTCAGCCTGAACTGGTATCCTCTACTGTGTAAGGTTCAATCACAATCCCATCTGATCATAACCGAAAACTAAAGTTGACAAGATAGATGTATGATTAATGAAGATCAGTGTTTCTGCTGAATTATGTAGCGGGTCCATTGGAGGACGAACTGTGTTTGGGTAATTTGTGTGCAGTTCCTGCAGTGCCATCTCTCACGTGATGTACAAGAGGGCTAAGTTTGTCCCAGATGTGTGTCAGAGAGAGTAAAGTAGTCGCTCTCAGTCACTTTGGGGGGACCAATTAGTGTGCAGAAGTGAGTGTCATGTTCAGGAGGAGGAGCAGATAACAAACCCAAGCCTCTCAGGACTTGGGACCTCATCTCAGTTTACTTTGTTGGAACTTTTTGTCCCTTTTTTTCTTTCTCTCTCTGTCTGTTGCACTTGGGTCCACTGGGCTACAGATTTGTACGTGCCTAAGGCTTGTGCTTAGCAGAAAAGTTGAGCTACAGATTCTCATGTCCTCACCTTGGTAATCTTTCAACACGGTTCTGGTAAGATGGGTCAGAGCCTTTCTCAGGCTAGGAGTGCTTTAACAGTAAACATTGGAGCAGGTGGGACTTGAGAGATATGACGGTACTGATTCTGTCCTCATTACATTCCTAACACTTCATTACCAATCCCCAGTCCCTTGAAGGGATATTTGCATATACTAATAAGTGCAAAAGGTCACTGCAAAAGTAGATGTGGCACTGCAGGTTGCTCTGCCCCTTTTTTTGCCAGAACATTTTAAAGGGTACTCAGAAGTTTCTTTTCTTGTTATATAACTTTTGGAAGAACTTCAAGTCTCCTAAGTTACATTTGTTTCTTTTAAAGTGTTCATGAAAAAATGGAAATGCATTGTTTACCTGTGTCATTAATCTTGTATGTTGTCCTTTTGCAATATCTTTCATCACTGTCTAAATTGAAAAAGTGTGTAATTTATTATGTCTTAATAGTTCCTGGGCTACAGTGTTATTTCGAGGGGATCTTGCTTGTATAATAGTACACTATAAGTGTAATATTTAATATTTTCACTGAAAGTTTTATAATTAAAAGTATTTGATTTACTGTATATCTGAAGTGATGCTTTTTACTGTACATATTGGTTAACTGTATTAGGAAGAAGAGACAGAGACAGCTCTTGAATGAAGGAACTGCAGCAATATCGAAAGAATGAAAAATGATACGCTGTCATCACAACAACAGAATCACTATGAAAATCAAGCCAGGGGCAAAGTGGATTTCAGACAAAATACTCCCAAGCGAATCTTGAGAAAAGAAATTCAAACACAATAAACAAAGTTACTCAAACTATGGCACTTACAAGTAATAAAACTCATACAAGTAATAACGTTTCCTAACCAATTGCAACATGTTAAATACCCCAACGTTCATATTCCCCCCTTCTCTTTTTGTTCCAGGCGAAATGTTCCTGCGTGTACTAAATGCCCCAGTAAATCAAACAGAGTTTGCTTAAGTCCTCCCTTGACGCTCTTGAATATCTTTTCCTCCTCATAATCTACGCACATTTGTCACTTTTTGTCAGATTTCTTAATTTCCTGTGTGTACAATTATTTGTGATAATTTCTGACAGCATCGAGAGACTCGTAAAAGAAAGGAGCAATTCCTCATCCATGTCACTCGATGCACACACACTGATTACGAAGACTGAATACCAAGCACGTCTGTGGCTTTTCTATATCCTCTTGTGCATGCCGAAAACTCTCTCTTTGTTTCTCTTTGTGCTTTCTCCCTCCCAATCGCACACACACGCACACACAGTCTCTAGTTCTCTCTCTTACTTTTTCACTCTGGCTGTATGATGCTTCTTCTCCCTACTTCTGACAAGCATTCTTATCGCATCTTAACAGGGTGTTGGCCACAAGCACTCACTCGTTCACCCTTTCTGTGTGTCTCTGGTCCAGCCCTCAGATGAAGTGAGAACTGTCATCTTGTCCAGACAAATCTTCAGTCATCATCGGTTAAAGTCCCCATGAAATATTTAGTTTTTTTCGGCTTTGATTTTTAAGACATCATACTGTACAAATTCTAACCTGTGAGGTAAACTAAATGCTATTGGTCATTTTTAAAAGGGTGAGGAGCCACTCAACTTTTTGAGGAACAACTAATTGCTTGCAGATTGTTAATATAATGGTAAGTTTGTGTTTTTCAATAAAGACCTGCAAAATGTAACTGTAAAGTCAATAGTAGAAATTCAGCCTAAATGCTAACATAGCATTAATTAGCATCTAGTGCTAACTCAGCAGTCACAACTTTGTTTTTAACATTTTAACCAGGAGCCTATATCTCAATTGTGACATCACAGTCTGCTATTTTGCGGTGTTTTGCGTGCAGGAGGCTTACATAAAAATGAGGAAACAAATGAGTTTGAGGCTCACGATACATAACCATGTCTTATTATTCATCTATGCCTAGGTAAATACAGTAATACCTTTAAGTCTTAAACTTTTGTTAAACACAGAGCTTATTTTTTGTGATAATACAAAAGTCTTGTGGGGATTGGGGAAAATTAATCTCAGTCTCATGACATATCTTCATTGTCCTCATTGTCCTGTTCATTGTCAAAAAATGGCAGCAAGAAGCGGCTGGAGCACATATTTATTGTAAAAATGTTTTCACATTATAAGTGACTTTGTCGCTGTGTGTCGCTCGGCTCTTTCAAAAGAGGCGTTTCTAAACATTTCTCAAATATCTTAATAACGGTTTATTTTTCAATACAATTTACAAATCAGTAAATGCCAATAAATATTAGTCTTGCTGTGGTATTGTTGATAGCATTGTTTTCAAAATCTTAAAAATGTACCCAAACAATTACTGACCTTGGTCTTTTATTCCACTAATTTTACAATAAACTTCAATACACTTTATCCGTCACTTAATCCAAATTATCCACTTTATCAGGTGATTATCATCCTAAAAACAAGAGAGCACTGATCATAGAAGTACAAACAGTGTATTTCATTGTTATTAACATTCATAATAAAACTGACCCTAAATCAAACACATGATTTAGGTCTCAGTTCAGATTTATGGGCTCACTTTGAGATAAACACCACTTAGCACTGTTGGCAGCGATTGGAGTTTTTTTTTTTTTTGCAGCAATTGGAGTTTTTTTATATAATTTCAAGAACAAGAACATTGCATACATACAAGAGGATAACAATGTGCTTATTTAACATTCAACATACCAATGGATAAAATAAAATAAAAATAAATTAACAACAACATGGGGATATTCTACAATAATTCAATAAAAGAAAAGGTTTCAAAAATTGTATATATTCGCTTTGCTTTTTTATTTTTTAGACTTTTAATAGTTTCAAAATAATTTCTTAATTCCGTTCTAAATAACATGCTATTGGGTTTATTATTTGCCCATTTTTGTTTATGGATGTGAAATTTCCCCTATATAATCAATAAGTTGATTAACAAGTCTTTCACCACACAGTTACTTTTATAATACAAAAATATATCCTTACCAGATAACCAAATTTTTGTTTTGGTGAGTTTAAATATCAAGTATTCCACATCAATCCAAAAAGAGCAGCAGCGATTGGAGTTTTGAATCGTTTCGGAACAGTCATGACGTAACGAAGTTTGATAAAATCACGTGATTTGACACACGCTTCGAAGCAATAGGTGTGTTCGACTTCATGCGGCACTGCGCAGACCGATCGGCGGCTGACTTGAAGCAGTGCATTCTGGTTAGTACTTTTGTCCGACTTCAGGTGGCGCTGCAGGCACGTGACTGTGTCATATGGTTTTTAAGTACCGCGAGAGCGTTTCGAGAGTAGCCGGCTAGCTCAGCCGGTGCAGCTTCTCCAGAGCGGCTGCCCGGAGTTGTGATGACGTAACAGCTTTACGTGATTGGTCGCCTCATTGATGACAACACGTGCGTTTCAAGTTTAATCCAACCTAGTTCCACTAATAAACATTATAAATTCATGTTTTAAAACAGGAAAAAAACACTTTAATATGCTTAAATATGTTATATTGTGTCATGTAATAAAATAAAAACGAAAATAACAAACTCTATTGGTATTTTAATAATATAGGCTTGTTTCCCGTTATTTTCGGGTATACAGTATAAGCAGCAATTAAAATATTCGATATAAAATGTTTCTGGTTGCAACTATTTATTAAAAGGTTTGTTTTTATCAAATTCAGCATCTAACTAACTTCATTTGCGTTTAAAAGCAAGGAAACACGGTGCACACGTCACTACGGCAAGCAGCAGGTGTCCGGCTTGACGGCTCCGTCTTCAGTTCCTCCCTCGACTGCAAGCGGCAAACCTCGCCGATCGGTCTGCGCAGCGCCGGGTGATCTCGAACACACCTAATGATTCGGAACAAGAGTTTTGTAAAGGTTTTAAAGTTTAATGTTTCGAAAGCGGCCATCACTAATTACCAATTTGAAATATAAACTCGGAAATACGTGATTAAAGACTCGATAAGAGTTCATTATTTATGAATAGAAACGGCCTCTCGTTTTTTATTTATCCAATCGCAGCGCTCTCTATGAGCGCACAGGAGAAACTGCAGAGAACTGACGACGATCAACGAACCCATGGGGTAAGATTAACATACCGTCACCTGCAGGAGCAAGAATATGTAATATAAAGCCATAATTTCATTACCCACGTTGTCATAAACCAATACAATTAAGGCACACTTAACAGTCTATTTGTTCGCGTTCTGAAGATAGAAATCATTAGCAGATAAGGCGCTGGTGGGGCGAAATCTGCCTGACTAAAATAAACGCCCTGACAGATGAATACAGTGCCTCATTAAAGTTGTGCTTGTTCAAAGTATGACGATCTGCGCTAAATGCGCATGACTCGTATTAAAATGTGCGACTAAATCAGTTACGTCAATGTCAGTCACAGCATTAACAACAACTTGTTCAGGTAACTGACACGGCACAGGTTAATTAATCAAACTTACTTGAAAAACGCATGAGTCTGAATATTTTAAGGAAGTCAACTTGTTTATGTTCTTGTATTTAGCACTATGAGACAAGTCATATATATTCACCTGCTGAGTATCCTACAGAAATGTGATATAGGAACATATGTGAAAAGTTGCAGGGATATGTTTGGACATATGTATATATTTCTAAATCTACTTGTTTAAGACATATTATGAAGTATATGTGTAAATATGGAGCAGCGAATATGATCTTACTTGTCCAATCAAATATATGTATCCATTGACATAACAATTCAAGTAATTAACTGAAATATCATCAAAACGTCAAATTTTTTGCTGCATACATGCAATATCCATGTGACAACATGTTCATGTATCATTATATATGCTTTCTGTACTTAAAGGGGACAGAGAATGAAAAAAATCATTTTTACCTTGTCTTTGTTGAATAATGGTAGTCTACCCACATTCACAAACATACAAAAAGTGCTAGACATGCTAAACATCTCAGTCTCATAGAAATTCCTCTTTTAGAAATGTCAGCCAATCAGTAATGAGATTGCAAGTTAAGCCAGTAGGGGGAGTCAAAAGGTGCAAAACCACTTGTTTAAAATCCCCCACCCTAATAGAGCTATCTGAGAGAGGTTTTTAGGAAGCTTCTAACTGTGCATTCAGACCGCCACCGGCGAGAGCGTCAAAGTGGTCGGAAGTCATTCATTTTCAATATGAGCCGGCGGCGAGCTCCAGCAAGCAGCGGCGCGGCGCGTCATGCACAGAGTGAGCGTCGAGGAGAGTTGAAATCAGCTCAACTTTATGGTAATGAGATATAACGCGGTTCGGCGGCAACCAATCGGAAGGCGGAAATGTTCACCGGCAACCAATCGGAAGGCGGAAACCTCCGCCTGAGAGGAGTTCAGAGAATGCATTCGAGCGTCAGAGCGTCCACTACAACTTTTCTTTAGCATCGTTGTCTGGGCAGCCAGAGCTTTTATTGACGCTCTCGCCGGTGGCGGTCTGAATGCACAGTAAGGCATAACAGCCCCAAACAAATTTTTTTTTGTCTACATGTCACATCACAGAACAAGGATAAATACTCAGTTAAATCATTCTATGTCACCTTTAAGATTTCTGTATGGGGTGTGAACAACGTCTCTGTGTGTACAGATTGGGTTTCAACAGGATTGACAACAGTATTTAGCTGCAGTGTAGAGTACACAACCTTAAAATCACAATAACATGATGGGGCCATATTTACACCATATTCACTCACACGCTATTTTCTTACCAGCTTTCTTTTCTACGTTTGCCCCACTTCTCCCTCCCATTTTTCTCTTTAGTTTGCACACACATCCTTTCTCATTGCCTCTGTGGGAGAATTTCAGCGTAGGTTATTTCGGGAGGATTAAAACGTCAGTGTGGGTTTAGATGGCTGTGATTGTGTCTGGGCTCAGGAGCGGGGCTCATTTGTAGCTGTCAGTCGGCATTGGCCTTTTCTCAGTAATGTAAAGATGGCAGTCTCCGTGGCCCCGTTTGTCGCGGCAAGAGCGATCTCGCAGATTATCATCTCAAAGGGGCTGATAGCAGCTCGCTCCACCTTTGTGTGGCTGCCTCTCCAGCTGAGCGGAAGACCTCCGACCCCAACAGCCTTGACTCCTGGAAGCTCTGTGACTTTGAAAAGTTTTACTGGTGGCATTAAACCCCTGTCAGAAAGTCTATAAAGGGGAGATTTGTGGAATGCCACCCACATTTTACAGGCTTTTAGGGGCAAACATGGCTGTATTATATACTTAAACATACTGTTTTAAAGGGACTCTCCACTTTTTTTTAAATATGTTCCTAGAGTGGAACATTTGATTTTTTTTAAAAATCCATTCAGCTGATCTCCGGGTCTGGCACTACTATTTTTAGCATAGCTTAGCATTATTCATTGAATCTGATAAGACCATTAGCATGCCGCTAAAAAAATAACCGATATTTCAATATTTTAAATTTTGATATTTTTCCTATTTAAAACTTGTCTCTTCTGTAGTTACATCGTGTACTAAGAACGACGGAAAATTAAAAGTTGCGATTTTCTAGGCAGATATGGCTAGGAACTATACTCTCATTCTGGCGTAATAATCGAGGACTTTGCTGCCATAACATGGCTGCAGGAGGCGCAATGATATTACGCAGTGCCCGAAAATAGTCTTCTGCTATTGAAAGTTACCAAGGGGACTTTTTTCAGGCCTGTGTAATATCAAAACTCTTTGGTTATTTTTGAGCACGATGCTAAATGGTCTAATCAGATTCAATGGATTATGCTAAATGTGGTACCGCCAGACCCGGAGATTGGCTAAATGGATTCCAAAACAGTAAAAATCAAATGTTTAACTCTAGTAGAGCTGGAAAATGAGCATATTTTAAAAAAGTGGTGTCCCTTTAAAAAATTTGGAAGTTGTGAACAGGAAGAAGTGTTTTTTTTCCTTAAAAATGTTTTTTATACAGTAACATCTAAATTTAGATTTTTTTAAATCTTACTTTTTCTTAAAGCATGCAAATTATGTAATAGGCCTGTATCAACTACATTATATGAGGTTACACTAACAAAAATAATTTTTTATCATATTAGATAAAAATACAGCAACAACAGCACATTTTCACTTTTTACAATATAAGGACAGATGCAAAATTTGTGCAGACACAGAGTATCGCAGCGTTTTGTGGCTAGGATTGTTGTCTCACTTTATCAAATTTAGCCTAAGGATAAGCAGTTATAGTATGTCATGTTGACTAAAATGAACATTTCTTTATTTCTAAAACCTTTTTCCAGCTTTTCTCTTATGTCCCGCTGCCCATTGTGCTGATTCAGTTGGAGATCCTCTCCAACACAGCACGATTAACACAATCTTATTATCTTTTATCATATTAGTTACTTATTGGAAATCAGCACCTCCCGTTTAGCTTCAGGAGATTGTACAAAGTATTTATATTGTCTTTTATGCTCTCTTACTGTACACACACGCACGCACGCACGCACGCACGCACGCACACACACACACACACACACACATTCTGGTTTCCATGTTTTGTGGGGACATTCCATAGACGTAATGCATTTTATACTGTACAAACTGTATATTCTATTCCCCTTACCTGCCCCATTCCCTAACCCCAACCATCACAGAAACCTTTCTGCTACCTTAGATTTTCAATAAACATCATTCTGTTTGATTTATAAGTTTGTTTCCTCATGGGGACATCAAAATGTCCCCACAAGGTCACAAAAACACTGGTATTCCTATCTTTGTGGGGACAATTGGTCCCCACAACGTGATAACTACCAGGCAGGTACACACACACACACGCACACACACACACAAAGAGAGAGCGATAAATAATAGAGGTCGTGGACCAGCAATGTTAGCACTTCAAATAGAGAAGTGCACAAACACTCTGAATAATTTTCAAAATAGTTAAGGGCATATTTACTGCAGCGAGTCTCTGAGCATCTCCTCCACAGATCATTGATTAAAACTCAAATTTATTGTGTTTTTTCTGTATGCTATGAATATTATTGATCTGTGTGTTTGTGGCAGTGCTCCCTCATCTATCTTCCTTTGAGCGACTTGTTCAGATTTTGCTCCCCTTGAAATGTAAGAATTGATTACAATTCCTATAGCCGCCGACAGCCGCTGCCTCCTCTTCAGCCCCGCTGACCTTGGCACGGAGAAAAAGACGCTTTAGCGCAACTAGAATAGCGCTCTGTTTCCCATTTTCGCTCTCTCTCCCTCTTTTCTTTTCTCTCTCTCCTCTGCCTTAACCTCTCCACTCAAGGCTATTGCGATGCATTTCATGACTGTTAAACTGTCGTAATGTATTACCTTAAAGACCACAGGCAATCTGAAGTCCTTCCTTTTGACACCCCTGAATTAATCAATTTACTGCCAAAAGCAGATCCATTTCTTGTCCATGTATTTCAAGGCACTGATGTGCCTAAGATTGTAAAACAGCTTCACACCTGCACGCACATACCAGCCCTTTTCTCTATTCTCCACTCCCCTGAGATGTTGTGTGTTGGAGGACATCGATTTATTTTACATAGTAATACAAACAGTGGGTGGGAACAGGTCACCTCAGCTATTGCCACCTGTGTGTCTGCATGAAGCACATGGCACAGGTCAGTGAAGCCCTTTCTGCTTGAGTGCCTGCTGCAAATTTCATAGTACGCATAAAGAATGCCAGTTGTCCCCTTAGAAAGGGACGTTGAAGAGTGGAGAAGCCAATATCACTTGAGTGAAAGCAGTCATTTTTGTGCAAGGAATGAACCCAGCACTGTTCCATTTGACTCCAGTAGAGGGGGGTACGTACCTGCTGGTGTGCTGCAGGCTTTGTTGCATCATCTGTCCCTGAGGACTTTAACATCCATTAGGAATAAGGGTGATATTAAAATGATTACAAGAGGATTTATATAATATCTTCACATACGAGTTAATAGGTAGTTTAATAAAAAGATGGAGTTGAGTTGTTTTTCTCTTGTAAGATTTGTGCTCCTGTTGGTTCACTCAATTTGTTGATTAGTTTAAAGGTGACATAGAATGATTAAACGGGGTATTTATCTTTGTTCTGTGATGTGACATGTAAATTTTGGTTGGGTCTGTAATGCCTTAGAAGCTTCCTAAAAAACCTCTCTCAGAAAGCTATTTTAGGGTGGGGGATTTTAAACATGAGGTTTTGCATCTACAGTATTTGGCGTCCCTTTTGGCTCAACTTGCAACCTTTATATGAAATGCTGCCTTTGCTGCCACTCACAAGAATGTAAACTTCGCCGTCTTCAGGACACGGACAGACCAAAATTTTACAGATAGAAGAGCACACCTCGGATCGCGACTCGCCATTTTGCCTTAGACTTTGCGAACATTGCTGCAATTTATTTCTGTTGGAGGCATGAGGCTGTATGTATGCAAATTATTTTGAAGGGGAGGGGATTGAATCAGAGTGTGGGGGGGAAGTGAGATGCATTTTACGTAATATGTATCCGTTGTTCAGATTGTGCCATTTTCTGGTGGACAGTTCTAATGGAGGAATTTCTATGAAACTGAGATGTTTAGAATGTCTAATGCAGGGTTCACACCAGGTGCGGTAGAGGCGGCAAGCGAGAGTGATTTAGATGTTAAGTCAATGCAAAGACGCTATTAGGCATCATGCGCACGGTAGGCACGGCGCAAAAGGTGCGGTGCAGATAGCGCTCCGCGGATGGCGCGTTCCGTCCAAATTGAACGTTGCCGCGGCAAGCGTGCAAGTTGAAAAATCTGAACTTCACCAGATTTCCGCGCCGCGTTAACCAATCAGGACCGTGTTGTAGTAGTGATTACAGAAAGCAAGCGGAGTCTCAGTGGAGTCGCAGAATCCCCTCCCATGACGTGAATTTCCGTGTGAATGTCTCGAATGACTAGAATTTCACACGCGGCTTTCACACAGTGACATACCTTAATATATATCAGTGCTATTGCTTTATCTCAAGATGCACAGCAGTATTGTTTTTGTTATGATTTTTTTACTTAAAGGGGTCATAGTGTGAAAATCTGACTTTTTCCATATTTAAGTGTTATAATTGGGTCCCCAGTGCTTCTATCATCCTAAAAAATGTGAAAAAAAACAACCCAGCAACTTTGCTTTGGCAAGCAATTTTCTGCAAACATGTAAAAAATTTGGTCGTTCAGATTTTGCCTGTTTTGTGAGGTAGGTAGCAAGGCCAATTACAATAATACCGCCCCTTAATCTAAACTATCCAACCACGGCACTGCCATTTAGTGCAGAGAGAAAGAGAAAAAGTTATTGACAACACAATTGAGTTTCAATTTCAACAAACCACCATCGTTAGCTGTGTCCCAATTCAGGGGCTGCGACCTTCTAAGCATGCGACCTTAAATATGAGCACTCGGTCTTTCAAGGTGGCAGCCTCAGAAATCCGCGAAGAGAACTGAAATGAGACGGTCTAACCTTCGGACGACCCCATAATTGGCGTCACCTGCTGCGCCTGTCAGCAGGACATAGCGGAAACGTTTCTGACTTATTAAAATAAATATGAAATCAGAAAAATATTAATTTAGTTTAGAAAATATGACACGTTGATGTAGATTAAACTATTCAACAGTATATTAAATTAAATTAATCAACCTTAGAAATATATGCATCATAAAAATAATAATATTAACACAAAACATAACTTATAATACTAAAACAGTGACAAACTTTTTTTGATAAATACACACTTTTATTTAATGAAGGTTTTAATTGTTTATTTTAGAATATCCAGCTGCCGTTGCAGCCGCGCAATGAATCTTGGGATATCCTCGGCTGTTAAGGATCCATTCGTTCTATCCTTAACAGCGCGGAGAAATGAGGACGCATTTTGAGGCTTCATTCTAAGCATCCTTCGAATTGGGACGGCCTTACCAGCCTGAAGTCGCGCTGCTGTGACGCAATCGGTCTTAAAATACGTCCTTAGAAGGTCGCAGCCCCTGAATTGGGACACAGCTGTTGTGATCAGTGTTTGCATTTCATCAGCTGATTTGCATTTTAAAGGACACACCTAAAAACGGCAAACACTTTTGCTCAGGCTTACAAAGTGGCAATTTTAACATGCTATAATAAATGATCTGTGGGATATTTTGAGTTAAAACTTCACATACGCACACTGTAAACACCAAATATTTATTTTACATCTTAAAAAAAATCTCATAATATGACCCCTTTAAATGTCCTAATATAACTAAGGCCTAGTCCTGGATTAATCTAAAACCTGTTCGGGAAACTTCCCCTTTATGTTAGATCTCATGCTTTTTGTAGAATGTTGTTTTAGATGTAACCAGCATTTTAAAAACAGAAAAATCACAGACAGGCAATAGAAAAGAAATTCAGCAAGGTCAGATCTCCCAAAGCAGCCAAGAGTTATTAGATCAAATGCTTTTTGAAACGGTAGCAAATTAATACTTTTTAGCAGAATATGGTATAAAAGTTAAGTAAATTGAAAGTAGTAATATGGTGCCATAAAAGGTGAAATTTAATATCATGGCATTTAAACAAGCCTTGCACAATCTCCAGTGCTTCGGGACATTTGGGAACAAAATCCGACTGCAGCATTTCAGTCAATTGTACAGTGGTAAAGAATCATAAAAAAATCATACAGTACATAGATTTTAAGTAAAGAAGAACTGCCAGACTTCCATTTCTTCAGTTTGTTGAAACTGCAGTGCATCTTTGTTAAAGTGTCTGTTTGTGAAGTTGACATCATGCATACTAAAAGTTGTGAAAATTGGCACAGACGCTGTTCAGCACTCTAAATGCGAGCTATTTTTTCATGCCTGCCTCAGATGATCCTTCTAAAAAACAAGTGACAGGCAGGTATAACTCAAAACTGGCCTGCCATCTCCAAAGATAACACCGCTATCTCAGCTAGTGTTTTGCTTCAGAGCTGTCAAATTTGTCAGCAGGAGACAGGGGAGTGCCGATGACAGTTACAGCTCATACTTAAGTCGATTTTTTTTTGCTCATTGCCTCTGGTAAAGTGAGCATGAAAGTGGCGAGTTGTGGCAGCGTTGCTACCCGTTGTCGTTATTAAAGCGCAAAACAAGCTGTCACCGTAAGCCGAGCCACGCTACTGAAGGGCTCAAGAGCCTTCGCGTGACGCCGTGAAACGCAAAACAAATAAAGCGCGTGTGCCTCTAATAACCTTCGAATAAATAAATCATATTTACAAATCACTCCATTATCGAGGGGAACGGCGGTGAGCTCCAAGAGTGCGCTCACCTTCTCGGCATGCTGCTCAAAGCCCAAGGCACAGCTGTCAAACATGGTAACAATTACAATAGATATCACGGCAAATGAAGCAAATCAATCACCTTCTCCCCCCACCCCCCTTCATCACCTTCTAAAAGAAAGAATAAACAATCATTAACATTCTCCAGCATCAATAAGACCTGTTTTGCTCTGGGAGGCTTGTGTTCTCATTTGGGATCCACAATCGGGGGTGTAGAGGGGGCTGAGCGCAGTCCCATAAGCTCTTGCTGTGGGAAGTTTACTCTCCACAGTCCCGTCTACCTGTACGCATTACTGGCATCACATCAATTACTGCAGGTTTAAAGAATCATTTCGCCCGAACCTTTTTTGGGGGGCTGGGGGGCTTAATTAGCCCAGAACGGTGCATGCTGTTGGGGAAGTGATTACCAGACCAGCCCTCAGAAAAAGAGCTGTGAAGAGTAGTTTTGGAAAACAGCAGGGCACAATGATTAGTTCCACCACAAAAGCAACAAGAGGAGAAATAGAGAAAGTTGCTTTGACTCCTTAATACCTTCCCACTGTTCCAGGCTGGAGCTTGAACAAGGCATAGTCAATAAAGAGTACTTGTCTCTTGTCAAGTGCATAGTGCACTGCAGGTACTTTTTATTAGATACAGATTTTTCAAATGTAAAATGTCTGAAAGTCAATTTTCTTTCCTCTGTTTAAATAATTAAAATAAAAACAGAAAAAATCTTAATCTGTGTATCTGGTTTGTTTTATAGTAAAGAAGAATGAACGTTCTCAAAAGAAACAAAAATAGCTTGCATTTTATATAAACAAGTTTTTTTCAAAGAATGCTTAAAGGGACTGTAAGTAGGATTTACCCCCATCTAGTGGTGAAATTTTATTTTGCATTCAAACGAACAGTGCTCTTTAGCGCCTCGCCTTTCCAAATGCGTGTTGCAACTACAGGGTTGTAACGATAAATTGTGACCTGTCTAAAAGTACTATGGCATTTTGGTCAGTAAGAAGTCCTTATCAATCTAAAATCATATCGGAGTCAGAGTCTTTTATAACGTGCATTTAAAAACCAACACTTTTCAACAAAATCATTCAAAATTTTCTTTATTATATCTTTTTCTGTGGCACAATTGGAGTTCTTGCACGAGAGCGCCCTCTGGCTTTTGGGTGTGCTGGGATGTCACAATAATTCATTAAAATTCATTGAGAAAACGGGCATTTGCATGATTAATTGTTACAGCACTGCCTACCAACCACTTCTCAAACATATAAAACACACAAAGTCAAAGTACAGTTACAGGTTTTTGATTGCAAAAATTTACAAATAAACAACAGTATAAAGGTATTACAAACAAAACTTGCAAACTAAATCCATAAGATCACTTTATATGAAGAATTTTTTCACACTGGTTGTGTCCAAACAGCTTTGTTTTCTCTCGTTCACTCTAGTTCACTAATATAAAACGAGTATAAAATATAAAAGTAAATAAAAATGAGTAATTAAATCCAGACACTTAAGCTCGAATTCTCACGTCTTCGCAAGAAGACGTGAGAATTCCTTCGACTTGATTCTCAATGGACAAGTAGCGGTTAGCTTTGAGTGTAAATTGTACACTTACTATTGCAATGCATTGTGGGGTTGAATGAGTGCAATCAATAATGTCCACTATGATTTCGGACACCACTAAAAATGAATGTTCCTTTAAATAGTACACCATTTAAGGGTATAGGGGGCTATATCGCACACAGACAGTCTCTTTAAAATGTAAAGCAAAAACATTAGAGCATGAGGCACGAGAGCCAATAGTGTTTCACATTTCAAGCTGATATAATTAAGCTTTTGGTCACAAGACACACGAGAGCAGATGATATTTTACAATCAAAGATGATGTATCGTATTTTTTGGCGGCAGTTTTTAAACGACTGTGCCATACCTGTCAACACTCCCATTTTTCCCCAAGAGTCTCCCGTATTTCACACCTATTTCCCGCCCTCCTCCCGTTTTGTCATTTCTCCCGGAAATTACTATAATGTATACAAAACCTCCCTTCACATGGTGGTCATCCGTGATCGCTGTCACCCCCTGTCTTTAGGAATCCAAAACATTTGTTATTTTTGACAAGGTATTTGTTCCAGAGTTCATTTTAGTAACAAGTCAGACCATTAAACAAACAGAAACCGGAAGTAAAGTTCCGACCAGACGCTTAACTGCGACAACACACGTAAGGTCCGATAAAGCCGTCTATATGCATGATATCATTTTAGTGCTATAAAAATGAATGCAGATGCAGACTGTCAATCTTTGCCCACCCCACCCCACCCACCCCCTCTGAGGTCTCCCGGATTTTGGAATCCAAATGTTGACAGGTATGAAGTGTACATGCACTGAATCTAATATTACAGCAAATAGTTGTCGTTTGACATTGGTACACTTGGGAATATTTGTACTTTTTGAAAAAAAATGTGACAGTTTTGTATGCTGTGTTTTAGATTTAAAATAAAAAATAAATGGGTATGTTATTTGCACAAAATGCCTGAATAGTGTAATATGTAATATGAATACAATCAATCCTAGCGGTTATAATATCCCTATGCATGTCTTCATTGCAAAATTATACCCCAATATACAATTCCATACACCAATATATTAAGTTTCACCTGCTGCTTGTAGAGGCACTTAATTTTGTAAACACATTTTGGGTCTTTTTTCTCAATTGGATACCGTCTATATCGTTGTGGTCTGATACAACCCTCCTTTGCAACAAAAACTCTTTCAGGAATATACACGGAGGTCATGCATTAGCTTTTTGAACAACATTTTGTGCAGCTGTATTTTTCAAGCATGGAGGAAAACTTTCAATTTTATTTTCATCATAAGCTGTTTTAATAAATGTCATTGTGACATCTCGCATGAGGCTTTGACTTGAACATTTATTTCACTTTATTACACGGCTCTCTGGAATGCTTGATTCTGATTGGTCAGTTGAGACATTTGCAGGTTCGTTCTTTTCAAATAATAACCGGTCCAAAGTAATAACGCATAGCCGGTACTACTTGTACGATTAAAATCGCTCCGCGCCAATAAAGATTACTAGCTGTTTAGCGCCATCTTGTGACAAACATTGGACAACCATAATTTTAACATGTACGGAAAAAACAAAACATTTAAACAGTGGATAGAAGAACGAACAACGACAAGACACAGAGAGCTTACTGAGACTGAACTTGACAAAATAGAGCATGACAGCTACGAAGCCAACACACAAAAAAATACAGAATGGGCATTAAAACTTCTCAAAGACTGGCTAAAAGAGAAAAAATTGAGACAGACAAGTATGAAGCAGAGGATCTTAATAAGGTATTACGATCATTTTATGAATCTGTGCAAAGTTTCGCGGAGGGATAAAAATGTTAATTTAAAACAAATATGCCAATAAAATGTTTCATATTCATGTCCAGTTTTTTTTCTTATGTGGCAAGTAGCCGTGTAATAAGCGGGATAATGTAGAGGCAGCCGGTAGTTATTGGGAAATAAGCCCCTTCAGTGTGATACAAGACCCTCCGCTTCGCGTCGGGTCCTGATCAAACTGTCGGGGCTTATTTCCCGATAACTACCGGCTGCCTCTACATTATCCCTTACTTGTAGAACATACAGAGACATTTATTGTATATTGCCATCAATCCCAAAATTACTATGATATGAATTTTGGTCAGTATCACCCAACCCTAGGTACACTTAAATGCTAGCAGGATTTTTACATAAAATCAACAACATTTGGTAGTAATATGCTATTTTAAGCCATTTCCTTTGAAAAGACACTGTTTTGATAGGCATGTCACATTCAAGACTTGGAAGTAAACGCCCACTACAAAGATTTGCTTACGTAATAAAATACTGCTGTGATGTATTCTGAGAACAGCATGGGTCATTTTGGTTAAAAACTTATCAGACAATGGCTAGAGGGCAAAGCAATATGGTAAACATGGTAAAAACATTGTTACTGGTGTGTTGCAACATTACTGTCAGATCCAATATAGTTTGCACTGCATCATCTTTTATTTACAGTCTGTGTCTTTTTTTAAAACTAATCTCCAGTAAAATTGAAGCGAACAAACAAACGGCCTGTCTTATGGAATCTGAAACCTTACAGGATGTTTTATAGTTCATTCACCTTTCATTTGATAGTTTTGCATTGGTTTGTTGTAAATGTAGTAATTAGAAAATGCCTTTCTTACAGTAAATGGCTTTACAGCTCTTCTAGTGTATTATAATAAAATAAGCATTTCAAGGTGAGCGATGATAATGCAGATGTGTTCTTCCTGCTTTTCAGTACATGAGGACGATAGCACTACTCAGCTTATTTTCAGCCCCACTTTCAGCTTGGAAGTGCTGGATATTGCCGCAGAGTGTCTGCTGTCTGAATACCCGAGAGCGTCTGTGGCCACTGCAGTGCTCTCACCCAGCATGGGTTATTTATGTCTTTGCTGCGAGAGGGTCAGTGCACAACGCGGGCCAAAGCTGAGCAAGAGGACTGAACCCAGAGATGGGGTTGTTGGTTTTGCCAGATACACAAGCTTTCTCATTCCCTGCTGACTAGTAAGATGACAGGTGAGGCGTATTTCTGCAGTGGGGTTTAATTTGTCAAAGACATCTCACTGGCAACGTTTGTGTGCCCAGCTGTGCGTGTTTGCGTGTATGCATATAGTGTGTAGGGTTATATTTTGAACAGAAACATGCATCCTGGTCCAAATATATCCTGGCATATTCTCAGGTGCATAGGCAGATCCACGGTATGTGCAGAGACGTACGAAAATTCAGCGAACAGAAGAAAACAAGGAATGGTAGTGCACACAAACACATATTCAATACAGAGGGGGATTCATAGAGAGTGGCAGTATATCAAAGCCAGTCTGATCCATCCCCAGCTGTCGGTTTCTAGGCAGTTTGGGTATGGCGTTCCCTGCTCTATCCCTACACTATTATGCTCTTTGATATCGGGGTAAAAGTCTAGATATTGAATTAATAGCATGTTGCATTACAACTCTCTGCCTTCTCTTATTTTTTCTTTCTTTATGCATTTGTCCTGCATGTGCAGGGGAGTTTTTCTCACCAAATTATTGAGAAGCTCCACAGCAGGCATCTGGAAAGGCCTTTAATGGGGGTATCGAGAGAGAGCTGGAGTGGTTTGTGTTTATGATGTTTTGTAATGGCTTCGGGGGTCCGGTAAGCCGCTGGAGTTGTGTTTTCCGTCCACGCTATATCTCTGTCTCCTAGTCCGCCCTCCCCCTGGCCCGGTGGGATTTGGAAAAGCACTCCGTTGAGGGCTCATCAACCGTTTGGCATTTGATCAATTCGGAGGTCCCTTTGTGCAGGTAACCCACAGATAAAAAAACATTGTTATCAGCAGAGGATCTGAGGCAGATAACAGGGTTTGAGAGGAAGAAAAGGAGAGAGAGGCGATGGGGGGCGTATGTGGAGACAGAGGGACAAGGAGAGATGCGGATAACGAAAGAGGGATGATGGGTGGAGTGACAAGTTGGAGGTCAACACAATGATATGAGCCTTTACAGCTGTCAGAGAGTTGAGAGTGAAAAGACTGGAAAATGGAATGGAAGATTGAGATAACAATGTAAATAGGGTAGCAAGTAGTTCATCATTGAAATTAGCAAATAACGTTTTACCAATTAAGACCTTGTTGTGTGTAACAAAGCATACGGTTTCCCATTGACGTTCGAATATTTTTAATTCAAAGGAATTCTGTTGGAACCAAAAGTTTTTGTGGGCTATTAATTGCTTTTATTTTTCTCCTTAGCTGAAAATAAATTTTGAACTAACATATTATGAAAATGAGGCTGGAAATCTTTTCTCTCTGGTCATTCTGCTCTAATAACATTTTACAATAGTGTTGATGAAAAATTGTCCTCGGCTTAATTAAGAATTAATCACTCTAATGGAACTTCACATTGTTGGACTTTAAGGCGTCCATTGCGTGTAATTTAGAGGAAAGGCACAAGATACGAATATCTAAGTTCAAATATTTATTGATCAGATTGAAAAAGTTTAACAGCGCTGGGTCCTCTCAAGTAGCGAACAACCAGCTCAGGAAGTAACATGCTTATTTATAAAATATGTGACGTCGATGTTTCTTCAGAAAATCTCCACCCACAAAGGCCGTTCCCCTCGTCCATCTGACTCCATCACCACACCCAATTTTAGCCTGTAGGCAAAGATGGACACACATAGACAAAGAAAAAACAATCTGTTCTCCTCTCATCCCTGGGAGCCCTGCAGTTCCTCTCCAGTACTCCTCCACTTTGAATAGCATGTTATAATGCTTTCTTAGAAACAAATCATTAATAAAACATTCATTTATAAAAAACATAAGCTGTAAGATGAAAGTGATTATTATGTAAAACATATTTCAATATCATGACATCATTTCATTATTTGTAAAATTGGTTATATGAATATGGCACACATTAAATTCTTTAGATAGATAAACACATATTAAATCTTTTACTGCAATACTACTTCTAAGCAAACACTTTAATCATTATTAAAACCATCTGTTAGGAAAGAAAACACACACACACAGACACACAGGAGATTCTGTTCTTCAAGGTTGAGCTGCCTTGCCCCCATTAAGTTATTCTGTATGCAACCTTCATTTCATTGGTTAATACAAATTTATCAAAGACAACATCTTATATTTGTTACATCAATTATTCAATGATTAATACTGATTAAGTAAGAAATACATTGCATATTTTATCCTGTGAACATTAAGGCATTAGTTAATGACATAGTCGCCTGTTTGCTTTCCCCCTCAGGCCTCTCTCTTATCTTGATCAATGCCAGTCGTAAATTCCTAAATTCCTCCTTGCAGCACACACACAAAAACTGGTAACTTTCCACTCTCAAACACAAACACCTCATTTCTACATAATAGCTCAGTGCATATATAAAACACACAATGTTTATAGAATAAAATGATTAATTAAAGAAATATAACATGGAACAAAATCAATTTCCACAGTCCTTATTTGGACATCTTTGTAACTTTAACACTTTTAGCAATCAGCATGAAATGTAGGCAGTAAATATGTAAAACATAATTATTCAACAACACAACAGTACTCCATTGTTCATGAATTGGTTAAATGCATTCATTAGTTAAACATACTAATTTTCACTTTCTCTAAATATAACATAGTTATAAAGCAAACAACTTGTTTATTGAAACCATCTGTTCTGCGTGTTTTCTCTTCAGGGCTTTGTTCCTACCCCCAACTGAAACAGCCTTTCAACTTTACACACAGACATTTACTCACATATCTCAGCACAGAAAGCATTATGGCACATATGGATTATAACATAACATACTGATTAATAAAACAACATAAAAATCCCACAATTCCCTCTCTTGACCTCTGAAAGAGGTCACACATTTTCTTCCTCCTCCTCATCCAGGTTCTGTAGGCCTAATAGCGGCATGCTGTATTTGGGTGGATTTTCTTTTTTCTCTATTGCAGACACTATCAGTCTGTTACACAGGGATCTCCATTGTTTATGCCAAATATTATGGTGACTATAATTGCAGTTATAACTCCTACGGCCCACAGAACCTTCCAATTTGCATATAGCTTCATCTCTGTGGAAAAATACACTTATACCTATTGGCTAAATTCGAAAAACACTCTTAAACTTAATACTTGATAAAAGGTAGGAGTATAGTGAAAGAAGTAAAACGATAATACTAATACAAAATTAAAAGGAAGTAACACGATAATAATAGTAAAAAAATAAAACTTAGATGACATTCACAATGAATAAACCGTAATTGTGATGTTCAGATCCCTGAACACTTCTGTCAGGATTCCCAGCACTTTGTGGAAATCCAATTTATCCAAGCCACACCCCAGGCGGGGAGTGGATACACTTGTTATGTTTTCTTTCTCACACCACTCTCTCATACATCTGAGGCTGTGGGTAAAATTCTCATATGTTGGTAAATCAGTACAATTTTGTTTTATTATTAAATGAAAAATCAATCTGCCGTCGTCCTCATGGGTAACTGCACATTCACCTGTGTGTTTGTTCTGTCTTACAACCTTTTGTGTACCGTACTTCGCTTTGAATTGTACGGCTATACCTGCTCCATAGGCACAATCTGCACTCACACAGTGTGCTAGGGGTTCTGTTGCTGGGCTGGAAAAAATGTCACCTTTTTTATGCACAATTTTACAGTGTGTTTGTTGACTTTGTTGTTGGTGTTGTGTGAGTGTCTCTGTATTCCAGCTGATTCACTTTCACTTTCAACACTTTCCCTCTCTTGGACCTGAGTCCTCAGGTCCACACCTGTGTCTGTTAGAAACCCAATCATCATTTTTAACAGCTGGGTCGTTCTCACAATTTCGTTGTTTGGTAGCCTGGCAGGAAAAATGTTCAATCATAGCAGTTAGTTTCTAGAAATAAACAGCATTAGTTAGTGGCAGGATTGGATCCTGCACCAAGGCGTTCCTCGGACCCGGAAACTGACGACCTGTAAACAATTCAAAGGTTGTAAAACCAAGAATCCTGTTAACAGAAAAGTGAATAGACATTAATGCAATTGGTAATGCGTCAAGCCATGTTATTTTTGTCTGTGCACAGATTATGTCAAGTCAAATTTTAATGTCAAAGTCAGGTTCAGTATTTCATCTTTGCTCTAACATTGGGGTGATAAGCAGCCCCGAAACTATATGTCAATTCCAGTGCGTGTTTGTCAATTTTGTCAGATCTAACTATGTCTTGGGAAACCATGGTTGGGGATATAAGTGGTGTATTAGGCAGTTGACAACAGCCACGTCATTAGGTACCTTCACAGCCTGTAGTATGTGTCAGGCTTTGCTAGCATTTACTATAGGCCGGCCTTCCCTGGTTTCAAACCCACCTATCTGCCATATGGCAGTTCCATATATACTTCACCAATCACATATGCAGATTCACTATAAACAATCACCCTCTCTTCACCAGTGTAGTGCAAGGCTTTGATAACAGCTGTCATTTCAGCTCTCTGTGCTGACCGTTTACCTTTCAATCTACCACTCAGTCGTGTTACAAAATCACCCACAACTTGCTCAACCACAGCAAAGCCTGCCTTCAATGTGTCATCTGCTGCTCTGAAACAACAACCATCTATAAACAGTGTGAATAACGGTGGGGTAGTTGTCAGTGGTACCGCGAACAAACCATCTCTCAATTTATTTGCTTTTTCAGTCAATGGTATAACAATTATAATTAATTACAATAATAATAATTTTTATATCAGTCAATGGTATCCAATCCTGCGGCTCACCCTCAGTGATTAGATCTGCCATGTGAACACCTTCATGCACATATATGATGTCTGGGCTGGCAATTTCCTTAAATACAAAGTTTGTTACAATAATCAGTTATTTTTCTATTGTCACAGCTTTTCTTGTTTACCTTTTATAGTGTTCTATGGTGTTCTTTTTTCTTTTTCAATTTATTTCTTTTATCTATTTTAATATCCTTTCTGCCATAGCTGTTCTATGCCATATATATTTACTTTTTAGCTCAGTACCATCAGTGGAGTTCTGACGTCCTCTGTAGATACCAAATTCAACTATGCATTTCTTCCTGTCAGATTAATAGGAGTCTGATTTGATTTCAGAACAGGTAGTCACACCTAACAACAAAGTTCTTTATCAGCCTTTAAATTTGTCTAGCTGATTTTCTCATAAAGATTGTCTGTGTCCCTATAGTAACAAGGTCTTTACTAAACATTGAACGGCTGTTTACTCTTTCCCCCTTTTCACTCAAAGGCTCGTATGAAGATGAAAAAGTTCAGTGTCCAGTGAAGTATTGTCCAGTTTCTCTTGCCTCCAAGAACAGTATTGTCTTTGTTAGTCTCTTTCTGGATTCCACTCAGTCTTTTTGGTGTTTCATCCTTGTAAATGTCTCTGACCATATGCAGTGCCCCTTCACTGCTTGAGTTTAAGTATAGTCCCATTCAAATAGAATGTGTTCTCAGTCCAGTTTATGAGTTACTTCTCTCTTTGTAACTCCAACACTTTGATGTCACACACAGTTTTTGCCACTGTCTTTTCATTGCCAGCTTTTATTCACTTTCTTGAATGTCAAAGGATGGGAATAATCAGCCCACAAGGTTTCAGCTTGACCCATGCAAAATATTGCCTTTCAATTTAAAAATAAAATTTATCTTGTGACCACCTTCCATCATCAGATGAAGACTCCTCTTCATTTTGTTAAATCTTTTTTTCCTTTATACAATCTATCTGTTTCATTCACCTCTTAACAATTTTCTGTCCTTTTTTTTTTAATTGTTCATCTTTATTTCCACATTCAATAACTTGGTCTACTCTTTTCTCTAATTTGTTGTTTTTCTTTCAAAGCTTCGCCTCAGTCTTTCTGCTAGATTTTGCTTAATCCCATGTATGGTTTTAACAGACTCATTATATCACAGACACACTACATTTTCACACAAATAAAATCTGCATCTACATTTAATTCACCGCTATTG
The DNA here is from genome assembly GCF_030506205.2 of Paramisgurnus dabryanus. Taxonomy (NCBI): domain Eukaryota; kingdom Metazoa; phylum Chordata; class Actinopteri; order Cypriniformes; family Cobitidae; genus Paramisgurnus; species Paramisgurnus dabryanus. Next base: position 37,128,703 of record NC_133338.1, read on the forward strand.
ATTTGAAAAACAGGCTGTTTCATTTGGGCTTTGGCTTTCTCATAAGGATTAGGTGTGTGCAAGGAGGGGTAGATCGATTTCACTGGGGGTGGAGCAGCAGGAGGAGCCGTAGGTGTCATACTTGAGTCTGGCTGACTGTTTCCCTGTTTAACTTCCTTTGGCTTTGCAGCTGCACCACTGTCAACTTCCCCTAACTAATGCAACCTCTTTCTGTCTTTTCTTAACATCTTTAGGATCAGTTTGGGCCATCATTAATTGAATTATTTTTTGCCATGGCACATACACCGGTGAACACACATATTCATCACACTCTTTCTGAAATTCAGCCATAATATATATCAACGTTCAATACACGGTACAAATACTATTACAATACAATTTCTCAGACAAAACCACAACAATAACAGTAAGACGTCAATTTTCTTTTCCAGTATTCGTAGGCCTTACACCTCACGGGCTGCTGTACACCCCCTACGGCTACAACCGAGTCGGTATTTTATAACACCTAATGTATTAAAGGAATCCTCAACCTTATATTTAATTCTGTTAACTTACACCGCCATTAACAGTATCTATGGACCTTTCATCCAAGAGCCTCTCACTCCTTACGGCTACAACCGAGTCGGTATTTTATAACGCCTAATGCGTTAAAGGAATCCTCAACCTTATATTTAATTCTGTTAACTTACACCGCCATTAACAGTATCTATGGACCTTTCATCCAAGAGCCTCTCACTCCTTACGGCTACAACCGAGTCGGTATTTTATAACGCCTAATGCGTTAAAGGAATCCTCAACCTTATATTTAACAAAAAAAAAAAAATTCAAAAATTTCAAAAAGTTTTTCACTCTGATCAATTCTTATTGTTTAAACAATCAATTTCAGTTCGGAGCTCCTTATCAACACAATTAATTTGATATATCCAAATAGCAGAATTCGATACAACAGGTTTCTGCTTACCTTGTTTATTAGAGCGCTCTTTGTGTTGAAATGGAGCCCTCCCTTACTCTGCTTTCTTCAATGTGAAACCCTCCTTCCTCTCACTCTCTCCTTTCCCTCCACAAAACGTCGGTGGTCACCAATTGTTGGACTTTAAGGCGTCCATTGCGTGTAATTTAGAGGAAAGGCACAAGATACGAATATCTAAGTTCAAATATTTATTGATCAGATTGAAAAAGTTTAACAGCGCTGGGTCCTCTCAAGTAGCGAACAACCAGCTCAGGAAGTAACATGCTTATTTATAAAATATGTGACGTCGATGTTTCTTCAGAAAATCTCCACCCACAAAGGCCGTTCCCCTCGTCCATCTGACTCCATCACCACACCCAATTTTAGCCTGTAGGCAAAGATGGACACACATAGACAAAGAAAAAACAATCTGTTCTCCTCTCATCCCTGGGAGCCCTGCAGTTCCTCTCCAGTACTCCTCCACTTTGAATAGCATGTTATAATGCTTTCTTAGAAACAAATCATTAATAAAACATTCATTTATAAAAAACATAAGCTGTAAGATGAAAGTGATTATTATGTAAAACATATTTCAATATCATGACATCATTTCATTATTTGTAAAATTGGTTATATGAATATGGCACACATTAAATTCTTTAGATAGATAAACACATATTAAATCTTTTACTGCAATACTACTTCTAAGCAAACACTTTAATCATTATTAAAACCATCTGTTAGGAAAGAAAACACACACACACAGACACACAGGAGATTCTGTTCTTCAAGGTTGAGCTGCCTTGCCCCCATTAAGTTATTCTGTATGCAACCTTCATTTCATTGGTTAATACAAATTTATCAAAGACAACATCTTATATTTGTTACATCAATTATTCAATGATTAATACTGATTAAGTAAGAAATACATTGCATATTTTATCCTGTGAACATTAAGGCATTAGTTAATGACATAGTCGCCTGTTTGCTTTCCCCCTCAGGCCTCTCTCTTATCTTGATCAATGCCAGTCGTAAATTCCTAAATTCCTCCTTGCAGCACACACACAAAAACTGGTAACTTTCCACTCTCAAACACAAACACCTCATTTCTACATAATAGCTCAGTGCATATATAAAACACACAATGTTTATAGAATAAAATGATTAATTAAAGAAATATAACATGGAACAAAATCAATTTCCACAGTCCTTATTTGGACATCTTTGTAACTTTAACACTTTTAGCAATCAGCATGAAATGTAGGCAGTAAATATGTAAAACATAATTATTCAACAACACAACAGTACTCCATTGTTCATGAATTGGTTAAATGCATTCATTAGTTAAACATACTAATTTTCACTTTCTCTAAATATAACATAGTTATAAAGCAAACAACTTGTTTATTGAAACCATCTGTTCTGCGTGTTTTCTCTTCAGGGCTTTGTTCCTACCCCCAACTGAAACAGCCTTTCAACTTTACACACAGACATTTACTCACATATCTCAGCACAGAAAGCATTATGGCACATATGGATTATAACATAACATACTGATTAATAAAACAACATAAAAATCCCACAACAGTTACTTTTAATTTAAAAGTAAAAAAAACCCGAAACCCCCTTAGAAATAATTAAAAATGTAAGAAATCTTTAGAATGAAAACAGTCACGCATCGATGTTGCACTTAAAAGTCTCAGCTCCACGAGAAAGGCGCACACAGGATCTGAAAATAATAAGTCTGTGACAAACAGCGTAATGACATGATGTACTGCACGCTTTATTTGATGTGCGTTACTCAGCATGTCAAAGAAAACTGGAAAAACAAAAAGCGTCAGAACGAGCTGTATTGTAAAACATTAAACAACGATAACCACACAGGCAGAAAATCCACATTCAGCTCTGTGTGCCATGACTGCGTTCTTTCTATTCTCTTCTCTGTGTTCTTCCTATGAATTTTTGATAGGACAGCGGCCAGTTTTGTATCTTTTGTACAAACACACACATACAGAGAGAGAGAAAGATGCAGAACAGGAAATAGAGAACCAAATGCTTCCACTTTACTCCATCGCAACCTGAAATTGCAAGGAAGTGGTGATGGAAGAAAATAGTAGGCTACTGATAGAAAGTGGGTGAGATAGAAAGAGTAAAAGAGATGAAAGCCTTCATGCAGCGAGAGGTGGCCAGACAGAGCCCCCTTGCATGCGATCTAAATCGTACAAGGCTGTGCTTTAATTGGATTTTTTTATATCATGATTGAATCCCCAGACAAAGAACCTGGTAGCCAAACGTCCACTATGATTCCATCTATCTATGGAAGACATTTAGCTTTTTTGTTTCTTTCTCTCTCTCTCTCTCTCTCTATACTTGAATTGAAATATGTGTGGGGTTGGTCTGTGGGAGGCAGTGATGTTCTTTGCACAGTGACAGGGCCATGAGCACAGCAGGACACATCCGGATTTGCAGGAGTCCTCCACACAGTCAAAACTATTACCCGTGACCTTTAACTGTGGCGGAGACACCCCCCACCATTGCCTAAAACAAACACACACACAAACAGACTGAGACAAACAGACATTCATGCCACAAACACACACTGCCCGAGCGCCACGCTCAGATCCACCATATATCAACTGCAAAATGTTCAGGATTGCTTTTATGGCCAGAGGAGATGTTGGTTTATCAGGCTAACCAGCTGTTGGTTATCATAAGCTCTGTGCAGGTGGATACTCTGAAATGGTAATGGGCAGACAGCTGTAGATGCCTTTCTCGTCAGCGCTAGAAGTTGGGAAAAGTGACAGAGTTTATCACCTCCCGCCCAGCCCACACCGGCTGCGTGACACCGCCTGTCACACTACTGTCCGTCAAACGGCACTCGCCGGCCATGCAGAGCCACAGATTTGCCATCCCAGGAGGCTCTGAGGCAAAATATCTGCTTGGTGATATGTATCACTGCTGCCGCCCTGTCCCCTCTGGCAACGCAAACCTTTATTTAACCCACACGCTTTGCTTTGCCCCTTATTTTTGTGCAGCGCGCTCAGACTTTTAGCCATAGTGAATTCGTGTTTGCGGCAGGGCAACTTTGTTCTGTGATATATATCCCGGTTCCACACAGTGATCACGGCTTGCCCTCTTGTTTTATCTCCCTGGATAAAATCTATAATCATAGCCCCACTTTAATATGAGTGCACCATCCTGGGCTTTTCTGTCATTGGCTGCGTTCTCCCCTGCCTCATGCCACGGAAAGAGAAAAGCGACTAATTTAGTCTGAAGTGCACGGCGCTCTTGTGCTGTTGTTTAGCTGCGCATATTGTGGGCTGTCGGCGTGCTAGAGGATCATGTTGAGAGGCTTCGTTAAATGGCTGGATATGGATGCGGGATGGGGATGGATGAAAAAGGATGTTTACATAGGTGGATGAGAGTGAGATGAAAGATTGCAGTTGAGAGTTTAGGGCTTAGAAGGTCGGCTTCGGCTTAACCTTTTCAACGGGGTAAGATCGATTACAGGAAACACAGGAGAAGATTAAGTTTTAGTACAATGGCTTTCTTAGATGGTGGCATGAGGTCTGGAATGTGATCAGCATTAGATATGCTTTGAATTCAGTGTGTGTAATATAAAGCCCTTGCTGGTGAAAATACACGATACTGACATGTATAGAGTGGCCGGAATCGGGATTTGAGCATTTACAGTAAGCCGCACTTAAATGCAGATGATTGTCTTTGCATTTTATTGAAGTTCTAAACGTAGGTTCGAGAGGAGCCTAAACATTTAGGCCTGTCAATCATCATGGGCGTAGTATATAAGGCAGCCTTCAGGCCTCCAGGTCCAGCTGCAATTTTTCAGGCATCCCTCCTTCTCCCCATGTCCTCCTTTACTGCTCTCTTTCATCCTCTGTGCAGTTCTGTTGCGGGGGGGGGGGGGGGGGGGGGCATGGGGGGATAACTTGGGGCTCCAGCCCCGGCCTCACCCTAGAGTCAAATTAGCTACAAAAGTGAGCGACACCCATATCCACTAGATGTCGCCTTGGGGTTTTAGGAATGCGTAATACCGCTGCCATCCTGGAACATGAGTCTTGTCATAGGAAGTAGCTAGGTAACGCTGCTATCTCCGCCTGTACTTCGGATTTATGTACGATGCCAGACTTTTGTGCTGCGTATAGATGTTAGGCCTACTAGCACTATGCATTAGAAATGCGTTAGAAAAAGTAGATTTTCATAATATCAAGACTTAATGCTTAAAACTTAAAACTTAATGCTCAATAATTATAATTAATAATTCCTTACATTTATACAGCACTTTTCTCAGTACTCAAAGCGCTTTACATGGGGGAATCTCCTCAACCACCACCAATGTGCAGCATCCACCTGGATGATGTGACGGCAGCCATATTTCACCAGAACGCTCACCACACACCAGCTTATTAGTGGAGAGGAGACCGAGTGATATAGCCAATTAGTATGAGGGATGATTAGTAGGCCAATGGGAAAGTTTGGCCAGGATGCCAGGGCACACCCCTACTCTTTTCGAAGGACATCCTGGGATTTTTAATGACCACAGAGAGTCAAGACCTTGGTTTAACGTCTCAGTCGAAGGACGGTGCTTTTTGACAGTATAGTGTCCCCATCACTTTACTGGGGTGTTAGGACCCACACAGACCACAGGGTGAGCACCCCCTGCTGGTCTCACTAACACCACTACCAGCAGCAACCTGTTTTTTCCCAAGTGGTCTCCCATCCAAGTACTGACCAGGCTCAGCCCTGCTTAGCTTCAGTGGGCAAGCTGTCTTGGGCTACAGGGTGATATGGCTGCAAATACATGTCTTGACTGTTGGAACGAACAAAAAAAAAACCCTAGAAAATCGCATTCATGACGATTTAGGGTGATTTTATTTCCGCCTACAATGACGCTGATGCAGGGCTCCCCTGTTTCAAGATGGCGGCTCTATTTGACACATTTGTTTCAATGAACTGCCGCAGCCATGGCGACATCTAGTGTACATATCTATGAGCGACACGCACTCGCTTGATGGGTGTTCCTGGGCATGCCTACCCCTGGTTGCTTGGCAAAAGTAAAGTGGTATTAAAAGTCACTTCAGAGGTATTGTTAAGTTACAAGAACGATGTTTTTGGATTTAAAAGTATTTCTTTCTCAATTAAATTAACAAAATATATGAGATAAAATGCCAGACTTATCAGGTATATACAGAAATACACATTTTCCGACATCTTGAATTATTTTCTTTGACTCGAGCCACTGACCTACGTCACGCTGCCCTTTCAATCCATTTTGCAGTTGCTTTGTCATATCGTGCAGCATTTGCATAAAATAGCCTCTTGTCTATTTTGGCCCCACCGTGCTCTGCGCTTGTCCCTGGCAAACGGACACTCCCATTTAAAAAAGAATGGTAGCCTGTCGCTCTGTCTCTATCTCTTGCAGGTGATGTAACTCTAGGGTCAGGTTTGCTCTCTCTGAAGGTTCAGAGCTCAGCTGCATCTCCTTTCGAGGACCGCAAGCCAAGTTTGTTTACCATAAATCATTAAGATCTGAATGTGCAGGTGAACTATTGAAACGTATAAAATGTGGGGTTGTACATTTTTTATGATAAAACACAGGGTTAAACACAGCTGTTTTGTTCTAACACACACATGCACAGCACCCATTGTTGTCCTTGTGACCTCTAAACCTCCACCTCCAACACATCCTCATCCCATTGCGTCAATATTTGACGCCACTTGACCATGCGTCAATATGTTACGCGGAGGGTATACCCTTCGCGTCATTTTTTGACGAACTGGGGACTTCAATACTATTAGGTACGCGAAATTAAACAGTTGTCGCCTGACATTGGGGTTAGGGATAGGTTTGGGTAGGGATGTCATTATGTAAATCTAACCCTAAACCGACGCGAAAATGGTAAGAAAATGATACGAAAATAGGAAAGAGAATGCAACGGACTCAATAGTATTGAAGTCCCCAGTTCGTCAAAAAATGACGCGAAGGGTATACCCTCCGCGTAACATATTGACGCATGGTCAAGTATAAACCTTACTATTCAGTCTCCTCCGTGTTCCTGAACCTGGATCTAAAAGGAGCCAAACCACCGAACTGAAGCAATATAAATGATAATTTTTTATATTTCAGCAGGGATTGACTTGACTCTCACTTACGTAGATGAATAAAACATAATTGTTAGTGCTTATTACCAATCTAAGGTAGCTATGAAATGAGAACATTTTAAAGCAATGTTCTTTAAACTCTCTCTCAGTGTGCACACTTTCTTCATTATATTTACATTTAGGTTCGCGAGGCAAATAGACCTCATTCTCCAGTCTGCTTATTGCATCCGCCGCCGCTGTAACTATATGATCAGTCAATGTTTAAAGACACATTATGAAGTGGATCATTTTCATAATTGTATTGTCTTATGCCTGGGCAGCTCCCTTTCCCACCCGCAATCCTCAGCCGGCAGCCTTCCGCACTGGACCATAAGCATCAATTTGCAAAGCTGTCACACAAATGCTTATCAGCCAATGGCTTTGCCTTGGTCTTCTCATCCCTTAACAATTACAGATAACAAGATGAACACTAGAAATGAAAAGGCTGCAGCGTTCTCTGCGCTGAGTGGGCCTAGATTGAAACTGTATATCAACAAATTCATCCGCACATTAACCTTGAGTTTATGCTCTCGTCCCTTTCATGAGCCCGGAGCAACAAAACAGCAACGTTTTGCAGTACAAGCCGCGTTCGTGCCACTTTGGGAAGATTTACTTTCCCTTGCTAATTTTGAATTTTGATGGTGAACCCTGCCAAGAAGTGCATTTGTTGCAAAGGGGTAAATATTTACAAGGGTGGAACAAACACGACCTGTCTCTGGCAGCATTACATATGGCGGAGGGTGTAATCCGGTGTACGAGTGTGTGCAAGTCTGTGATAATATTTGATAGAGTCCATCAGTGGTGCGACTTTTAAAGCCAGATTTATTGAGGTGTACTGCAGATGCAAGCCAGAGAGAGGCAAACAAAGAGAGAGAAAGGGTGGGTAGAGGTGATGGAATGGGTCTGTAACATTCAAGCTTTAATATTCACTTGTTTCCTGCTGATTGGAACCCGATAAAAGCGGATCAAACTGCCATTGTTTTTCCCCTCTCTTTTCTAAATGTACAGGAAAACACAGTGCATCTTGTTTATTACCACACTTACACACTACTGCATAACGACTGGGAAACACAGACATTTAAACAATAAAGCGAGCATAAACAACACCATATAACCACAGCACTAATGCACAGTATGATCTCTCTCTTCTTATCTTCTCATTTCATAGCCACAGCTATTACCATTCCTGCAAAACCAGAATAATTTCTGGTATTTCTTTCATAAAAACTTCATAAGGTGCTATCAAATAAAATCGAGGAGAATAGGAGTAAGATAAGAGAACATTTTCTAAATGCTTGATTCCTCAAGATGAGAAAAAAGGGAAACCAGTACTACAAAAATTTCCACATGTTTGATGTTACCTCATAGCTTTGAATATTGTAGGCTTTCAGATGTCTGGACGACTGCATGTTCTTACACAAGATGGCACTGTATCTCCTTGCTGAGAGATATCATCGCTTTAGGCACTGTTATATCTTTGCAAGGAATCGGTTAAGGGGAAAGGGGTTGGCTTTGATGAATACAACATTACAGACACAATTACAAACTTTTAACCATTTTATGCTAGATTAATCTGACTATCTTTTAACTTGGAGGCATTAAATGCACATTGAATAAATGCATGACTGAGGACTAAGTGTAGTCATATTCTGTAATATTCAAAATTAAACACAAAAAAACTTTTGTAGGGAAAAAATAAATGACCTAAAACTTTGTCAGACAGGTTAGTAGTAAATATACCTTACAACTTTAATTTACCTGTCAGTATTAATATAGGGTATTTATTTTAGGGTCTTGCAATGAGAAGTTGTTAGAGATATGCGGCGTAGAAACATGCAAAATTTACAGATACGTTTTATTTCTGCCACTACTCAAGTTCAAGACTTGTGCAGTAAAGCATAATTACGAGACCAGCTGATTTCTTACATCATCAATTCGTTGTGCTTCCACACTATTGCAGGTGTGCCTTTAAAATTTCACCTTAGTTCACTTAATTTGCTTTTCGCATCCTTGAACACCAGAAGCACTCGTAGAGTTCGGTTACTTCACAACAAAAGTGAGATTTCCATCTCTGTTCCTCATAAAGGCTCTTTACTGACATCAGAAACCTACCCTCTTTTTGACCCTTAACTGAGTCATCACTCATACACTATTAAGAATGAAGGTGCTTCACAATGTCATTGAAGAACCATTTTTGGCTAAATTGTTCCATAAAGAACCTTTAACATTTGAAGAACCTTTCTGTTTCACAAAAGATTCTCTGGTCCCGTACACACTGCATATTAATTCGGTTGTCACTTCACCTTTTAATGCTTAATCCTGTTCTGTACACACACACTTCAGTAATTTACGGTACTGACAACCGAATTCCACAACCGAATTAACTCCCGCAAAATGCAGGTAGTGACACCCGCATTTACAGAAACTCTGCACAGTGTGTACATAACCGAACTGAACAACTAGTAGTTAATCAAGTGTTTAAACGTTCATCATAAACAGGACTGGTCTCTCTTCTGAAAAAATAAATGCTTAGAAGGGGAAAAAGTCTTCTGTATGCGCGGTTCAGAAAATGACAGAGGCACAAGCGTTTGCTGACTAGTGTTGCCAGATCTTGCACTAAAAAAAACAGCAAACAAGAAGAATCCAATAATAAACCGAAATAAATCTAAATGCTTTATCTCAAAGATCAAAATATTGGGACCGGCCCCGTCACGCTTTATTAACATCAAAAACTTGATCGCTTCATGAGCCAAAAGCTATAAACGGTTAAGCACCAAAACGGTATTTACGTACAAAAAAGACGAGGACCTGGCAACACTGCAAGACCGCGCGCTCCGTGCTGTGAAGCAGCCTCACAAAAGCATAAAATACACAACGCCAAGATGGAGGTTTATTGCAAAACACAATGCTGTTATTATTTTGGTCAAATCTGTGATAAGCACGCGAGACGGCAGAACGTTGCTATGGTTATCTCTGTGTCAATCATCGCATTTTCGGGAGTGAGTCTTGTTCCGTACAGACATGAAACGAACATTTAGGGGATTCACTCCCGCATTTTAATGCGGTTGTCACTCCCGAAAGTTTGCAGTGTGTACGAGGCCTCTGTAGTTTAAAGGGTTCTTTTCAAGGTCAGAAAGATGGAATGGTTCTTTGAGGAACCAAAAATGGTTCTTTTATGGCATCGTCATGAAGAACCTCTAAAGGACCTTTATTTTCAAGAGTGTAGTTGTGTGTAGTATGTGCAAATTAAAAATGCAGGTGATAAGACATTATTATTTGCAGCAATGTAGAACCATTTTTGTTCTCAAAAGAACCTTTCAGGTTACCATTTCTTTCTTATGCCTTTATATTATGTTGAACCTTTCTCCACAAACATCCACTAAAGATCCCGAGGATGTTAAATGTTCTTTATGAAATTATATACCTTGACAAAAACATTTTACAAACTGTATTTTTTTTTATTATAATGTCAGAACATTTGTTTAATTTTAGTGTTTAAATCTTATTCATTGTTTAATAGTAACTCAGTAACTCATAATCATCATTTTTATAAATAAATTTTTTTGTACATTTACATCCCTCAAAAAACTCCCTCAAAAAATCTGTACATTTTTTCTTCATAATTCAGTATTTCTAGATGATAAGTTTATTATTTTCACATGGTTTTATTTGACTTTATTACACTGCTCTCTCTGAAATGCTAGATTTGAACTTTTTATACCTACTGCTCAAAACTAATAACACACATAACACAGATGCTGCAAATCATATTGACAGGTACAGTTTAATATTACACAAATTAATATTAATTACATATCTGGCAATAAACAGTATATATTTTTATTAAACCAAATAGTGTGTCCGTGATATTTCTACGTCTTGTCTTATCTTAAAAACGAAGGTAAACGTGTTTTCCTCATTGAAGGTCTGTATTCGTTAAAGATGAGCAACTAAAATATTTGAAATCAATATTTAATGCTGCTTAGCTTACTTATGAGGTAAATAGCCGTATAATAAACAGGATATTTTAATAATGCCATTATATAAACTCCCCCCTTTAATTAGAATCACCTATTTACTCTTTCTCTGCCATTGACTAGTTATCTCATCAGTTAAGAGAAAACATTTGCATAAAAAGTGTTCCTGGTGAATTTTTATGTTAATCTACAATACCGCAAGTATCCACTGGATGGCACACTTACCCAGTTTATGAAAAACTGAAGCCAATACATTATTTACTAATTATAAACACTGTGTATGTTTTGATAATCGTTATGAATCTGATCTCTAACAAAATTCCTTCACAAAAATGCATTTTTTTTTTTTTTAAAGAAAAATACCCATATTTAAGAGTTTATAAGCAGAGAAAAAAATATATAGATAGGATGAAACATTTTGTTTCCCGTTTCATTTGTTTATTGTTTGTTTGAAAGCAGAGGGTCTTTTCTTTCATTTGATATATTTGTATGTTAATATATTTTTAGAAGAAAATTTCCTGGAAGGCATTTTGTGAAACTTTTGTGAAAATCACAAAAAATGCTGGCGTGCAACTTTTCAAAAAATGGCTGGCGGGGAATGAGTTAATAATGCCATTACACTGAATCAATCATGGTGCAGCTGCTCAATACAACTAATCATATAGACTTTTTAATTACTGCTTATCAAATGCATCACAAAGATATTTGAAACTAAATGTTACATTTCAACCATTTATTTGTTTGTTTGTTTGTTTGTGTTCTAAACATGTATCCGAAACAGGCCTGGTACCAGAGTGACATACTGTAACTGGGGGGCACTTTAATTTCTTGGGTGGGGAAGGGGGGGCTCCACACTATACCTTATTGTGACTGATTTCCTGCTCCTATCCATTTATTTATTTCAGCTTGCTATATTATTGTCTGTATTATGCCTATACACATTTGACTTTCACTATTAAATCTCCTAACAATCTTAATAAGCCTGATAATCATGAATTAACTTTGCTGTCTCTTACCTAAACTCAGGCAAGTTATTTTCATGCGCAAATGAAAAATGGCGCAGTGGAATTTTGTGACACATGCGTTTCCTTGATTGATGTTTCAGCCTGCGATGTTTCAAACTTTCGTTCCTTAAATGCAAATAAAACAAGCTAGCAAAGCCACTGAATGTCATCATTATGGGAAAAGAAGTTAGAAAAGAGAAATGCGAAAAATGTACTGCTGCTCGCTCTGGGTAACTCCAGTCTCGATAACAAAGTGACTGGAATACGTTTAAGTTGAAGCACTTAATTAACTGTAAAAAATCAAAGTTTAAACTAAATAAAAACCTTAAACATAACTAATGTAAATGATATCAAATAAATGTAAGTATTATAGGACCAGTAAAAAGTAAATGACAAAACTATGGCCAAAATAAACAAACACTGTAATTTAGATTTGTAGAATTTGTAGAATTTACAGTATTACTGGCAGCTGGATGCCAGTAACTTACTGTAGATTTAAATTTATGTTAATTACCTGCAACAGTTTGTTCAAAGTTAAATGAAAATTAAACATTAGCAAGTCTGTATCTTTACAGAATAAAACTAAAATAACAGCCTCAAGCAAAGCATTCTGGGAAACAAAATCTGAAGGAAAAACCCAGAAAAAGGTTGATGAGGATTTTTGGTTCCCAGAATGCTTTGCATGAGGCTGTTATTTTATATTTTTATTCTGTAAGACAAAGACTTGTTAATGTTTAATGTTCATTTAACTTTGAACAAACTGTTGTTAGTAAATAACATAAATTTAAATTTACAGTAAGTTACTGGCATCCAGCTGCCAGTAATACTGTAAATTCTACGGAAAACTTTTTACAGTGAATTGACAAAAATAGAATTTAATTGCTACAAAAATAAATACATTGAATAAACAAAACCACAGCATCTAGAAGTTTACAAATCCTTAAATGGTAAGTTTAATGTTTGTGGCCCTGCTTTTTTATAAAGCAGATGATCTGCATTCAGATTATTATAATGCTAGGCAGCAGTCTCACATATAAAGGAAAGAAAAATAAAAATAAAACTGTTGCTTTGTGAACAGAAATGAGTTATACTTAAATACAATTTTTTTTTACATACATTATATGTGTCTTCCAGTGGCGAACCGTGGGTACTTCAGCTGGGCCTTCAAAATATGCAATGAAGTGCAAATGCCTCTACATCCATAACTATTCGTATTTCGTTAAATCATACAATGAACGTGTAAAAATTCTGAGCACGCAAAGTTAAATTACAGAATGGGCATTGTCTGCCTTTAAATGCAGTTTTAAAGTTTAAAATTACTTTAATCTAACTGATAAACACAAATACAGACTCTGCTGCTCTGTAATGACAGGGGCTCTGTAAATTTGCATTTAACAAGCTTAAATTATGTTCTTTAATTTATTTTTTAATTTTTTGGAAATATATATTTAGCTGTAGGATACCTTGTTAGTCTTTTCATAAGGGGAAATATACCACCCAGCGTTCTCAGTGCACCTCCTTGTGGCTTATAACTGTTGTTATAAGATATCCAGGGCTCGCAAAATCGCTAACCCGAGCCCCGAGGTCCCGGGGCTATAGCGAATTCATGTCGAAAAATGTATCTCCGCCCTGCCCATCGGGTATATGGTGGAAAAAAATATTTGTATGTTTTCGCATTCTCTCAGATTTAGTTAGGAAATTATATTGTATGTAATTCGGCGTCGTCTGTCAGTCATTACTATCCTCACGTAACAAGTGAAACTGTCAGGAAGTAAAAGTATAATTAAACCCATTATTTTTCTCGTGTTCGCGTCATTCTCCTCTGCACGCGCTTCTCCCGGCAGTGCTCTTCACGAGTACGCGCTTAAGTAATTTCGTTTTTACCTCACCCCTATCAAGCTAGCCACAACGTCAATCACGTTTTCCGCCATTTACCTCAACCACTCTCACCGCAGAGTTTCGGGCCATTAGACTGTATTAATATTAACGGTCTATGATCTTCGTTTTTGGTGTTTTACAGCAGCTCGCATCCAGTTTGTTGCATGCTTAGGACTTCATGAAGGCTTACAATGCTTTGTTTTTTACCCGCCCACTTGAAATCAAAACGTGATTGGTCAATTTGCCCGTCACTTTCCACACCAAAACACATAGCTTGGCCTTCCCTGAGATTCATGAAGTCCTAACCAATGAATGAGCCAGATAACCGGGCCTTAATAGAGACAGACGATTCTGATTGGATTAGATGTTTTCATGACATGAACCTGACAGTAAGCTTAACGTTAGAACATAGATGAGAGAAAATATATTACATGTATTGTATTAAATTGAATTAAATAGAAATTTAAAAATGTAAAAACATATTTTTATTGAATACTATATTATTTATTATTTATTTATAAAAAATCTTTTTATAAATTTTTTAAGGCCTTCTCTGAAGGCGTAGAAGGCCCTGAAGGTTCCCCACTGGTGTCTTCGCTTTATCTCCTTTTGGCATTGATGGTGCTTGGTTTGTCACTCTCTGCGCTGTCTGTGGTCCTGAATGGCTTTTTGATTTCTCTGCTGCCCGTCCTCACTTGCTCTTATTTTTGGATTGTTCCCTGTTTTGACTGGACTCCCCAAATAGAGCTATCCTCGTCTCTCTGCACTCCTGGAGTTTGTTAACTCGTTGTTCAGCTTCATTAATAATGTCTGATTTATCTACGCAGTTTGCTTTGAGAATGATAGTGACAGAGACATTACTTGCTCATGCGAGTTGCATTTAAGAAACAAATGTTTAAAACTTTGTGTGCTGAAACATCAAGGAAACAGTGCATAGGTCGCTCAAAATGTACTGCGCCTTCAAGTAGTAGTAGTTGCAGTCATTGGCACAAACTCTTTCTGAGAGTTTGTGCCCCCCTCCCTTGGCACCTGGCCTGATCGGAACAAGTTCACTGACTCATACTTGACCACTTATTGCTCACGTTCCTATTTGTGCTAAACATCTGCAAGAGGGTCTCAGATCAACAATTACCCATAATACACTTCAACATCATCAGCCAATAAGATGCCAGTCTGTATTGGTTTTATGAATCTGTTAATTTTACGATATGTTGACAAAACAGAGAGTTTTTAAGTAAAGCCGACAAGACACAATTTTTTGTTGAATTAACTTAATTAAATTATGTTCACATTGTTAAATAGATTTTTTAAGTACTCTCCACTTGAACGGATTAAGTAAAATAGGCAAAATAGAATAGTGATTTACATGTTAAGTCGATGCAAAGATGTGAATAGGCATCCTGCAGTGCGGAACACACAAATGGCGTAGCGTGAATTAAGCGGTGACGCGTGATCCGCGGGAACCGGGCAACTTGAAAAAATCTAAACTTTGCCGTATTTTGCGCCGTGCTATCCAATTAGAAGCTTGCTCTAGTAGTGACGTGATTACAGGAAGTGAGTGGAGGCAGAAATACAAAACACCAATGAAGGACAATAATCATCGCTATACGAGACATTTTTGTTATTTTACAGGAATTCAAAGGATCTTGTTTGGAAGAAAGTGAGTAAGGATGTCAAACAATATGGTAAGTTTACTTAATTTGAGCTATATATTTAAGCAATGTTCTAATAACTCAATACGGAATAGCCGTTTCTTAATATAATCGAGACACAAAGTGTAGTTTTAAGATTAGTGTAGGCGAGAATATATAATATGTATTATATTCAAATCTGCAGTCGATAAGTAAACATAGTGCCTATTTGAACATTTGCTTATGCTGCGTTCAGACCAGCTGCGGTAGAGGCGTCAAGCGTTGATGCACGTCTGGCGGTCTCACAGCGCAAATGAGGCGTTTAGCATGGCGCAAATTTAGCATTGCCGCAGCAAATGCACCGGTTGGAAAATTTGAAATTTGGAGGAAAAACATGCCGCTTTAACCAATCAGGAGCTTGCTCTGGTAGTGATGTGATTACAGGAAGTGAGCGGAGTCACAGAATTTACGCGTGAATGTCTCGATAAATAGAATATCACATGCGAATGAAGCGATTAAACTCAAAATGTTCAAGCGGCAAACGTGGTAGACACGAATTTGACGCCTCAAACGCGGCTGGTGTGAACCCACGGTTAGAAAGGAGTGGGTAAAAGCCTGGATCTGCCAGCCTGGCAGAAGCCCCTCCCATGACGCAAATTTACGCGTGAATGTCTCGAATGACTAGAATTCACATGTGAATGAAGCAAGTAAACTTTTTGCTGCCTCTTTTGCGTCTGGTGTCATGCACAGTAAGAAGAAAACAAAATCTCACAAATATTTCCACTAGTTTCAGAAGAGATCTTAACAATGTCACAAACTGAGCTCAGACTCAAAATTCAGTTTTACTGAAGACTTCAATATTGCCCTTTTTAGCATATTAACCCAAAACCAGATAATTTTACCTTAAAATTTATTTTACATCTTTATATTCTTAATGTATTTTAACAATAGTCGTATTTGTTACTATTTTTAATTTCTTCTAAACAATTTTAGGAAAACATTTAAGTTAATGCTTGAAAAAAACAACATTGAGAACTCAATTAAATCTTCTGAGCTATAAAAACGCAACCTTGGGGCAATAAAACTTCCCTCTTGGGGGCTTTTAACCCAACATGAAAATGAAACATGTTCAAAGAAACATTTTATTAAATGTAAAAATAAAACAATGGCTTTCCTAGAAATAGTACAAAGTAGCACTTGAAACATCTGAGGCCATGATGCACAAACATTAAATCACTTTTTGTTCTTTTTTGGAAGTTGGAAGAGCTATTAACTATAAAGAACAAAAATGCCTGCATTATATTACAAAGTTACATCATGTTACTTGAATGAAATATTGACAGTACTTTGGCATATACTCAGATGTATGACAAGGGGTTCAGGCAGCATTCATGGCAGAAGTATACTCTTGCATCTAAAAGCTTTGAAACCGTTCAATTCCTCGATCGAAAAAGCTGTTAAAATGTAAAGTATACCTCATGGGACAAAAGTGTAATCCTCTATGGAGGATTGAATTTTCATGACAAAATTCAACTAAAAGCAATACCTCTCAATTTTTTAATACCTCTGTTAAGCAAATTGTGGTATTGGTTTCTGTTTGAAAGCTACTCAGAGAGTTGATGTCTGTCACCCGCCCAATATGGCCCATGGGTTTGAAAGACAATACACTTAAATGGAGAAAGTCAATCTGCCCTTTGCTTCAGTTGTGGTGTTAAAATGATTCTGTGGTGCATTGCTCTATGCTAGTTTGTTGGTGACACTCACACCGGTTAGATCCGGTAATTTAGTCATTTGAACACACTGACTTTGTCTTTCCTGAAATCTTGCACTGCGGTTTCACTTGAAGGTCCAAATACCAATTCTAGTAAGTACTGCAATATTTTTTTTTTGAGGAAGAATAGTGCAGCTCTATAACTGATGTTGGTTAATTTTTATTGTATTTTTTCTTTTGTTTCTGTCACAGAACAGAGATAGTAAAATGAGAACTATTCAGTAAGGGCATTTAAAGTGCTTCTGTATAGATCAGTCGTAGAGCATTTTGATAGCAACACAAAAGCTCAAGGGTTCGAACCCACGAAACACATACTGATGAAAAATAGTATAACTTCTAATGCACTGTATAAGGCTCTATGAATAAAAGCAACTGCCAAATGCAAAAATGTAAATCTCAATGCCTGCTGATCTGTCATCATGCAAAGTAAAATTTATAATGAGACAGATTGACATTTATTCATCATCCCTAAAGTAAGGGGTCTTTTACTGTACCATGAAATATTTTGTGATACGATATATGCTTGTATTCTGGACATAAACTTGTACATGAATACAGTTAATACTTATTTTACACAGCCTATAACAACATTTATGTAGTACAGTAACCAACTCTGGTAAATATTTAATCATAAAAATAAATCAATAAATAGTACTGCATCGCCTCTTTGCTTGTAATGCCAGTAAATCACATCACTTCTTGCATTTAGCATCACATTGTTCAGAGCGAATACATTTGTCTAGTAAATTAAAAGTGGGTCAGTATTACAAATCGGATTTGGGCCTTTATTTGCCGCTTGCCAGTAAATGTTTCCTTGAGATTTGGCATCGATATATGCATATAGAAACAATCAAGACAATACCATATGTCTAGCACACTGAAAGCTAATGCTTATTTATTTATTTTTCCACACTAAGTAGGTTTTAAGAGCCATTATTCGAATGAATCAAATGCAGCCCTTTTACAGAGAAGCGCTAGCTTTGATCAGTGCTTTCTCTGGTGAGTGTTTGTGACTCATCTATTTGCTGTATAGTTATAATTAAGCGACGTGAACATGCATAGCTATATGTAAAATTGGGGTGGGGGGAAGGCGTTCTCATGGAAAAGATTAAATGGGAGACTTTTGGAAAGTCCCCAGCTCACTAAGTCTTTAAATGGGCTCTAGCTGTGCTTGGTAAAGTACTACAAAAACCCTATGATTAATCCTCCATTCTGAGCCGAGTTTCTCAGCAGCAACTTCTATACTGAGAGTTTGTTTTCATGCAGAAAAACATTTTCACATTAGAGTGCAAAAGGTAAGAGATGTTTAAATGCAATAGAAGGAATATGAATGAATAGATATGGCATGTATAAAAGTGTTTTAAAACATTAAATATCAAAGTGAGAGAAACAGAATATACCATAGTAAAGGTCAAATTTAGAGATACCTTATACAGTACAGTACATCGTCTATATCTATTCTCATTTTTCTTATTCCAAAAATTTTCGATTTCTCACGCGTTTTTATGCATTCTGCTATTCCTGTTCTATCTTATTCTGCAATGATCAGGTACAATAAATCTGCAATAACAACTCATTTTCTGTCACATTTTCAAAATCTAGCTTTTATTACAGTACCAAAATATTTTAGTTGGTCAGTCATTGGCTTGTTGGATTTTATTGATTCAACATTAAAGGACAGGGGAGGTTATTGGTCTCCTCGACATGCGGGGCAGCAGAGGGACTGACCTAAAATCCACTGCTGTCTTTTCAGGATTCCTCCAAAGCTCTGGTCCATGATCAAGTGCCAGCAGCCTCTTAAACATCTTACTCTTACAGCGAAAACCTCTGAGATAGAGTTCAGTGCTATGGGCCATCTCTCTGATTTTCTCAATCACACCGAGTAAGTCTTTAACAAGTATAGGCTGCAGAGTTGGAAACAAGTACAAATGCTGATCCTTTTTGTTGCTTGGGTCAATTTGCTGTGTCGGATGGTTTCAAAGCACTTTATCAGAACAACTGCAAGGTTTTGAAATGGGCTCAATTCCAGCAATAAATGAGATGCATTGATCTTCGAAATAAAATCTTAGTCTGCAGGGAAATAACACTTTGGCGAACAATCTTTGAAATGATGCTGCAATTTTAGACTCACCCATACATTCAGAATCATTTCGGCTTCATATTTGACGGTAACCTCATCTCTAAAAAAGTATTTTCGTCTGCACTGAAATGACCAAATACCTGTATCATATGTGACAGACATGCAAAACCGCAATCAATGTTTTTCACAGATAGGTAGTGCGACTTTGTCACACTTTAGGAGAAATAGAGGTTGTAACCTCTGCTGTCTATCATACCGCCGCCTTATTTTTGTCCGTCAGTTGGAAGATGCAATCAGCCAACAGTTTTTCATCTAGTCACCTCCTCCAATTCTGTCCAATCGCAGTAGAGAATGAGCATGGGTAAGGGTCAAAAGATCATTGTCTCTCATTATTTTTTTTCTTTCTCAAAAGTGCTGAACTAATTTGAAAACTTTGAAGTCTTTCTTAAGGGAAGCGCTTACTGTTGTCTGTGTTATTATTGAAATGACCTACAGATGCACACTGGGGGGCTGAGTTTGTTGTGGAGTTTAACACAGTAAATCGTCTGTGCTGTCACTCGGCATCTGTTCAGTCGAAGGGAATCTGGTGCAGTGCGTATTATTAGAGTTTTCAAATGTCTGAGCGGATGTCTAAACGTACGCATGGAGTGCTGCCGCTGGTTTCGTTCGAGGGCGGCCTTTTGTTTCTTTGCAATATAGGCAAAGAGAGACTTTACAAAGCAAACAACATGGTTTGCTTAAATCAGCAATGCAAATATAAAACGTGATAAAATGAATGTTTGCGAATACTCTGTCACATTAAATTGCATTTTGTCGCGCTGATGCTTTGATCACGGTAAACAAGAAGGTCCCAGGAGAAGCATTGCATGTGTTTACAGGCTACAGTAGCGGCAGAGTAACATTGCTACAGCTTAGTAACAGCAGACATGACAGCCATACGCTCCCACTGTACCGCTATAAGTGTGACATGTTTGTGCCAGACTGCCTGCCCCCATCTACCTAACCTCTTTGATTAAATGTAAATTTCAGGCACGTACGCATGAAGCACAGCATGTTGTAGTATGTATTTGGTATTAGGCATTGCAGCTTGGTGGGAAAGGAGAGAGCAGTTTCTGTGGTAACCTCTAGAATACAATTTAGTTGTCATTGAGGTTTTTGGTACAACTAATAGCGCTTACGGTAATGAGCACCAGGCCAACTGACAGAAATAAACACGTAACAAGAATTCCACTCATTTTGCAATGATCAAAACAGATGACCTAGTTTATTTTCCACTTGGCAATATTTAAGCAAACTCTTGCACTAGGCTGTTTTAAGGCCTCTGCATCAAGTACATATCTGACAGGTAAAAGGTAGCAGACAAGCAGGTGTGGCAGAAAGAAAACAACAAAAATCAACGCTAAGTCACTTTGACTGAATTCATAAAAAATTTAGTGTTTAGATGGATGCAGTGTTTAGAGAATACATGTGATGAAGAGGCCACTAATTTGTTTGACAAGTATAAATATTCACAGATAAACAAACCAATCTAACCATAGTATGACAATGAAAGAAGCAGCACAGTGGTTCTTTGACAGACTTAGGGGCCGAAAACACCAAATGGATTTATGGAAGTTCCCTGCACCTTTTTTGAATTATTTTTTTATGGTCAGTAAGCGTTATGCGCGCTGTTTATGCTTGCCGAACGCCTTGCTTTTTTGGTGCCTGCCACAGCACGTGTTTTTGAAGGAGCCCAGAGAGCGGAAAGTGCCCAATGTCATATGCGTCTTTCTATTGTCCAATCAAATGAGGGGAGAGGCGGGCCTTTCGTTGTAGTGACAGAAGTTTACAGTTGGTTGAAACAACCGGACTGCAGTCACTCACTCTCTCCTGTGTGTTATGCAACTCCCACCCTCGATCAAGGTCAGAGCAAGCATCCTCTTTTTAAAGTTTCTGCTAATGTGCCACTCCACTTTTTTAAAAAAATGCACATGCGCAACACTCTACCTCCTCCTGAGAGGGAACGCCTATTAACGTGTGCAAGAGAGAGCATGCACGAGCGTAGTTCTTCTCATCGCTCTGTTTACAAGTTGCTGCCGGCATGGCTCCTACATTTAGATGTTTACAGTGTCTGCACGGTTCGTGACTTGTGCTAAGGCTAGCATCGCTAATTGTAGCTTACATCAACTTTTACTAGCAGTGATTTTAAATGGATTTCTCCAAATAGCATGCCAAACTTTACCTGTCGAGTAGAAACTTCGCGACTGAGGCATCAGTGTGAAGCCCAACATGTTTGAAATATTCTCCCAAAAAACACTCTGGTCTTGTTTCTTTCTTCAGAGGCCTTTCTCTTCTTGTCATACAATTCGTAAACACTTTTTCTCTTGCGACCCTCAGACATTTTGAAAAAATATGTTGAGAACGCGAGGTTCAATGAATGGCTGAAACCGTAGCCCACCACACATATACACCTGAAAGTGCGCTTGCCCAGTAAGAGAACATAGGGATGAGCACGTACGACGGCCTTACGTAAACATTTCATCAGAGTGATTGACAACAGTCTACAGAGTGGTAGAAAAGGATGTTTCTGGTTTAGTCATTCATATGGCTGTGAGGCAGTGGGTTTTACTGTAGCAATTTTCACCAAATAGTATGTGATACCTACTTCTAGTGTCCCTTAAAAGGTCAAAGAGAGCAAACACTCTTTTTTAGCTGCCTAGCCTACCATAACGTACAACCGTCAACTGGAATCGAAGACTAAAACTGGAAAAACTCTGACACACATGGATAAA
The DNA here is from genome assembly GCF_030506205.2 of Paramisgurnus dabryanus. NCBI lineage: Eukaryota > Metazoa > Chordata > Actinopteri > Cypriniformes > Cobitidae > Paramisgurnus > Paramisgurnus dabryanus. The sequence goes on from NC_133338.1 coordinate 37,150,923, forward strand.
TCTGGCATTAATTCAGCAAAGATGTAAAAGACAGACTAAATGAAAATGTTAAACACTTTGACCCCATGTTAATAAGTGTTCATTACACAAGAAAAATGGCCCATCTGTTCAAGGTTTTTGTGAAAGATAAGACGTAACAAAACCCTTAATAGCACATTTAACCTTCATAAATCCTAATACTATACATAAACGTAAAATATAGTCACATCTCTCAGAATCATGGGAGCACTTAGCCTCCTTCATAAGAATAGAAGTCATCAGTCTATCTATCTATCTATCTATGCTAAACAGAATCACTCAAAGATGGAAAAAGACATCTGTGGCGATGAGTTTGCTGTAAATGGTTGTGAAGACAGAGCAGGTCTATTACTATTCAGGTAACTGTAAAGCGTAGCATCCACCGCTTTCCATTGATTGAGTTCATTATCCTGTAAAGCTCTCATTTGTAATCAAAGTCTGGTCCACCTTCTATCAGCCCACATATATCTATGTTGATGAGATGCTCCGTAGGGTCTTGAACTGTTTGAGATCTGCCAAACTGACTTTGTGATCTCGATCCAGACCCCTTGGGCAGTGCCCTCTCCCAATGGCAGTGATTAACGAATATACGATCATCTTCCATCATTAGTCTTGTCCCCTTCTGAGAGTATGCCATGAGCAAACCAGCCAGAACCTGAATGACCTGTTCTCTCCTCCCACTTCTATGCTCTGGCTCCCAGTCAACCTCCTCCAGTTCATCCAAGACTGAGAAATCACCATCGGGGTAGCAACAGCAGACGGCCAGGCCCAGAGCCCATGATCCCAGCTGTGCTGGTGCTGAAGAAAAGGATAAAGGACAACATGCAGCTAGAATAGTGTAACTAAGCTTTGTCTCTGTAGCCAGCCTGAGCAGTCTTCATCCATTGATGCAGATTTTCATTGTCTATGAGCTCTGCTATGACTCTCCCTATTTCTCTCCTATTGTCAATCTTACTATTTTAATCATAAGTATTCTAGAGATGTTTTAGCCTGGATTGAAGTAATTACAGTTTGTCTTTTACCATTCACGTATTTAAAAGCACATGTATTTGCGTCAGCCAAGAGAAAACATACAGTCACCCTTTGTTGGCCTCATAATTATGGACTTTGATTATTCCCGTTTTTGTCTGGAGAGCATGTGGCTACCGTTAACAGGCAAGCACGTGCAAATGCTGGTGTCACTGATTCTCTCGGTTTCGGCTGTAATTGTACCAAATGGGAATCGCTAGTGCCACAGTTCGTACCCTGTCATTGTTTACATGCTGGTACACTAGAGACCATCTCATTATTGCCTTCTTCAGACACTCATACCAAAATCCACACTAGGCCCGGGATGCTGAGATATGTGGGACTTGGCCAAAGGATGTTCTTGAGAGTGCAGTAATCACACGTGGAATGCCAAAGCCACTGAGGATGCATTCTTCGAATTTCTACCCTTCAGTTTTGAAGAACTAGCTCTGGTCATGGGGAAAAATGGACAAGACTGTAAATTGGGCACTGAGCTTTAGTAGACCATCTGTGAAAGGATTAAAAACTGCTTCTGCATAAATAATGGTTTACAAACAAATTAGGACAGATAGTGTAGCAGACGATTCTTCACAAGGTCGTTGAGCCAAATTGTCATTTGAGCACTTTCTGAGATCTTTCCAGGTTATTTGTGAAAACTGGCCATCTTGAAATATCATGCTAATTATTACACAAGGTTTACTGCATATTGCAAAATAAATCAATTCCATAAATTCTGAATGTAATGTTGCATAAACTTTTACATTCATCTAAGATTTTTCCCTCTGTAACACTTTCCATGCCTTACACTACACTTCAGTTCTAATGAAAAAAAAATGCCTTTAAAATTGGAGTGAGCAACTCTTAAACACATAAGCCTGTCTGTTCGCAGTAGGTCGTGTTTTTGCGGCAGTCTTTCTTTCCAAGGCCAATCACCATCTATCAGCTTCCATATCGACGTGGTCTAATTGTAGAGCGCACTTGATCCTGATCTTTAAGAATCCCTGTAGGGAGAGTAAGCAAGACCATTTGTTTTTCTGGTGCCTCCACTTTAACTGGTCCATCCCTATGGAGGAGCCAGACATGGTATTCAGATACGCTTAAAAGGACAAGGCTGCATGTTGTTGTGGAAGAAAAATAGCAGAGATTGTAATGAATGGTTTATGATTGCAGCTTTCTCTCTCCCAACATGAAGAGGATCTATAGATGATTGGAGATACAATAATCCCTTTTAAAAGATGTGACACAGCCTTTGGGGGGTTTATTGTGTTTATTTAGCCTTCTCATTGTCAAAGAGTTATCTTCCACAAAGAGGTGGCTTGCAGTGTAATTCCTTCATGTCTTGCAAACATCACTGTGACATGACTTTTGTTGCTGTAAGCCCTGTAATGCTTTTCCTGCAACAATATTTGCCAAGATAAATGTTTATTGCCACTTACAACTGCAAATGCTCATGTTTCTAAATAATTAAGAATACTGAATGATGTTAGTGCAGTTTTGCTTAAATACAATTTGAATGCATTGAATCGCTATGCTCTAGTGGTTCCCAACCTTTTTCACTTCAAGGCCCCCTAGTTGCCCACAACAATATTTGAGGGCCGCCCACTCACTTGTTTTTTCCACATAAAATTAAATAGAACTTGGAATTACTAGACAGATGTATATTCACTACTAAAATGGCCAAAAATATAAGAAACATCTTGATTTTTGCTTGTTTTAGCTTTTTTTAATGCTTGTTTTGTCCAATTTATAATAATTTTAGGTCATCTTGCTGAGGCCCCCCTGTGGGCACGACCTCCTGGTTGGGAAATACTGCTCTAAAACATGCTGGGTTATTTTCAACCTAGCTCTAGGTCAAAAAGGATAAACCCATAATTTAACTTATGCTGTTTTTTTAACCCATTGTTGAGTCAATTATAAACTAGGGATGCACCGAATGCTTGTCAACCGAAATTATTCTGCCGAAAATAACAAAATACAAATTTCTGGTGTTCGGCCGAAAAAGTGAAAAGGCCGAATAAATTTTACCGAAGAATGAGGCCTTTGATGACGCAATCATATGGCAACCAACTCGGAGTCAGAGGTGTGCACGCTTCATAAATACAGCAGCATTACAAGTTTCATTTATCATTTAAAATCAAGATATCCTGAAAAACATGCAGTGTATGAGAAAGACACGCTGACGATAATGATCTTGCACTTTAAAAAACAACCTATAGATTATTAATTATTAGCCAAAAAATAAACCAAAGTCTTCATGAGATGTCAAAATATACGTTCTCTCTTTTAAGAACTTCGAACTAGTTATCCATGCATTTATTACTTCCTGCTTCGATTATTGCAATTCACTTTATTATGGAGCAAATCGATCTCTGATTGGACTTCAAATAGTACAGAATGCTGCTGCCAGTCTTTCCACAGGAAACCCGAACATTTTATCATATTTCTTCCATTTTAACTTCTCTGCATTGCCTACCTGTGAAACTTGTATAGAATTTTAAATTCCAGTCTTTGATTTCAAAGCTCTGCATGGCCTATAGCACCAGTGTATTTTTCTGAGATTCTACATCATCACAATCCTCATAGGTCCCTTAGATAAGGCACTCTTGGAATGCTCTTTGTCCGGAGATCGAGGCTAAAGCATCGTGGAGACCGAGCTTTTGCAATAGTTGGCCCTAAACTTTGGAATAGCCTCCCAATATCGATCTGTATGGTGTCATCACTCTTCTTTTAAATTAAATCTTAAAACTGAATGCCTCCGCAAAAATTTACGTCGGCGGACAGACCGTTGTCATCGAAACGACTTTAGTATGTTTGGGGCAGACAGACGCAAGTGCATTTCTGTTTTATTTCTTTGAAAACAAAACCAAAGGTTTAAAAAATAAGAGTCAAGCAAGCATTCTATGCATTTTGTTGTCAAGGTAAGTGCACGCACACAAACACACACGTCTGTTTTGGTGGGACATTCCATATAATACGTAATTAACAGTGGTTCACTTCCGCGATTTGGTACGATTGCGCTCACATTAGCAGCAAACCGATCTGGAGTTCACATGAACCGGACCCCAGACCACCCTTTTAAGCGGACTCTAGTACGTTTCGCGGGTGCGCACCCGAGTTCGGAAGACAGCGTTCACATCATCCAAATGTACCGAACTCTGATGTCAATCGAACCAGGGTGCGCACCAAAAGTGCTAATGTGAAAACGCCCTTAGTCTTAGATCTTAATCTACAATTTTTTCTCTCTCTGATCTATCTGTAATGTGTATTTTTATCTGAGTATTCTAATTTGTACAGCACTTTGGTCAACCCTGGGTTGTTTTAAAATGTGCTTTTATAAATCAATGAATGAATGAATGAATGAATGAATGAATGAATGAATAAATTGCAAGATTCCTAAGTATGTTTCTTTACATGATCATTAGAAAACGAAAGGAGACACTGACATGAGAGGATAAACTGATCTCATTAAATTCAGTAGACTGGCATGCTATATGGATACAAACAAACATTTCAACTTAATCTAAAACTAGTTAAGTGCAAAAAATACAACTTCCTTACATAAACTGTAACTTACAGTTCATGTGCATAAAACATAGTACACTAACAAGAACGTACTTGTATTCAATTTAAATTTTAAATTTAATTGAACTTCATTTACAACGCTGGTTTTGGAAATAACCCAGCATTTTTTAGAGTGTTGGATTTATTACACATCACAAGATGTTCGAAAAATCCCTTATTTTGGAATTTAGGGGCCATGGGCAATATTAACTGCATTCATATTTTTTAAACATTATATTTTAATAATTAATTGCACTAAATTAACATTAGATTGATGGCCCTAGTTAACCCATAATGATGTAAAATGCATTATTTTTCTCATAAGAATGACAAACAGTAAGGTAATGCACATCATAGACTCAAGATACTGCATGTTTTTTTTTCTATGACGCACACACTAATGTTTTGGTCACCCCTTTATACCTTTGAGAATCAAAGAAACACTTGTTTGTTTTACTCCAGAAGCCGCCTTGCAAATGGCGAACGAAAACTGCAGAGAGTGGAAGAAAAAAATGCTGTTGAGGCTGGTAATTGGAGAGGAACAAGGCACTGCTTCACTGTCAATTCAGCAAGCCAGTCCCCAGACAGTAAAACAACATCCCTGACAGGGAACAATAAACACTTCTTGTGTAACAATTCGTAAACATGTGTCCTGAGGGTCATACTTTATTTTGAGGGCCTTTTCTGCAGTCGTTGAACTGCTAATATAGACAGCAGGATTCCTGCTAAAGCCTCCAGCCAGAAGAAAAAGACAAATCAAACTGTTCTCCGCACGTTCACCGGTGCCCTGTCTATAACAGTGATCACAGCAAAAATTCATTAATCACAAAGCTTTGTGCCCGCTAGACAAGAAGTAGACTAGTACTTCCAAGAGCGCTAAATCATCCTAAAAAAATATATTTTTCTTTTGGCACTTTCTTTCTGTCAGCGGTTCTTTCCATCAAAATACCATTAAGTTTTGAAAAACCTGAGGTGCATTCAGTTGAATAGTGCTAATTTGGACAAAACATGCAGTGCGCATGTGGTACTCCAGATTTTTGATTCCCAGAATTTCTTTGTATTCATGCATTAGCCTGCACTTCTACCACCCCACTCGAGAACACTGGCAAAGAGCTGACAAGCCTCACCACGATCACCTTCGTCCTTCATGTGAAAAACGCAGCCCTACAAGTGTTTACTCACGCGCTCCTGAATGCTTTCAGTCACAAACTCTCAGACTCCAATCCATCAAGCCAGCATTTAGACATCACCAAGTGTAGTTGGCAGGGCCGAGTCTGGAAATTCAATAGTGCCTGTCCAACGGCTTGACATTCTCCTTAAAGGACAACACGTTCAATCATTTCATGTAAATAGGAGGGGTCATTGACGCTGTATTTCATGTCTTTAGTGTTGTCGGGCATGATGGATGCAGATCCTGCTGTGTGTTTTATCACATCGATATGATTTTCTCTCTCGTCGCAGTGGAGCCGTTTTATCCCACGATACACATTTCGGTGACACTTCTGGGAAGTGGCGCACAGTTCCATCTCCAGCATCACAATTAAGGTAATAAACCTATATTTGAACCCTAAAGCCGAATTAATGCCACGGCATGTACATTTGCGAAATATTTTATGTTCATACAGTACTTTCCAATGTTCTTTTTGATCAGCAGTGTTGTCGGATTGTTTTCTGATTCCCTAAATGCAGAATAGGGACTCGTTCTGATAACAACCGAAGGGGGGGTTCACTAAATGCAGCCTCTAATTACTCATGAATTCCTTTGCTCAGCACTCCACAGGCTTAGATGCAGCACTTCCCTGTTCACTTTCCGATTATGGCCTCTACTTCTCCTATGGGACCAATAGCAACTCCAACTCTATTAGGTCCGACAGCCCTTACCAATATGAACTACTCAATAACAACAAGAGAAAACACAGCATGCTCTGTTAGCAAAAAAAAAAGAGAACGTCTTTCCATTACCCGTGTTGTTCTCTCTAATATGTCTGTGCCAGTATGAAGACACCCCAGTGTAACACTTCGGATAATGATATGAGATGAATCAGTTCTTTATGACCCCTCTGGTCAGGTAAATCACACCTGCCTCTCCTTTTTTCATTATTTTAGTGACTTCACTTCTCTATGTGCATCGATATCAGCCGCCTTATTGGTGAGAAATTAATAGTTTTGAGGGAGCTTTACTTGTCTCCAACTAAAAAACAGTAACAAACAGTTAATGCTGTAAATCTGTTTGGTTGCCTGGAAAACGGTTGGATAACAAAGGAGACGACTTCATATACTGCCACAACTGATAGGCCGCTAGACCCATAAACACAAGCAAAACAAGCTGATGGTATTTCTGCCTGTGGCCATCATGTTTAATTGATACCTTGTCTGTGTGATAATAGAAAGCGGGGCACAGAGTGGACAGGTGCCATCTAAATCCTCTTCTGCCCACTGTTTGTTAAATTCTCAGGGCTCAGGTGTTAATTTATGCAGCCACACCATTTTTCACCCTGACTGCAGTATCAGAGACCTCTAGGCCCTCCATGCATGAATTATTGGTGACAATATATAACATTGTGTATCACATTTTCTCTGCAAAACAAACATGTCACAGTAGCATGATTTCAAATTTCTATCAATGTGACAAATAAGGATGATGGGAATCTGGACAATATTGAGTTCTAGGTCCCTATCATACACCTGGTGCAATGCGTGACACAAGTTTCTTTTGCTAGTTTCAACCCGACGCAATTAGCATTTCCATGTTTAGCGCCACGATGTTTAAATAGCAAATGCATTTGCCCCCAATTTTGCGCCCATGGGCATTCTGGTCTGAAAACGAAGTGTGTTCAGGTGCACTGTTGGCGTGTTGCTATTTTGAGGCAACTAAAATAGAATAGAAACGCAATACTGTTTTTGTTATTTAATGAGCGCATTCGTAATATGCGCCTATAAACGAGACGACAACCCGCCTTTGCTTATCACACACATGGATGTGCAGCATCACACAAACGTTTTTAAATATGAAAAAATTAAAGGATTAAAATGTAAAATATTATTGAGTCTCTTGGACATAAATGAGGTTAGAAGTTAAAGAGCTGCTTCACCTGTAGCCTGGTAAGTAATTGAATGTTTTGCTTTAAACAAATGCAAATATTGCATGTTTTTTTTTAAATGCTACCCCATGGATTTATTGTATATGATGACTTTCCACCTGTGGATATGGTGAGATGAGAACCTTTTTTAAAGCTCTACTGTGTACTTTATTGAGTTAATTCTTAACAAAAACCCATGTTTTCTTTCAAAAGTATGTGCTCATTCATGTGTAATTACTTCCACCCCACTAATCAAAGTATTCTCGTAAGTGTAGAATCTGCTATTTAAAATGCATACCGTCGAAGCGCTCTCTGGCTGAATCCATGTTGTGCCTCCATCTTTGAAATACATTCGCCGACGAGGGACATTCCTGAAATTCAAGCTCCGCCTTTCGCGCTTTCACTCTACACTCACGCTGGCCGATAGCTGAAGCCTCCGGAGGTTGCATGTGTAGGCGGTATACGTCATCAAGACAGTCTTATTTCAGAATATTAACAATTATAAAGCTGACAATTATTCTTAGTTAATTGTAAATTTATGTAATATGCGTATGACTTGCGAATGTAATGCTCAGTTGATTTAAATAAACCAGGCTTGATGACGTATCCAGCCTGTGACCTGCATAGCTGAATCCTTCGGATTTTACAACAGCCGCACACCGTGATGAACCTGCGATCTAATGCTTTGATTTGAAAGCCTGTTGAAGACATATTCTCGAGGACATTAAAACAAATCGCCAAGGAAGGGAAACGGGGATTTTAAACGACAACGTGACAGGAAAAACATCAAGACCAAAGTCACTATTGGAGTTAGTTTTCCAAGATGGGGCTCAAGGGACACTGAAGTTGCAGTTTATATCTTCTCCACAGGTAATTCAGCATATTCGTTTAAATCTATACCGTCCATGTTGTAAACTTGAAGTTTTATAGTTCCTTGGCTAACTTTAGCATGATTATGCATAACACTTGTTAGTGTAAACATGCATGTGGTTTAATGTGTTCGAACTGCCACACGCCGTCTCTCCGCCCATTTATGTAATCTGAGGTACTGAGATAAATGTTTTTCATCTTTTCTGACCTCTAGCACAAACACACGGTGACAGCCCTGTTTTTAGGGCGCACTCACATTATCCCAACCAAACCAAACCATGCCTGGGCGCGATTGCCACCCCTCCCTACTCCCCCAGGTGCACGCACTCACACTGTACTTCTTATCGATCCGAGTCCGGGCGCGCTTTCGTCATTAAGATGCGATTGTTTTGAAAAAGCAGGAAGTAAAGCGCTCTCTTAACACTGGAACCCACCGTAATGACAAGTCTGTGTTTTTTTATTCGGAGTCGTTTGGTGCGCGATTACAGACAGGCCTCTCACATGTCATCATATTGCTTAGTTGATCTGTCACGTGTACAGCTCGGACATTCACGTAACCCCGCAGCGCGCATCAAAAGGTTTTTACGGAGGCAGATGAAGGTGAGTGGTCGCGCAACTGACGTCTTCACCTTTTGAATCGCGCTCAGGCGCGATTGCGCTCACACCACAGCCTTCCGCGCCTGAGCCCAAGTGAACCGCGCTCCGGCCCACCTCTGCAACCCGGCCGCGGCGCGATTAAACAATCCGCGCCCGGGCGCGGAACGAAGCGATCACACTAGTCAAACAAACCAGGCTTTGGGGGTCAAACGCGCCCGAGCGCGGTTTGGTTTGGATAATGTGAGTGCGCCCTTAGCTTTTCATTGATAAAAGCGTCTGATCTGCGCGTCTTTCGTTTCATTTTACAAGCGTGTGAAAGTTGCGCGATCTTTTTTCACCCATATGAGAGAAAGCTCTTACATATACACGGACATGTAACGTTTACTTAAAACATAAGCATTGTACTCTGACATAATGTCTGACATAATGCTCTGCTTAAAGCGTCTGATCTGCGCGCCTTTCGTTTTATTTTACAAGTGTGTGAAAGTTGCACGATCTTTTTTCACCAATATGAGAGAAAGCTCTTACATATACACGGACATGTAACGTTTACCTAAAACATAAGCATTGTACTCTGACATAATGTCTGACATAATACTCTGATAAAAGCGTCTGATCTGCGCGTCTTTCATTTCATTTTACAAGCTTGTGAAAGTTGCGCGATCTTTTTTCACCAATATGAGAGAAAGCTCTTACATATACACAGACATGTAACGTTTACATAAAACATAAGCATTGTACTTTGACATAATATTAGTTCGCGTCCATTTAAACCCGTCATGGTTGCTTTTTGTATGTGATTTTAAGCGGACATATCATGACAATCATAATTTTTTCATGTTAAACATAAATCTGTGTGCTTTGATGGATCACAGGCAAAGGACATTGCAAATTTTTTTCTCATTGCTTTTGCTTTGTAGCTACTGGAAGCCATGTTAACCTTGGCATGACACGGCCGGGCCACCGTACGAGTTAAAACGCGTTCCGAATGGGGGGGGGCTAGAAAGTAATATTCAGTTGCTTGTCATATAGACTTTCACCGCTAGATGGGAGTAGATCCTACACAGTGGAGCTTTAAGTAATGTTTTTTTTAAAAACCCTCACGGCGCTGTCCAGTGCTGAAAAGGTTTGGCATGTTTGTAAATTCTTTATCTCCTGTTTGTTACAAATAAAGTATTTTTAGAGTACAAACCTTTTCTTGAATATTTTTAAAACAAAATTGAGATTACACTGATCATGTAGGCTATTAATTTACAATAATTAAAAGCCTTCTATTTTTACTTCCTTTACTGAAAGAAAATGACTTTTAAAGGTTTTAATTAAAAAAACAATTTTAATACAAATTAAAACAATGCAATTTTTTAACATTAAAGTGGGGGTCTTTTTCCTCAGTTTAGTTTTTCAGTTTACAAATTCCACCATCTAAATAGGGAATCGGCATGGCGCGGGTGCAAAAAGGATGAGAGCTGAGACTCTCATTGGTTTATTGCACCCTGCGCCCAAAACACACCCATTACTCATTACGAGAATAGGAACAACCCTTTTAGACTCTGCGTTCGGCGCACAAAACATTTTAATTTATCCATTGTTAAATTTGTAAAAGTGGTTCCCTTTCAGTCGGTCACTACGACGTCACGTCGTGACCGACGAATTGGGAACCGCTTCGCGGGTGACCTATCTACTTCGAGAACTATAAGAAACGCCAATGAACTTGGCATGCAGGTATTTGCATAATGCCGGCGCCGCCCCGCCAGGTGCGTATATAAGGCGCAGGTGCATAATACCAAATCAGCTTTATTGCTTCGAAGCCGGCAGACATCTGCTCACGAGAAGCTATTCTGAAAAAATGATCTTCGTAGATCCTGTTCTGTGGGAAGAAAAAAGATCTCAGCTTGCCAAAGTTGGTTGGGCGAAGACACCTCAGCGGAGGCTCGCAGTGTTTTTCTCCACCCTTTCTCTCTCTCTTTGTCTCTTTAATTTAGGACTTGAGTTCGAGTGAGTGCGTTGCCTCTCCCTGTGTGTTTCACCAGCTTGCACAAAGAGTGATTTCCCTAAAAGAGCAGCACGTTTGAGCTTTGTGTCTTTTTAAAGACAGCCACTCATTCGTGTCACGGTCGGGGTCGTCTTTTTAAAGATGGATTTCCGTCCGTGCTCCGTTTCTGGATGCGGTGTGTTCATCGCCCCCCAGGATGGCCACAAGCGTTGTCTTTCGTGTCTGGGGCTCCAGCACGCAGAGGCAGCGTTGCGTGATAGCTCATGCCCCATCTGCGAGGGTATGACTATGGCGGATTTGCGGAGACGGGTGTCGTTCCTCCGGCAACGGCTCCCGCCTTCCCAGTCTGGTGCTGCTAAGGGTGCAGCTACCAAACTTGCGAAGGATGACCTCCGTATAACGGTGCTGGGTCGGTCTGCTGGTTCGTCCAGTAGCTCCCAGCGCCCTGATCCGTTGCCAGCGGAGGTCCCGATGGAGACGAGCGGCCCGTGTTCTACGGTGTCCTCGCGCTCTGTCGAGCCTCCACCTGACGCGATGTCCACCGTAACGTCGGAGGGGGGGTTGTCAGCCTCGGACGTCGATCCGGATCCGCTCCTGCCTTCGGGCCAGGTTGCGGGTTCTGCGTTCGACCCTGAGATGGCAGCCATGCTCGCTCGGGCGGCGGAGGCGGTCGGCTTGGAGTGGACTAAACCTCCCCCACCTGAACCGTCCCGCCTCGATGATTGGTTCTTCGGGGGTGCCAGGGCTTCTCAGTCCTCGCCCCCGGTGCCTTTCTTCCCCGAGGTGCATGAAGAGCTGACGCGGTCGTGGAAAACCCCGTTTTCCGCCCGGAACCGGCCGTATCAGCCTTCGCCTCTCACCTCTCTCGAGGGTGGGGATGCCAAGGGGAACACTGGTATCCCGTCAGTGGAGCGCCCGGTCGCGATGCAGTTGTGTCCGGCCGGTGTCGCTTCCTCCTGGCGGGACCAGCCTACTCTCCCCTCACGGGCCTGTAGGCAGTCTTCGGCGCTGTCCGGTGCTGCTTACAAGGCTTGTGGGGAGGCAGCCTCTGCCCTGCATGCCAAGGCTCTGAGGGACCTGCACGCAGGAGGTCACGACTCGGCGGAGTTCTCTGAACTACGTGCGGCTACGGATCTGGCGCTTCGTGCGACCAAGGTCACCGCACGCGCCGTCGGGCGTGCGATGTCTACCCTGGTAGTCCAGGAACGCCATCTCTGGCTGTGTCTGGCGGACATGAAGGACGCCGATAAAACCCGGCTCCTGAATGCTCCGGTTTCCCAGACCGGCCTGTTCGGCGAGACGGTCGAGGAGTTTGCGCAGCAATTCTCCGCGGCCAAGAAGCAGACTGAGGCCATCGCTCAGATCATGCCACGTCGGAAGCGTCCTGCGCCTGCCCCATCCACGTCGGCGCCTCAGCCTGCTCCTCGCCGAGGGCGTCCTGCGGCGGCCGCCTCCGTTCCTCCCCGGGGCTCTTCTAAGAAGCGAGGAACCGGTCGTCAGCAGCCCGCCCCGCCCGCTCAGCCCGCTTCAAAGGGTGGTAAAAGAAGATCTAAGCGGCCCTGAGACGGGCGACCTAGAGATGGAGGGGATCGCTCTTCGGGAGATGGTGAAGGCACCACTCCCCCCACCGGAGGAGGGCCGGTTGGGGAATCTTTTGTTTCATTTTTCTGTTCCGCCGACTTTTCAGTCGGCACCCACAAATTCACAAAAAGAGCGAATTCCACTTCCATCTCTAGGTCTTCAGATGAGCGCCGGAAACACGAGCGGGCTCATAACCCCCCCTCGTTCTCCGACTCATCAGAGGAGAACGAGAGCGGCGCACGGGCTCATAACCCCACCGCGCTCTCCAACTTCTCAGGCGGTAGGAGACAGCTACGGGCTCATAACCCATCGTCTCCCTCCTCCTTCGCCAGAGGGTGCATCGAGTGGCGTGAGGTGTCTTCAGCAGAGCCTCCCTTACTCAACCACCCAGCAACGGACTCAGGTGAGTGTTATCACACACAACACTGCTGTCGGAGCGGCCGTTACGCACACACCGGCGATCACCTCCGTTGCGCCCGCCGCGGGTACACCGATCGTGCCTTTAGTCCCCCTCGCACTGTATCTGGGGGCGTGGGAACAGCTTCCCAGCCCGTCGCGTTGGCTTTTACACACGATTCGTCTCGGCTATGCGATCCAATTTGCCCGGCGTCCCCCCAAATTCTCCGGCGTTCGTTTCACTACGGTGAGAGCTGCCGATGCCCACGTCCTCCGTGCGGAGATCGCTGTCTTATTGGCGAAAGACGCGATCCAGCCGGTCCCTCCAGCCGAGATGAGGTCGGGGTTTTACAGCCCTTACTTTATTGTACCCAAGAAAAGCGGCGGCTTGCGACCGATCCTGGATCTGCGTTCGCTGAACCGTGCACTTCACAGAATGCCGTTCAAAATGCTGACGCCCAAACGCATATTTCCATGCATTCGTCCAAACGATTGGTTCGCATCTATCGACCTGAAGGACGCGTACTTTCATGTATCGATTCTCCCCCGGCACAGGCCGTTTCTCCGCTTTGCGTTCGAGGGGCGAGCATACCAGTACAAAGTCCTCCCATTCGGGCTCTCTCTGTCGCCCCGTGTATTCACCAAAGTAGTGGAGGGGGCTTTAAAACCCCTGAGAGAGAGAGGTGTGCGCATTCTCGCGTATCTGGACGATTGGCTAATAATAGCTCAAACACGTCAGACGCTGTGCGATCACAGAGATTTAACTTTAAAACACCTCGCTCGTTTGGGTCTTCGGGTCAACTGGGAAAAGAGCAAGCTTTGCCCCATGCAGAGAATCTCTTTTCTCGGTATGGAACTGGACTCGATCGATTTGACAGCTCGTCTAACAGAAGCGCGTGTACAGTCGATTCTACTTGCCTGAATACATTCAAGAGCAAGAGCGCGGTCCCGCTGAAACAATTTCAGAAGCTTTTGGGGCATATGGCAGAAGCCGCAGCTGTAACTCCGCTCGGACTGCTTCATATGCGACCGCTTCAGCATTGGCTTCACGATCGAGTCCCGAGGAGAGCGTGGCTGCGCGGCATTCACCGTATTATCATTACACCTGCGTGTCGTCGCACTTTCACTCCGTGGTTCGACCGTGCGTTTCTCCGAGCCGGTGTCCCTCTGAGACAGGTCTCCAGGCATGCGATAGTATGCACAGATGCGTCAGACACGGGGTGGGGGGCCACGTACGATGGGCTTGCGGCTTCGGGGGTCTGGACGACACCCCAGCTGCATTGGCACATAAATTGCCGGGAAATGTGGGCTGTATATCTTGCGCTCGTCCGTTTCAGCAACGAGTTACGGGGCAAAGATGTATTAGTTCGAACAGACAACACTGCGACCGTGGCGTACATCAATCGTCAAGGCGGTTTACGCTCGTGTCACCTGTCGCATCTCGCCCGTCACCTCCTCACTTGGAGTCAGAAGAATTTGAGGTCTCTTCGTGCCATTTACATCCCGGGCACGCTCAATGTAGAGGCGGATGCGCTCTCTCGGGCTGCGCGTCCCGGCGAATGGCGACTCCACCCCATTGCGGTTCAGCAAATTTTTAGACGTTTCGGCAAAGCGCAGATAGATCTGTTTGCTTCCCCAGAGACGACCCATTGTCGCCTGTTCTATTCACTAGCCGACGACTCGCTCGGCGTGGATGCATTGGCACACAGCTGGCCGCGAAACATGCGCAAATACGCGTTCCCTCCGGTGAGCCTCATTGCGCAAACCTTATGCAAAATCCGGGAGGACGAGGAGAGCGTGCTGTTGGTGGCACCGTATTGGACAACCAGGAGTTGGTTTCCAGAACTCTCTCTCCTCGCGACAGCCCCTCCGTGGAAGATTCCCCTGAGGAAGGACCTTCTTTCTCAACAAGAGGGCACATTATGGCACCCGCGCCCCGACCTGTGGAACCTCCATGTGTGGTCTCTGGACGGGGCACGGAGGATATGAGTGATTTACCGCAAGAGGTATCTAACACTTTTGCTGCTGCGCGAGCGCCGTCTATGAGACAGGCTTACGCGCTTAAATGGAACCTGTTTGTCGACTGGTGTTCTTCCCAAAGTGAAAACCCCGAGAATGCCCGATTAGTGTTGTGCTTTTATATCTCCAGCGTCGTTTGGAGAATAGGCTGTCACCATCCACTATTAAGGTCGATATCGCTGCGATATCAGCTCACCATTCACCCGTAAACGGTAGAACAGTGGGTCAGCATGACCTGGTCATTAGATTTCTCAGAGGCGCTCGAAGACTGAATCCTTCGCGTCCTCCCTCTATTCCTCCTTGGGACCTGTCCTTGGTGCTGAAATCACTCCAGGAAGCCCCATTTGAGCCTCTGCATAGTGTGAGTGTTAAATTTCTTACTATGAAAACATTAACTCTCCTTGCTTTGGCTTCTGTTAAGAGGATAGGGGATATTCATGCATTTTCGGTCGATGAATCGTGCCTTCAGTTCGGGTCGGCTGCATCCAGCGTAACACTGAGACCCCGGCCCGGCTTTGTGCCCAAAGTTCCCACCACTCCTTTCAGAGATCAAGTGGTGAACCTCCAAGCGCTGCCTTTGGAGGAGGCAGACCCAGCCATGGCTTTGTTATGCCCTGTTCGTGAACTACGTGTGTATATAGACAGGACGCAAAGTTTTAGGACCTCAGATCAGCTCTTTGTTTGTTACGGTGGTCAGCAGAAAGGAAAAGTTGTCACCAAGCAGAGGATGTCCCATTGGATTGTGGATACTATAGCCCTTGCATATCAAAAGCAGAATGTGCCTTGTCCATTTAATTTACGTGCCCACTCTACACGCAGTGTGGCATCATCTTGGGCACTGGCTCGCGGTTCCTCGCTAACAGATATTTGTAGAGCTGCAGGCTGGGCGACACCTAATACGTTCACAAGATTCTATAGTGTTCGTGTCGAACCGGTTTCCACTCGGGTTCTTTCTACTAACTAGTTAAGAATGCAGAGGGTCGGCTCGTGTGTCGGCTTGGAGCCTTTATTTTGGTGCTGCACATCTGCACCAATATGGAAGGCCATCGGGGAAAAAACGTCTCAAAAACTGTTTTTGCCTCTCCTCCACCGCCCTGATAGCTGGTGTTGCGGAGCATCCGCTGTCAACCTATCACTGATGTATTCTCTGTAAACCTGTGTAGGCTAGGCGTCCACATTTGTCCCCTACGTGGGGTTCATTTGTGTGTATACTCCGTGGGGTACTAATCCTCCACGTTTTCCTTAGCAGAGCCTGCTCTGCATCTCTCTGCATACTATGTTTTGTTCAGAGACTTTTTATGAGCAACCTATCGGTTGTTTCATATTTTATGTCATCCATTCAACCTTCTTAGGGGATGGCTTCCGCAGTGTTCTAGCTCCGCTCAGTTTAGACGCTTCCCCAGTTCGCTGCTTCACTATCGTGGGTTAAGGAACAGGTAGTGACCGGCCTTCTGCGTTTCGCCTTAGGTTCCGCCCCCTATGTGGAGGGCGGAGGGCTTTTTCAGACACTGGAAGGGTTCAGCTGCAGTGGCGTTTTGGTAGGGATTCCCAATTCGTCGGTGACGACGTGACGTCGTAGTGACCGACTGAAAGGGAACGTCTCGGTTACGTATGTAACCCTCGTTCCCTGAAGGAAGGGAACGGAGACGTCACGTCCCGTCGCCACAGTTTGCTGTTCCATTGCTGTTTTCAGGCCGGGCACTGTTGCTCGGCTTCTCAGCAATAATATAGCTGATTTGGTATTATGCACCTGCGCCTTATATACGCACCTGGCGGGGCGGTGCCGGCATTATGCAAATACCTGCATGCCAAGTTCATTGGCGTTTCTTATAGTTCTCGAAGTAGATAGGTCACCCGCGAAGCGGTTCCCAATTCGTCGGTCACGACGTGACGTCTCCGTTCCCTTCCTTCAGGGAACGAGGGTTACATACGTAACCGAGACGATTCGGACACGCCCGTGTAGACTGTTCGTAATGCGCTTAGATCTTTAAAATATGACTCTTAGGGGTGATTCACTAAAGTGTGCCATTTTATTGCTGATCTTCTTTGCAAACTACCCTGAAATCAAGAAATTGTTTTCAGTTCAGATTTGTATAGATTGTGCCCTAGTCATCAAACTCCGGAAAAACTACTAACAATGCAAAATTAAATTCTACATCAGCTGCCACTCAAGATTGGAAACTGCAGCATGAAATTTTTGGCTGTGTTTGCGCCATTACCTTATTTGCATAATCTCTTCAGGTTTTAAATGAGTGTGCTAAAACAACCTAGACAGCACATGCAAATAAACCGCAATATCAGCTGGTGCAATTCGGTTTTTAGGAAATTCACCTCTTAATGATGCAGATTACCTGCAAGTTGAGAATGTAGACTGCGGGATTGTGTAGTGTGCTAGAAATTGATCCAAGATAAGTACACTTCCCATGACAGGGAATTAAGGCTTGTGTCTGTGAGAGTTACTAGGTTGTGGGAGTTTCTTTAGAGGAGTTGTTGTTGATGTTGACTAGATGACAGTTGATAGCACAGTGAACACTGAGAATCCCATTTATTATTAATGGCCTGCTGTCGCTTCACGTCGTCTTAGGATATTTCAGATGAGGAGCGCACGATGATGTATCCAGTAGCACACACAAACTCGTGCACATTCGTTTTAAAAACTGACCTCACACTTTTTTCTGGCTTCCTTTTAGTGATGAGTGGCTACTTTTAAGATGCGCCTCTCTGATGTGTGGAGGCTGAGGGAATAAAAGCAGATGCTAGTTCAAAAGCTTTCCAAACCTTGTGGTGGCCAGACTCTTTGCTCCAGAAGACCACGTTTTCACAGTGGAGACTCATGAATCAACCGCGAACCTATCGGCAGCATGAAAGACAGCATGGGAGAGAGGAAAAATGAGAAGTGATATGAAATTACTTTTAAATTCATATTCAATATGGCAAAGGAGACATTAGGATAGCCTGCAATTACATTGTCTCATGTTTGAATTGCACTTAAATGATTGGATAACTTAAAAAGATTTACACTTTTTAAAGCTGAGGTTTCCCATAGGAAATGAACATCACATATGAGATCTCTTTAATTTCTCAGTTGTTTCTTCCTCACAGCAATGAGGTAAGATGATGAGCAAACTGAGAGATGTGCTTAGAGTTCCCATGAAATCAAATGCTTTTCTATTAAAATATTTCTCTAAGTTCACCGTGTGAGCCATTTGGAGCAATATTCAGGTGTCCAAGGAAAGCAGATTGATTAACTATAACGTCAGGAATTATGAAATGGTCGCACACAAGTGATTAGAGGATGAGGGAATGTTGAGGGGCTCATATTAATGTCTAATGGACAGAAATTAATTTTGACTGTTGTTTGTGCTTGCTAAAAACTACCGTCTTACCCGCACGTTATCACAACCCAAACAGTAACCCATTACTCTGTTGTCTTTAAAATGACATTTGTTCAGGTTTCTGGTGTTACAATCAATTAGCTTTCTTTCTGGGGTAATGTCATGCGATATTGAGTGGCTCACGCTGAAATATACATGGATCAAGCACAGCAACATTTACAAGATCGAGCCCAAGCTCCTGCAGAGAGACCACTGAAAATGTGATGGGCAAATAAATGTTGGAATTTTATTTATACTGAGGTGACCTTTACTTTCATGGGTGGGTTTTAATCTGTGACGTGCTTTTAATTATCGGTTTGGGGTAATAGCAATGACACCCTTTGTCTTCATGGCAAAGGAAGGTAGACAACCTGGAAAAATTTTATCTTAACTGTAGCTAAGGTGGAGAGGAAAAATGTCTTTCCTCGAAATGAGCAGTGGCATTTAATTAGATTGAACGCTGCTGGGCTGAGTCGTTGCCAAACGGGCCGCCTTTGAATTAAAAAGTGGGCTTTGGCATGGAAACAAGGTAGAGTTTGTGGTCAAGGAGAGATCAGACAAAGGCCCCTCATCAGGTAAATCAGGGCTGACTTTTATTTCTTCAGGTGACAAAGCTGGGTGGCCTTCTCAGGCCAGAGAACAGTAAGGCGTCCTGACAGTGTGTCTCACAAGGGCGTATACGGGTGGAGGGACGATGCTCTCTCAGCCTCTGCCATGACAAGTTAATGTGTGTGTGTGTGTGTGTGTTGGACAGTACCATTACTGAGTGTTTGTGTATTGATGCTTTGGCAAAATGCATTTATTTATGTATAATATTAATAACGGTTTATGCAAATTTGAAATCAAGCATGCTTAAAATCTTATGTCATGTATTTTGTAAAAGTCATGGCAATGAAGTATGCTTTAGTACTGAGAGAGGTACTTCAGACAATGAGAACAGTATAACGATCAAGTAAGGAGACAACCTATTTCATATCAATAAAGTGACAAACTATACACTCCTATTGACCAATTATGTTTTATAGCTTTAGTGTATTTTCTGAATTTTATTGCCCCCAATGAGACTTAAACAGGCTTAAAAGAGTGTTTGATAGAGATCTAATGCTCTAGGTCCTGTTCATAACTGTGGACATTTCTTTTGGAACAGTTTACCCATAATTATTTTTATGTGTCACACCCTGCCCCGAGTTTCTCAGGAACACTGCGGGCCCACCATAGAAGCGGGCAATTTTCTGGAGAACGCCATGGTCTAAAATGTGTAAACATTGCTAAATTACATTCGGACTATTTGCTTTGTTGGTTTGGTTGTTTGTTTGGAGTCTGGAAATCAACCATGGCTTCGTTAGTTGGCGGAAGCTGTGAGTTTTTGCATCCTGTGTGCATTCTCCAGATGCCTGCTGATGGGCCACTGCTGGCAGAGGTGTTAGCCTCACATTTGCCTCCATCAGGGACACAAATATCACAGTATCAGTCACACTTCGCTTCACATTAAGTCTGTCTAATTAAGGCCGAATAAGGAGACGGGTGGGAGTTTAGGGACACATATAGACACCGCTGCTTTTCCATTACTGTCTGTCAGCGCCATTTGGATAAAACAACCAAGTCAGCAACTGCTTGATGTCTTGCAGTTGTAACCATTTTAGGCCATTTCGGTTTCTGTATTTCACACTATAATTTTCCACCGCGAGGACAGCATTTCTATTCTTCTAATGTATTAGCGTAGTGGATAAACAGCTGCTGTTCAGCACAGTCCGGACCCTGACTTTTCGATTTATGTTCGAGAAAGCCAGCAGACCACGGGGGTTAATTAAAATCGTAATTGCTGTTATTAAAGCCCTCTTCCCATTTCTCTTCCTTTTCATTTTCTAAGGATACTTGCAGAACTCACTCTTTTTGGCATATGGATTTCCTATTAAAAGATGTGGGTTGATTCTCCTCCAGATGTTCTGGCTAATCATCTTTCCAAAAAGGAAACACTTTATAGGCATTCCAAATATTTACACGCCGAGCAGTCGTGTTGCAGGTTTTAGGCCCTTGGGTTGGACCCAAGCTCTGTGAATCTGTGAAGCCTTGATACACGCAGCCTTTACCGCCCCTCAGAAGCAGATGCTCTTTTGTACGAGTGTAGTTCAAATACGGGAATTTTATTAGGTGTTTAACGCAGCCATAATCGCAGCGGTTCTGAGCTTACAGGCTGCCGTGCCGCTGCCAGAACACAGAATCACAAGTCCTCTGCCGTGGTAGACGGAGAACGCCCAAGGAGCTTAAAGTGATATAAATGTTTTTGAGTGACAGCATAAATCTGTACGATGACAAATAACCTCCTTTGAAGTCAATGCCGCGTCGAATAGGATGCAAGTTTTGTATTACAGAAATGGCCCGTGCCTGAAAAAGCAACGCACAATGTCAAAGTGACAATCTTAACTCCTTAGCTACGAGTGGAAAGGGCGTGCGCCGTGCTTATCTGAATACGAATGTCACGCCTGCTTAAATCTGCGATCCGTGGTAACTTGGCACGTCGAAAAAATAGCAAATAATAAAGTCCCCTCAAATGAACATTTTTCTTGTCCAATGTATGCCACGATATATCACAATTCCACACGCCGGCCCAAAGTAATATATAAAGTTAGGAGGCTGTCTTGTTGCAAAAATGAAAATGTGCTTCTAAGAAATGAGCAATTTCCCCACGGAGGTATTGAAAATTCAAAGGGACTGTCTGTGGGTGACCTGTCATCAATCACGGCTGTGGCGCTGCGGGCCTGGGAGAGCGGTCGTCCATTGACAGGTGCTACCCGGTGCCTAATGGCACCCGGCAAACACCGAGCGGTACGGAGGCAAGGCAATAGGACTGTTAATTGCTCTGGCTCTGCTCTGGAATACAGAAAGCAGCTGGTCGGAGGCACAGGACGTCTGCAGTCTCCCCATTCTCATTTCCCTGCTGGATCCCACGGATGCCTCGCAGATTATGTGCCCAAACCAATTGCTTTCGGCCCGTCCGGTACTTATTGAGCAGAAGCCTCTGACATGTGACAATAAGAGATAGTGGCAGCTCGAAAGCTATGGCTCATTTTGTAGGTTAAATAGCCCTTCAGATAATGACCGTGTGAATGAGAAGAAAGATAGAGGTGCGCTTTATTGCAGTCAGCTCTGTGTATTTGAATTTCTGGGTTTATATCTTCATTTTGCTGAAATGAAACAAAAACGTCAATGTTCGATTGCCGCGTTGGATATTTTCTTTTATGGCGCAAGGGAAAGCACTTTAAATGCTGGAATATCCTTCACTGCACGAGCACCGCATACATTCTCCATCAAAAACTCTTTCTAAATCACACCATTTAGATCTTATGAAACAGTTTTGAACCCCTCATATAAGCATCGTACCCAGATGTGTGCGTTTCTCTCCTTGTTCGTTTCGCGCATTAATAGTGAAAAACCACATTAATATTCCTGGAAGCCGAGTTCTCAGCTTTCAGCCGAGGCATATTTCCATTCCAACTGTCATCTGCAGTGGATGAGCTTTTATTGATGTATGACTGTGTCAGACTCTTCATTTATGGAGTCGGTAAATGCAGATGCTCATAGGTTATAATGGGTCTTTGTTAGCGCACTGCATTGCCTGTGTGTGGGACGAGAGAAAAGACAGAAAGAGAGAGAGAGCGCGAGAGGTACTTCTCATTGTGTGCAAACCTCTCCACCATCTGCAGGCTGTGGCTCCCTGTCGATGGCTCCTGATGAGGGCCAGATGTTCACACTGTCTGCTGTTTCTTCCATTAGGAGCTTCAAGGCTAATGTGTTACTCTCTTCAGCCTGTAGGTTGTGTTGAGGGTTTGTGTTAATTCGCAGTAAACCGCTTTATCCTGTTCCTTTAATACTATGTTACTGTCTGTCTTCCGTTTTCATATTTTCTCTGTCATTTTAAAGGATATTAGATGAATCACAGTTGTGCAGCAGTGGAATTTAAAGATTTTTTTTCATGCATTCAATTTAGCCAGTCCATTGATTACCATTCACATTTGATCTATCAGCCTTTGCTTGCCTTTCTGTAATGTGTTGTTAGTGAGGAAATCTCAGCAAAGCTCATTGACTGAAATTATGTTTACTGGTAGCTGTAACAAGCTTTGCTTCTTGCTGCGTTCATGCATGGTGGTCTTTATCGGTGATACTGGACCCTGCAGGGTGCTAGTATGAAATTAAGTGGAGGTTTACAAGACTGCTGCTGGGTCGATCTAGGACTTGAGGATAAGGAGAACTAAATAAATCTGGTGTTTCGTGTGACATGGTAGCACATTTATTTTAGTGTTGTCTCTTTAACCAAGCAAAAATCTATAAGAAAGAACCAAACATTTCTCCTTCTGAAGTCTCTAGGATTTTAAAGAAAGTTTGATTAAATACAACCACCACCTCAAATATGTGCACCTTCCTGATGCGGTTGGTTGCTGATTATGCATATGGTTGGAGAATAAAAACATGGAAATATAACCCTGTGTGATTTTCCTATCAGGTGTGCAAGCAGGTTAGGACTGAGGCTGTGAGTAATACCTTTGATGGAAACTCTTCTCTTTCATTTTCTCCAAAGCTCTTTCTCAGCGTGACAGGGCAGGTCAACAACAGCTGCGGGGATTCTTCTTAATTATAAAAAAACATGCTGTTTGAAGAGAGAGGAAAGAGAAAGAAAAATACTTTAGGTCTCGCCTGCAGTGCATACTGATATAATTTTCATAGTAATGAATCCTGGCTGGTATTCTCTGAGGTAAAGGTGAAATTATAAAAGGATAAGTGGGGGAAGGCATGTGGTGTGATGAGGGGACGAGCCTTAATTAATCTTGCAGTTTGTTCAGAAGGCCAGGGTCACATCACATACATTACATAGCAGATATATCTGAATTCTACCCGAAGGGAGAGACTAGGAAGCGATTTTTAGGTTTACAGTCTGATAAACGCACCAATGAGTGTGGAGAGACTTTTATTGGTAGGTATTTCTACCAGAGTAAACACCTAGTGCAGGGCTCGACATTAAGGCTTGTCCCCTTGTCCGGGACAAGTGGATTTTTTGTAGGACAAGTGTAAGAGAAAATTAGTTGTCCGACTGGACAAGTTAAATTTCAAACAATGTTACTTAACGTTAGGTGCCGTTAACGTCAGAGCAGAACACGCAGCGCAAACACCGAGCGGAAAATTTAACAGAGAGCGCGGCGCGCCAACACACACGTTTACATGTTAACTATTTATTGTTACTAAACAAGCTGCGCGTGCATGAAACCTGATCGACGAACACGGAGGGGCGGGAGTCGCGGGACGGAGTGGAGTGGAGAGTGATGTTTCTTCAGGCTCCGGCGTGAATATAAATGACAGACACTTCAAACTCGTTTTCATCACTGCGTTTTTTCTCTTCTAAAGTTCGGTAAAAACACATAATGGGCTTCAAATCTTGTTTAAGAATCTGTTTTATGAGAATCTCCTCTATGTGTGTTTGTGCCGCGTGACAGCCGATTTAAATCTGACAGAGTTCGTCACTTCAAGAATCCCACACAAACATTACAGCGTAAATGCTAGGATTAAGATTGATTTTATATATAACAGATAATCTAGATACATTTACCCTAATAAGTTTTTTAAAACATGGTAATGTTTTAATGTTTTGCTTTAGTGTTTTAATGTCAGACAATCATTGAAATGAGGGAAAAATGAAGAGAAAGGCAGCAGATATAGCATCCTTCTTCAGAAAGAGTAGCAAGAAGCAGCCAAACAAATCTTAGTAAAATACATTAAAGTAGCTTGCAAAATTCACATGCTTTTCTGGTCTCTAGTTTTTTCAGCAATGGGAGATATAAATTCTGGTTTCAAAAAGTTTTATTTGATTAAATAGTTTAAAAAACATGGAGGTTGAATTATGACTATAAATTGTATGTTAATCTCAATTAATTTGAATAAAAATTAAAGTATTGTAGCAATTGTATGTTATACATTATTCTGATGAACACACCTATAATACTTAAAAGTATTTTAAGGTTGGATGATAGAGATTTTATGTGCAACCCCATGCTGGCCCCTGCCTGGCCACCCCTATGAAAAATCCCTTGCTCCGCCAGTGATTAGCAAAACACAAAAAATACATTATATTATAAATCTTTACCCGGACAAGTGACTTTTGTGCATGGACAAGTGAAACACAAATTTACTTGTCCAAAGGACAAGTTCCTCAAAAAGTTAATGTCAAGCCCTGCCTAGTGTATCTTTGCTGAAAAGCTGTTGCAGCGTATCATATTATAAATACATATACATAAATACACGACAACGATGTAGTGAAAAACTGTATTACTGTATGTATAAAAATGACAATTGATAGTTTTTGTGTTGTCACATGTTGGAACCTAAGTGTGCTGGTGGGCAAGAGAGCGCTTTATGCTGTTGACCGCAGGTTAAGTAGTGTGTGGTTTCTTTAGTTTAGCCTAAATACTGAACAGTTGTTAGGGGTTAAACGAAATCGCAGTTGATCCGTGATCGGTACGAATCACGACCCACGGTTCGGCTCTCATGCGATTTGCGGATTAATATGCAAACTTAAATAGGGAAAGTTAACAATTTGCACGTGTTTCAAAGGCTTGCAAATGTTAACACAAACAAAACAAGTGATTTTAAACAATTAATCTACAAAAAGGAGCTACAGTGAGCAGTTTTCTGTATGCACAGATGCACATGCAGTTTAATGTGTTTGGTTCAACTCTAGAGCACTGAAAAGCAAAATCATTTCACTTGATGTGGAGTGACTGTTTATGCTGCATCTCCTTCTCGAAGCGCCGTTTGGAATTATATTTAATTTATACAATAAAGACAGTGTTATTATTCATTTGATTCAATATCTGTACTTAATAACAATTTTAGACCTTAATGTGCAAATTTGTTCTTTTTATAATGTTTGTAATTTCTTTATTTGTTCTTTTATAAGATTTTCCCACCCCTTTTTACTGATCCGGAAAATTATTCGATCCGTGCCTCAAAAACCGTAATGTGATCTGAACCATCCGTGAGTTTTGCCATCTGTTACACCCTTAACCCTCTGGGGTCTAAGGGGTTTTTAGGGCCCTTGGGAAGTTTTGACATGCACTGACATTTGTGCTTTTTTCAGTTGCTTAAAAACATATTAATGGCAAAAGTCTCATAACACTGTGTTCATCACAAACTGGGCTACAATATCATATAATCAACATGTATGTACATGTTTGTATTTTTGAGAGAAAAATGTTTATGCGTGGTTTTTGAAAAAGCAAAATTTTTAAGTCACTGATATAACTCCACAAAACTCATTCTAAACATGTTTTCCCAAGACTTTCCAAACTGGATCTAGTAGTCTAGAGTTTTTCTTCAAAATGATGTGAAAATCATATGGCCTACTCAATCACATAAAGCAAGATATTGATTTACAATTTCTAAGACACTTTTGCTTGGGAAAGGCTGTATGCATGGAGGCGGGAAAGCTCCTGAATAATCAGTGATTGACAGCTGAGAGACAAAAGAGTTGAATAATGAGCCACTAATGTGCCTTGTGTGGATGTTCAACAGGAATAACTTTCTCTGTAGTAAAACCATGATAAGGTTTACTTTTCAATATAATGTAAATACACACACACACACACACATTATATATATTTATATTTCTATTGAAATATTTTCTATTAATTTCACAAGTATAAGTTACCTTTTAAAAACCATAGTAGCTTAATCATGGTAAAGATACTGTTTGGCCATCTTAACATGAACACACTTCAACCCAGGGTTAGTGTTTGGTTGGCCAGCGAGAGGTTTACTTTTGTGCAGTAAAAAGCTCAAAAGAACAACTGCCTATCGTTGTCTGGACTCTTATTTGTGTATTTGTAATCATTATAGTAGAAACACAACAAGGGACACGCGTGGTAAACGTATCAATGTTTGTTTACAACCGCCGCCATTACCTCACGTGTTGATCATGAAAGCAGTGAATGTGTGCACACGCGAGTGATCCTGTGTTTAATAAACTTGCTGTGCGGAGATATGCGCTTAGACGCAACTAAATACGGATTGTACTGTTTGGAATCGCGCATTATATAAGAATACCAAAAAGCGCGTCGAGTTTCCTGACTCGCGTGTTTGTGTGTTCCAATCACGTGAACTGTTTGACGGAAGAACAAAGAAAACACTCGCGTCTGGAGATACTGACACACATACGCAAGGAAATAAGGATTTATGTCATGTTTGGTGCAATCGGATGGAACAACAAGGAATGGAGAGACTGGATTGTGGATTGCATATCCATTGACTGCAGGAGGCACGAGTCATGCATATGGATGTTTCTGCTCATTCACTTCAATGGCTCGGGGGTGTGGCGATCCGATCTCATTACAGATAATGAGGTAACTGGCGAAATACGGTACTTCTCCTCCTTCTCATACAGTTTACACCGAATGACAATATCTGTTTTCAATTTCACTTATATCATTTAAAAGGAGACATTCCAAGCATTATGTAGACATTTATCTTTTGTTTCTACACCAAGTATTCGTTAAGTTACAGTTTATTTTTCTGACGCGTTTCTGAAAGGACTTCACTGAGGGAGAGAGAACAGAACGTGCATCATGTTTATTTTCTTAATTTTGCGAAAAGCACAACATTCTGTTTTTATTGGGAGTGGACAGAAAAAAACTAGACACTTTAACGTTTGAAATGATGTATAAATCATATCTGTATGTCAAAAATCAGCAGAGTAATTTAAGTCTCTTTGCGGAGTGATTGAAAAATAAAGAGTTTGCGGCGCCCGCGCCACCGTCGACCCCAGAGTGTTAATAGTTGTTGTGCAATAAAATGCACTAACCGAAGAGAGGACAATCCTGGGCTTATGCTTTTACAGAATGTCGTCGGAGACGAAAACCCAGAAAAAAAGGAATTTGTGAATTTTGTAAAATAAATGAGGAAAACAATGGCATCAATATACACTCGTATCTACAGTAACCACTTCTTCAAAGGGTAATTCATGTAAACACTGGATAATATTAATCATTGTATTTAATGATTTCTTACATGGATTATGGTCATGCACAAAGACAACCAAGTGATTAGTTAAACATTTGTCATGTAAATATGCAAAATTGATGTGTGAGAGTAAAAATGAAATGTTTGCAAATGTTTTTGCACTTTTATTAGATCATTTGTTGTACTAAAAGTAATAAACTTGTATCACAGAAATGTTCTGTAGCAGACGATATTGACAATTATCACCATTAATTTATTCCTGTCAAATTTAAAGGCAGATTTTTAAGGTATTGAGGTAAATAGTGTACGGGAATTGCTTTTTGTGTATGTTACAAGACTTTTTGTCTTCTTATCCTAAGCACCTATCCATTCACTTCAGGTGTGCGACGCTAATTTGTTTAAGGTATTGAGGTAAAATTTGTGGTAGAATACAGATAAGAATATTACAACAATGCCTGTGACCTTCTTCTTTGGTTAAGAGGTCATTTAAATAACCATGATTTGAAACAGACAGAAAATTGACCGGCTTGTGTTGGAGAGCCCAGTGTACACTGCCGCATTCTTGCCCGCCAAGCCCCCTGGTAAGTCACTTGACTGAACTATCAATGCTGATGTTATTTTGGAAAGAAACAATAGAAGCCTCCGCACATATGCATTCGTCTACAGAGCGATAAATACTCACAATCAAGATGGTGAATGCATTGAGTGGTATATATATATATTGGTGCCATGTCATATATATATACACACAAATATGTATAGTATATTAGATTAGTGCAACCAAATGCAACAACCAAACATTTTGATGCTGGGAAACCGTTTTGATAACCTTTCTGAGTTGCTAACACGTTAGAGTTAGCTGGGCCATAACACCACTTCCGTTGCCAAAATTTGCTATTGGAGTACTGTGATCTTAAACAAATTGAGTCATTTGCAGTTATGCACTTAAATTAAAGTTCACACTACTTAAATATAAGTGCAAAATTGCACATGACCCAAATTCACAGTACTTAAATGTATGTGTTTTAAAACTTAAATGGTTTAAGGCAACCGGTTTCCTTAAATGGTTTGAGTTAAGTTGACTTTTAGGTTTTACAGTGTACAGATCTGGTAACTGTGTTGAAAAAGTTGATAAAGTCAACTTTTTAAAATAACTTTCTCTGTCTGTGTTGCTTCATTGCTGATTCTTGCCATACTTCCGTTGCCAAGATGCGCGTGCATACGCTGCCATGTCATCATTGTGTGGCGTCTATTAACATCCCTAAAACATGGAAATCCAGTTGCTTGAGCAATTATTCACATGGGTGTACTGCTAAAGTGGAAATGCTAAAGAATAACCTGTGTTATCATTAGCACAAATACTTATACAGTTCAGTCAGTTTGTGATCAAAAGGAAATTTCTGGAATATTAAAGCCTTTTCATCTGAGAGATTTATTAGCAATTGCACATGCGCTCTATCAGTCATTAGCTTACATGCATTCAAATCTAAATTGCTAAAGGATTAAGTGGAGAGCTAATGCTGTGTGTTTTCATACTGATTGCCTTCAGGTCTGAAAACTCCTGCTATGAGAGGAGTATAATGAGGCAAGAGATATTTGATCGATGGCTCTAGTTTAATGCGAAAATGAAATAGTTTGGGAACCACAGCGTTTTTATTTATATATTGTGTGCTGAGACATGCTGTAAATTGAAGTAGCATGGCTATTCAGCCAGAGCGAGTATCTTATACTGTGAAGATTCAGAGGTGTTATTTATACTGCTCTTAACTTCAACAGACATCAAACCATACATGTGCCTTGAATTAAAAATCATCACAGATCCAGCAATAAGATATTATCACATAGTAATTCAAGATACTGTTTTAAGATTAAGGTTGAACTGTTGTCCTAACAGTTTAGTATGTGGATTATGTGATATACGATTTGCAATATGAAACCATAGAGAAACTATGGGGTCCAGAGCACTGCAGACCGGGGGGTGTGAGACTCGGGCTCCTGTCTGGTCTTGACTATTCGTGGCGCCCTCCTCTTCCTCCTGGAGACAGAAATAAAACAAGATGGGTGTTGGACCTAAAGTGTCCCTTTAGCGTACCTTTCTCCTTGTGGGGTTTGTCCTCCGTGCGTGTTCTGGGGGGGTGGTGTCAACAACGTTTCTCTACCTCACATGTATCTCTTTCCTCTCCTTCTCCTACAGGTGGCTGCAGACACAGGGAGTCGGTCACTACCAACTGCGAGGGACCTCCCCTCACCTTCACTTGGAACGGAGTCGGGTAAGTATAGGGTTCCTTCCTTCTTCTCTCTCTCTCTCTCTCTCTCTCTCCCTCTCTCTCTCTCTCTCTCCCTCTCCACAGGTGGCGATCTCCTTTTCCTTGCTCCGCCGACTACAGGCTGGACACAAGGACACAGTTAATTGGGACTGGTATGTTCTCACCTTTCTGCTGGATACAACGTACAGTAAGCACAGGGTGAACACAGTTTCTACTCGTGTCGTTCACTCTCTCTCTCTCTCTCTCTCTTTCTCCACAGGCAGCAGCTGGAACACGGAGACACAATTATTTGGACTTAGTCTGTTCTCAGCTCTCCGCGGGATTCAACGTACGGTACGTAAGTACGGGCTGCACACGACTTCTCCTTGTGTCGCTCACTCTCGCCCTCTCTTTCTCCACAGGCAGTAGCTGGGACACAAAGACAGTTATTTGAACTTAGTCTGTTCTTAACTCTCCGCTGGATTCGACATACGGTACGTACGGGCTGTACACAGCTTCCCTTGGTGTCGCTCACTCTCTCTCTCTCTCTTCCTTTCTATAGGTAATGGTGGGGACACAAAACACAATTACTCTGGACTGGTTTATTCTCACCTCTCCACTGGATGCAACGTACAGTAAGTGTCACCACCAGGGGCTGGCTATGTTAGACTAAAGCCACGCCCCTTCTCAACTTCCACCTCGAGGAGGTCCCCAAAGCCAACCCAATGACCAGACAAACACGGAACCAGGTAAGTAAAATATAAAACAAGCTTTATTGAGTTTAAATACTTAAAAGAACTGGGGAAATGGGGAAGGGGAATTTAAAACTAATGGGCCTCTAAATCCTCCCTCCAGGGAGACTGCAGTCACGGGCAGACAGGGGCAAAGGCAACAGGGGTGCAGACCACCGTAGGCCGGGAAGAAGGGGAAGCGTCAGGCTCCGGCCTGGTCCCTGCTATTCGTGGCGCCCTCCGTCTTCCTTCCTGGAGGCAGAACTAAATCAGTGTGGCTGGTAAGGAGATTTTTCCGCTGTCTGCGTACCTTCTTCTATTCGACAGGGGGTCCTCGCCCAGCGTGTCTTCACGTCTCTCCGTCGTGCGTTCACCTTCGTCCTCCTTTTTCTCCACAGGTGGCCGCTAGGACACAAAGCACTGTTACTTGGACTTAGAGTACTTCTCACCGGCTCTGCTACTTACAGCTCCCTGGGTAAGTATCACTTTACACAGTCTGTTCTCCGTATGTTCACTCTCGTTCTCCTTTCTCTCCACAGGTGGCCGCTAGGACACAAAAGCACTGTTACTTGGACTTAGAGTACTTCTCGCCGGCTCTGCTGTTTACAGCTCTCTGTGTAGGTGTCACTTTACACAGTCTGTTCCCCGTATGTTCACTCTCGTTCTCCTTTCTCTCCACAGGTGGCCACTAGGACACAAAAACACTGTTACTTGGACTTCGAGTGTTTCTCACCGGCTCTGCTGTTTACAGCTCTCTGGGTAGGTATCACTTTAACAAGTCCGTTCTCCGTATGTTCACTCTCGTTCTCCTTTCTTTCCACAGGTGGCCGCTAGGACACAAAGCACTGTTACTTGGACTTAGAATACTTCTCACCGGCTCTGCTGTTTACAGCTCTCTGGGTAGGTATCACTTTACACAGTCTGTTCTCCGTATGTTCACTCTCGTTCTCCTTTCTCTCCACAGGTGGCCGCTAGGACACAAAGACACTGTTACTTGGACTTCGAGTGTTTCTCACCGGCTCTGCTGTTTACAGCTCTCTGGGTAGGTATCACTTTGCACAGTCTGTTCTCCGTATGTCCACTCTCGCTCTCCTTTCTCTCCACAGGTAGCCACTAGGACACAAAAACACTGTTACTTGGACTTCGAGTATTTCTCACCGGCTCTGCTGTTTACAGCTCTCTGGGTAGGTATCACTTTACACAGTCTGTTCTCCGTATGTTCACTCTCGTTCTCCTTTCTCTCCACAGGTGGCCGCTAGGACACAAAGCACTGTTACTTAGACTTCGAGTATTTCTCACCGGCTCTGCTGTTTACAGCTCTCTGGGTATGTATCACTTTACACAGTCTGTTCTCCGAATGTTCACTCTCGTTCTCCTTTCTCTCCACAGGTGGCCGCTAGGACACAAAAACACTGTTACTTGGGCTTCGAGTATTTCTCACCGGCTCTGCTGTTTACAGCACTCTGGGTAGGTATCACTTTACACAGTCTGTTCTCCTAATGTTTACTCTCGTTCTCCTTTCTCTCTACAGGTGGCCGCTGGGACACAAAACACTGTTACTTGGACTTCGAGTATTTCTCACCGTCTCTGCTGTTTACAGCTCTCTGGGTAGGTATCACTTTTTCCGTAGGTCCAGCAGAGGGGCGAAGATAAACACACCGCCTCACCGGGTCGAGCGCTGCCCTATCCCCACTGCCTGTAGGGCGATCGAATCCTGGACAGGGGCGCCCCTTTGTAGGGACCGCGGGGCGGCGGAACTCTTTCGCCTCAGACTCTGCGACAAGGACAGACACAGGTAAGTGGTTACTACGAATGATTCCAATATTGTACTCACAGTCGCTGTCAGCTCCTGATCCGCGTCACTTCAACTCCAAATGGCACACTGCGTATAGTATCTGTAAATTCTAAGGTCGTTAGCCTCTCCGTCCTCTGCCCAGTAGAAGAATGGATGATGCGGGGCTTCGTCTGACAAGACACACAGCAACCCACAGCAAATACACGGCACCACTCCAACGTGAAAAGTTTATTAATTACAAAGTCTCACTCACCACACTATACGTGTACACAACAAGGAAAACGCCCAGCATCTTCCACTTCACTTGGGCTGAAAACAAGGGCGATGGAAAATACGACCTGAATAGCGTTTCGTTGCTGCGGCTGCTTGGAGGGACGCTTCCAACGGCTCACCCACCACGCTGTTTTAGGGGTAGGGCCGCCCTCCTTCTCCTGGAGGTATCCAACGATTGCACAGGCTAATTTTTGCAAGTTGCTCCACGCCAGAATGTATACTCACAGCGGTTTGCCTTTGTTTACGTTGTAAAACAAAGTCGGTTTTCTTCCTGCTTTACTCCTTTAAAGATGCTGTTTAAACCAAGGTTTCTTCTACCCATAGGATTTTCCTTTCACTCCAGCAGGTCCACCGCAGATTACAACGAGAGAGAGAGAGAGAGTATAGACAGCCACCACGTCTATCAATGAGCACAGCTCCGTTCCTCAGCACACACAAAAAGCTCTCCAACTGTGATTTAACTGCTCTTTAAGTACTCCTCTGTGTACTCCAGTTGTCCAATCACCCGGCGATCTCCTTAACTATACACAGCTGTGCTCAATCGGCTGAT
Source organism: Paramisgurnus dabryanus (assembly GCF_030506205.2). Taxonomy (NCBI): domain Eukaryota; kingdom Metazoa; phylum Chordata; class Actinopteri; order Cypriniformes; family Cobitidae; genus Paramisgurnus; species Paramisgurnus dabryanus. The sequence goes on from NC_133338.1 coordinate 37,184,018, forward strand.
TACAGCCTTCGCGAAGCTGCCGGATGTCCGGTGTTTCCGTCTTCCGGTCTGGGCGGAAACATCCGGGCGGAACCAAACTTCCTCAACTTTTGGTTCCGCCCTAAAAAGATCGTCACCTTGTGACATAAGTACGGGGTGAACACGGTTGTTCCTCTCGTGGTGCTCCACACGTTCCAATTCTGTACAGCACGTTCTCGGTTCCTGTCAATCAGATGGCTTAGATAACTCGATTCGGGTTTAACAGGGTGGCGGACTTACGACAACTGGTCTTGCTCGATGTGTCAGATGGAGCAAGCGGTTCCAATGTAGCGTCGGGGGCGGACCCTCTCGACGAGCTCGGTGGTTGCAGAGGGGTGGAAACGTCGCGCTGTCTCACCGGGCCGAGCGCTGCCCTCTCCTCGCTACCCGTTGGGCGATCGAACACCGGACAGGGGCGCCCCTTTGTAGAGACCTCGGGACAGGCGGGACTTGCTACACCTCTCTCTCTGCAACAGTAAGTATTACACAGCTGAAAGCATCAACAACAGTGACCCCTGGTCGTACTCACACATCCGCAAATCCTCCAGCTCTTCACCGCCACTCTTTGATCCACCCAAACGTCAAGACGGGAAATCTTCCCGGGGCACCACACCGTTACTATAGGCCTGAAGCGTGTTCACAACATATATTGAACTGGTTTTCACTAGAACCGACAGCCCCTTCGTCCTCCCTCGACGAGGTGTGTAAAGGCGGGGGTTTGTCTGACGAGACACACAGCAATACACAGCACCACATCAAAGTGAAAATTTCCACAGCACAAAGACTCACCCACCACACTCTAGTGTACACATAGGACGGCCGTCTTCCTCCACTTCGCCGGGGTCCGTTCGGCGATGGATAATACGGTCTAGTCAGTAGTTTCGTCGCTGTGACTAGCTTCAGCCAATGTTCCTTCGGCTCACCCACCACGCTATCTTAGGGGTAGGGCCGCCCTCTTTCCTTAGGAGGTATCCGCTATAAAGACAGGTTAGTATATAATGCGTCCTCAAACTCAATATTTATACTCACGGATGCTGTAAACCTTTCTTCCAACTATCCTCTGTTTTGGTTCACACAACAGTCGACTCCAGCCACTCAAACGGGCGTCTCTTCCCCCAACAGGGTTACACAGCAATCTTCTATATCTCTATCACTTCCATGCATGTATGTACTCACGCTTACTCCGTTTCCTCTCCTTTGTTGTGTTTCAGTTTCCAACGTTTCCGTTCTTTCTTCAACCATTAAGGTTCACAAAGTCCACACAGCCATATAAGCTTCAGCCTGAGAGAGAGAGAGAGAGATAAACAGCACTTCAACACTGCACACCAACACACCTAAACTGTGTTTTAAACTGGTCTTAAATACTGCCCTGTTCAAAGGGCCCAGGGCAGCAAGGGCACGAGCAAAATACTGTATCTGGTAATCTCCCGCTGGCCGCTTTATATTAAACAAACTGTCAACACGGGCTTTTGCGCTGCAAAAGAGACGCTGCGCTGCCTATGACTTTGAACGTGAGTTGAGAGCGGTTGAGTCTCATGTGGACTGACCAATGAAGAGAGGGCCTCAGGTTAAGACCCTCTCCTCATTGGTCAGTCCGCATGAGGCGGGTCAAAGGTTCGCCGAGCATTACGTGACGCAAGGCGTTGGTACAACAGAAAAAAACGAGAGACGGAGAAGCTAAGTGCGAGCGCGAAGCGGAAATTAAAAAAGGAAAAGGACATCAGAAACGCAGAAAATGTAAAGTATATGTAAATGTAAACAGTGGTGTAGTCTACGTGATACGCAGGTATCTGCGCGATCCGATCGGCGTATGAAATCAAATTACTATAGCGGCGCGAAAGTGACTGGGGAGCAGAGAACCCACAGGCAAGTGACAGCTAAGTAGCGCGAGAGCGATTGCAGTTATCACATGGAGAAATCTGCTTTGAATCGCTCTCGCGGTACTTTGACATCACAAAGAGGTCTGCTTAGCGCCAAATGAAGTCGAAGCTGCAGTGTAGCTGCTCACACGACACTGTAAACAAACTGCAACATAAAATCCGGAGAGTTAACAACGCACATGTGAGTAAACAACATTTAAATCATCAGTCCAGTTTATTACTTTATCTGGAGGTAAGGCTCCAATAAAATAAAATAAGCCGGTGTTTATGTCCTGATGTTTTTTAGCTGCGTTCCAGCATGTTTGCTTGTGCTTCACAGTGTTAAACTTTCTTTCCCTGTGTTCATTTATATATCTACGTTCAAGATGTAGCCTATATGATCTTAAACTTCTGTGAGGAAAATCATGTCTGCGTTGATGTTCAGTTCAGACTTGCAAATTAAAGATCATTTTCTTCACTTTGGTTTGGGTGTCTAATATTAGGCAATATGATGGTCTTGTAATAATAATTAAGTAAAAGCCTATTTTCATTTTTAGACAATGCTTGTATATGCAAAAAATAAGCTTTTTATATCAATGACTATGCAAATTAGAGTTAATCCATGGTCATCTTAAATGTGTATTAATTAAAAAGTTCTGTTAAGTGAGCTTCCGTCAACGACGAGGACAACTCAGCTAAGTTAGCCTTGACTTTTCTTCACCGCCAGCTTACTTTTACAGCCTGGAGATGATACAGATGATGATGTGTTTTCATAGCATCATATGTGAGTGAATGTCTTTGATAGGGGAGTTGTAGTGCATTTGTATGAGCATTTAAATATTTGTAAATCAAAATACACCTGATGACAGTTAGAATTTGAAGTATTGATTATATTTACTGTACAGTATATTACACTAATATATTCTGTATATGACCATATTATGCTGATCCTGGGGTCGTGATGATGGGGCCCTTGAATATTGTTGCCCAGGGTATAACAAAGTGTTAATCTGGCCCTGCTAATACACATGTCAAAGGAAATGTACAATTGTGAATCGGACCATAGGTGCTCTATAAGAGTCCAAAGCTTGGTTTCAATAAAAGCTTTGGACTGTCAAGAAAGTTTTCAGTTTTTAAACACACCAAATGCGTCGTCCCAGAATCCACACCTCTTCGTTATTATTGAAACAACACATTTTGTGTTACTTTTAATACAACTTGCGTTTTATTTTAACACAAAATGACACATAATGAATCCTAGTCCCAGACTAAAATGCATTTTTGAGCTGCTTTAATTTCAAAACAGCTTGCCCTGAATTATTTTCACATATATCAGTACCATTGTTTTGTCTTAAGATGCACACCAGTATTGTATTTTGTAAGGTATGTTTGTAATAATAAAAAAAAAACTAAGGCCTAGTCCTGGATTTATCTAAAACCTGTCCGGAAAACCGCCCCAATTTGTTCAAATGACACATAATGTGTTAAAAGCTGAACACAAAAAAAGTGTAAAAAATGAACACATCCTTTCTTAAAGTGTGTCAGTTGCTAACTGTCCCGTATTAGCCAGAATTGTTTTCCCCCGTACGGGACGTCTCGCGCCCTGTTTTTTGACTGCTACGCTGATCTAACCTGTGACTGATACAACAATTTAAGAGGGTCAAATAATACGATTTCATGTTTTCTTTTTTATATAGTGCATTATTCAGCTATTTGTGCATGTATAAGATCTGCATATTTACAAAGTTTGTTCTCAATTCTGAAGAGATTGCTGATTCAGAGAACTACCTAAAACGCCCCCAAGGCATTTCTACCTTTGCTAGGAAATTCTCGTGCTTGTGATGTTAGTTTAAGTTTGTCACACGTAAGATCTAATGAAGAGGACTAAGTTTTTTACACTTAGTGCAGGAGTCATAGCACTGATTCTTGAAACTTATGCAAAAACATGTCCCACTAAGAAAAGTGCTAATTCTGTTGGAAATTAATAACATTTTCATGAAGAAAAATAATCAATGTTATAATCAGGGGGTCCTTTGCACATATGTAAGGTTCTTTTTTAGGTTTATTTTTATTTTTTTATTAATTTAATGATTATATGCTGGCCCATTGCCTACAAAATCAGCTGTCCTTGGTTTAGAGATAATCATTTAAACTTGATTAAAAAAGCCAAAAGTAATAATGGAATTGAATAATATATTTACCACATAAAAGGGTACATTGTAATATGTATTAAAAACTACAAACAGTGAGTTTTGAACAATATTTACTATTAATTTGTGATTTCTCAAAATGTGTTCCACATATTCGTCACCACCGTCAGATATTTATAAAAAGCAATAAAATCAGACAACTACAGGGTCAACTGCATTCCTGAGGACCCCATTTTCAAACCTTCAGCTCTACTGCATGCTTCAAGATCACTCAAGCTCCTGTATGTTTGCTATTTTCTCTTAAACTTGTTCATATTTTTGGACACTGCTACTGTGACAACCATAACATGTCAACACCGTCATCTTTGTAAAAAAATATTAGATTAGATTATGAAGTAAATGTAATATTTTTAAGAAGAGGTCTGAAGTAGCTAGCAACAGAGGGGAAACAAGATGGCTAATGTGAACAACTCATCTATTTTTTTTATCTATATTAGATTTTTGTCACCACCGTCAGGTTTTTGTCTCTTCTGTCAGGTTTTATGTATTTTAGGAAGTTATGATTTGATATTTGTTCATCACAGTGCTCAGTGCTGTTATTTTTTGGACCAAATATTTACATAAAGTTTAAGCAAGAAGCCATTGACTTGAGTGGTATACATTTTGGAATAATGAGGCCAATGTCACCACCGTCAGATTAGTGTCACCACCGTCAGACGTAGTTTTATTTGTTTTAAATTAATATGCTTACAATATGTTTCTTCAGTGCTGTTGAGTTATTAAATTAATAGTCTCTATTAATACAAAAATATGTTTATTAAATAAAAAAATCATTACCTTTTCTTTTTTAGGCTTAAAATAAAGTTGTATGAGAAATAACTGGAAAAACACCTATTTTATTAAAAAAATACGAACAGGGGAGGATGCACCAGTAAACTGCTGAACAGCCAAGACCTTGGTCTATAATGATATAACTTCAAATTTTTGTAATTAACTAACTTTTTTTCCAAAATTTAAACCTGATTAATCCAAATTCCCAAGAATCACTGATAAGTGTTTTGTTTAAGACAGATATTAAAGGGGCCATGACATGAAAATCTGACTTTTTCCATGTTTAAGTGCTATGATTGGGTCCCTAGTGATGCTATCAACCTAGAAAATTTGAAAAAGATCAACCCAGTAACTTAGTTTTGGTAAACCATTCTTTACAAGCACATGAAAAAATAGGTCGTTGAAATTTGGCTCTCCTTATGATGTCATAAGGAGCTCTTATTATAATAATCCAACCCCTTAATCCAACCACAGCACTTCCATTTAGTGCAGAGAGAAAATAATTCACAGAACAATTGAGTTTCAATTTCAACAAACCACCATCATTGTGATCAGTGTTTGCACTTGATCTGCACATGTGCATTTTAGAGGACACACCCAAAACGGCACATTTTTGCACACACCTACAAAATGGCAATTTTAACATGCTATAATAAATTATTTATATGGTATTTTGAGCTAAAACTTCACACATGTGCTCTGGGGACACCAAAGATGTATTTGACATCTTAAAAAAGTCCTGTGACATGGGCCCTTTAAAGGTAATGGTTCAATTAAAGGACTGTGTTAAAAGTACCTGCTGTAATTTAACAAACTATTAATAAACCTGTTGCCAAGGCATGAGAGTTATAAATTAATATTTAATTAGGAGATAAGCTATCATTTTGACAAATGGCTTAAGTACACTGTATACACAAAACCATATCCTCACTGCTGCGGCAGGCCATCCTTTGTCCCGTATTTCAGAGTGAGAAAGTTGGCATCCTAGTCAATGAGCAACCCACTGTGCAACTTAACTGTTTATTGTGATCATCCCCTGCATTAGATGTACTTTATTTCCTGGTAAATAATGCAAATGTTCAACGGCATTTTGCAGCCGGGATTTCATTGTTAGCTGTAGCCTACATACCCGAGTCTCTGTAAAAATAGATTTAAAAGTGTTTCCGATTTTCTGAACACATTCAGATTTACTCCCTCTCTCTCGCCCAAAGCTACACTCCAGGTGGCTGATATTTCTGGTGTCTCTTTCCAACTCTCACAATTAGGAAACAATCAGGTGATGTTATTACTTTTCTTTGTTTTGCACTTTACATTTTGTCCTTATTAAGTGACAATTATTTTGATGAACTAAATCTAAAACCACAAGGAACCAGATAGTTTTCAGCATAGCCTGTAGTGAGGATAATATCATCACAGCTTGACATAGGTTATTATATGCTCAGATCGACTTCAATCCCTCAGATTTTGACTGAGAACATTCTAAACTAGAAAGAGAAGTGATGAGGTAGGAATAACCTGTGGGAATTGGATTTCACTGGAATGACCTGATATTAGCTTTGGGTCGTTCTTTCGCTGTATGTTCTTTAAAGATGGAGTTTTAAGTGAAACCACCTACAGGATTTTGTCTTTGAACTGTACATGCTTAATCACAATCTTGGTAACCATGACCATGGTAATTCAGCATTATAATATGAATAGTTTGGTTCCAAAATGCAATAAATTCATTTTGACTAATTTCGGTAAAAACGTGTTTTCTATACAAAGAAAGTGACAAGATGAAAACCACTATTTTCTGTTACAAACTTTCATATAGGAAAGTTTATAGTTATATAAAAAAATATTTTTTAATGCATGTGCATTTGTCTGTGTCTGCCCTGTTTTAGGCCTTGTCCACACGGACACGGAAATTTTTCCTCCTGCGGTTTCAAAAAAATCCTCTCGACACATGCTTGGTTTAAAAGAAATCTCCACCTACATGAACAAGCAAAAATACATGATCACCATTTTATTCCATAGTATTCTTTTTTCCAGCTATGGAATTAAATGGGGTCCACGAACGGTTTGTTACAAACATTCCTCAAAATATCTTCCTTCCAGCATGATTGAATGGCATAGATTGAACATCATCAATATTGTATATAACCTCTATGACCTTAAAAGCTGGTTTAGCATGACAGGAGCTTGATGCTGTCGTGTGAAAACAAGCAATGGGCATTTTTCCGTCTCCCAAGTGCCTGTCGTTTAAATTATTAGATGTTGATGGATTACGTTTCTTTCCCGTCACAGAAAACGTCTCGGTTACTATCGTAACCTCGGTTCCCTGAGAGAACGTGAACGAGACATTGCGTCAGTTAGCTGACGCTATGGGATTGATCCTTCAATCACGATAACCCTGAAGCCTTATTGCACAACGCCAGTGCAGTTGAAACTCGCGCTGGCCAATGACGCTCAAGACGGCAAAAGAGGGCGTGGCCTTCTCACTATAATAGCAGCCGTCCTGAGCGAATATCTTCAGTAAAACGACTGAACGAGCGTACAGCCTACGAAGCCGTGAGCACGGCAGCTAACGCAATGTCTCGTTCACGTTCTCTCAGGGAACCGAGGTTACGATAGTAACCGAGACGTTCCCTGTCGAGAACGTTCTCTCGACATTGCGTCAGTTAGCTGACGCTATGGGAGATTGTATAGAACCGCGCCGTGCATACGGCAAGATAGGCCAAGCATAACGAAGCAAACAGCATGCAACAATCTCAATGACCAGCCGATAGCGGCATATCGTACTAATCACCAGCCAAAAACCAACACAGGGCCAGTAGCGTACTAGCGTAACACCACATTAAGCGGGTAAGAAGTAAACGCTAAAGAATTAACAACATACCTAGCGAGCGGACGGCGTCCGGCGCACAAGTTGTAGAAGTGTTTAGATCATTGGACTAGCGGCGGTGAACACAGCACTCTTGCAGTCACCTGTTGACATCCCCAAACGGCGGACGAGGTCCGGCGTTGAAGTTTGTAGAAAATAATCCACATGCAATATTCATATGACTCAGCATCCAGCGAGCGGGTGATTTCCGGCGTCCGGAATGCAAGTGATAATCCGCAAAAACCAATACATGGTGGTATTCTCGTAGTGAATAAACCGAATACTCAGCGAGCGAGCAGCGTCCGGCGCTAAGGTATTCTCAAGTTGGCGTCGCAGTAGCGCCGCCCCTTACACACGACCTGATAGAAACCATCAGGTATGTCAGGCACTGGAGGTGGAGGGCGTGTTTACCGAAAGCACTCGGGAGGCCAATGAGGAGACATCCAGATTATAAAACCTAGCAAAGGTGTTCTGAGACGACCAGCCAGCAGCCAAGCATAAATCCTGAATAGATGCGCCTTTATACCAAGCCCATGACGATGCAATAGCTCTCGTAGAATGGGCTCTAATATTCAAAGGGCATCGCACTCCTTGGCTAGAGTACGCCAGTGAAATAGCATCAACCACCCAGTGCGAAAGTCTTTGCTTGGAAACTGGGCGTCCTTTGGTGCTGCCTCCAAAACAAACAAACAGCTGTTCCGCTGCCCGGAACGGTGCTGAGCGATCAATATAAGCTTTTAGCGCTCTTACCGGGCAAAGCTCCCTCTTGACGATCGCGTTAGTAGTCGCCGCGTCGTCCGAGGAGAAGGCGGGGATAGAAATAACCTGCGCTCTAAATGGCGTGGATAGCGATTTAGGCACATAACCCGCTTTGGGTTTCAACGTGACATTACAGTCTCCTGGTCCAAATTGTAAGCATTCAGCGTTCACAGAGAGAGCATGCAGATCTCCTATGCGCTTAGCTGAAGCCAAAGCCAGCAGAAGCACAGTTTTTAGAGAAAGCTCCTTCAAACCTACCGTTAGAATAGGCTCAAACGGAGGAAGAGTTAGTGCTTTCAGGACCAAGGCCAGGTCCCAAGACGGTACGGTGGGAGGGCGAGAAGGTCTGAGGCGCCGTGCACCCCGTAAAAACTTCGTTATGAGCTCGTGTTTGCCCACCGAGCGCCCCCCAATATTAGCATGAAAAGCTGCAATAGCAGCAACATACACTTTAAGGGTGGAGGGCATGCTTCCCGTATCCATTCTGTGCTGTAGAAAGGATAGAATAGCTGACACGGAGCAGTTCACCGGGTCAAACTCTTTTTCTTTGCACCACGCAGCGAATACCGACCACTTAAGGGCATATAACCGTCTTGTAGCGGGGGCACGCGACTGCATCAGCGTATCGAGCACACTCTGCGGCAGCGCCGCGTCTGTCAGCGGTTCCCACACACCTTCCACGCGTGAAGTTTCCACTTCTCGGGGCTGGGGTGCAGGTCTCGTCTCAACGGGATCGGCCACGGGGGAGCCGTTGACAGTTCCAACAGCTCGGGAAACCACGGCTGGTTCGGCCAGTACGGGGCGATCAGTGTCACTGTTGCTTTTTCCTCTCTGATCTTGTGTAAAACTGACGGCAGCAGTTTTATGGGGGGAAACGCATATTTGCTGGCTCTCGGCCACGGCAACGACAGCGCTTCTCCGCCCAGAGGAGAGCTCGTCAACGAGAAGAACAGCGGGCAGTGTGTGTTTTCCTCGGACGCAAACAGATCCACTTCTGCTTTCCCGAACTGACTCCAGATCAGCTCGATAGATAGGGGGTTCAATCTCCATTCCCCTTGGGGAATGCCGTTCCTCGACAGCATATCCGCTCCGCAGTTCATGCTGCCCGGTACATGCGTCGCTTTTATTGAAAGGAGATGACGATCCGCCCACAACAGTATCGCTTCTGCCTGTCTGAACAGCGGCCTGGAGCGCACTCCTCCCTGGCGATTTATGTATGAAACCACCGTAGTGTTGTCCGTCCGGACAAGAACATGATGGCCCCCGATCAGCGTCGCAAAGCTCTGCAGTGCTAAAAAGACGGCTTTGAGCTCTAGACGGTTTATATGCCATAACCGCTCCGACTCCGGCCAGGAGCCCGAAGCCGGGACGCCATCGCACAGGGCTCCCCAGCCCGTTAACGACGCGTCCGTTGTGACTACTTTCCGTCTCGTAACCAGCCCGAGTGGGGCACCCCCACTGAACAGGTTGGGATCGAACCAGGGTCTCAGCGCTCGCATACATCCGTTCGTAACTGTAATGCGCGCTCGTCCCGATATCCACGCCCTGTTGGGCACTCTGGATCGTAACCATAGCTGCAACGGGCGCATATACAGCAGACCGAGTGGGCAAACCGGTGAGGCTGCCGCCATCAAGCCTAAAAGTCTCTGAAACCGTTTCAGTGGCACAGTGCCTCCGTGGCTGAATACATTCAGAGCAGACGTCAGATCCCGTTTGCGCTCCTCTGATAAGAAAGCCTTCATTGAGACTGAGTCGAGACGCACGCCTAGAAACGCGATCTCCTGCGTTGGAGATAGAGCGCTCTTCTGCAAATTCACACGTAGACCGAGGCTGTCTAAATGCGAAAGTACTGCGTCCCTGTGGCTGATGAGCACCTCTCTGGATTGTGCTAAAATCAGCCAATCGTCCAAATAATTCAGGATGCGAATGCCGCTCGCTCTCAGCGGGGACAGCGCCGCGTCTATACATTTCGTGAATGTGCGCGGGCGAGCGCCAGACCGAACGGGAGGACCGTGAACTGGTATGCAGCATCCTTGAATGCAAATCTCAGAAAGCGCCTGTGGTGCGGGGCGATCTGAATGTGAAAATAAGCATCCTTTAGGTCCACTGAAATAAACCAGTCCCCGGGCCGAATGTGGGCGAGGATCTGTTTCAGTGTAGTCATTTTGAAAGCACGTTTGTGTAATGCTTTGTTGATTTGTCTCAAATCCAAGATCGGTCTGAGACCGCCGTCTTTTTTCGGGACGACAAAGTACCGGCTGTAAAAACCGCTCTCTCTCTCTTGCATCGGAACTGACTCTATCGCTTGTTTGGCGAGGAGATTGCAGATTTCCTGATACAAAATCGACTCGTCCTGAGCCCGGACCGTTGACGCTATCACGCCGTTGAAACGGGGAGGTCTGCGTCGAAACTGTAGAGAATATCCTTTCTGAATAATGTTCAGCATCCATTCCGATATGTTGGGAATGGCACGCCATGCATCTAAGCGCAGTGATAGCGGTTGAATGACAGGATGACCTGACCGCTCGTTGCCGCCGAGCGTCTCGTGCGTGACGGGTAGCTCGGTTCTGGGGGGCTGCGCGTTGCTCGTCGGATCGCTGCTCGGGGGCGAGTGACCCAGCGGGACTAATGAAGACCTCTCCGCTCTGTGCAGCGTGTGTGTTACGGGCACAAGAGAGGACGGCCGGGGGGCGGCTGACGCCGCGATAGACAACGGGCTTTTGTGCGGCTCGCTGAGACCGTGCATTAACCCTTCCCGTCCCCGCTTTCTCTGCGACCCGCGCGTCGCGGGGGGGTTCGAAAGCAGGGAGGGTGCGCTGTGCGTGTCTATATGAGGGTGGGAGCTGCCCTGGGGCGAGCGACCCGAAACCAGATAAGGAGGAAAACGCTCTTTTTGTGAAAAAGTAACATTTTTTATTGCATTCAACACAAAAACATTTAAAGAGACAGTCTCTGCGTCGCCCGCAACAGCCAGGGGGACACTTGACGAGACTTTCGTTCTCTTGGCGGCGGGCTCGCCGCTCGGCGTTCTCTCTCTCACACCACTCACGTCAGGAACGCGGCTTTGCTCCGGACTGCGGTCCCCCTGGACCCGGTTTCTTGCGACGCTTCCTGGTGGATTCGTGCCAGGGGCTCTTGTGACGCACCACCGGTTCAGGTCTCACTGTCGGGGGCGTCGCCGCGGGGGGTTGCGCTGCCGGCCGGCGTGGCGCAGACTCGGAGCGGTGTCTCGGCGGCGGCGGTCCCGCCGGCGCATGAGACATAGGGCGGCGAGGAAGAAAGTGACTCATGGCTTTAGAACTCTTCACCGCCTCCGAGAATCGCTCCGTGATGGTACCCACGGCGTCACCGAACAGGCCAGATGGGGAAACGGGAGCGTTAAGCAGCGTCTTCCTGTCGGCCTCCTTGAGATCTGTGAGATTTAACCACAGCTGGCGCTGCATCACCACCATGAAGCCCATGCTGCGTCCGATAGCCTGCGCCGACTTTTTGGTGGCTTTCAGCGCGAAGTCCGTTGCCGCCCTCAGATCCCTGAAGGTACTCAGGTCCGTGCTGCCCTCGTCCAGCGCCTTTAGAGCCCGCGCCTGGAAAATCTGGAGGACCGCCATGGTGTGTAGCGACGACAGAGCCTCCCCTGACGCGGCGTAGGCTTTATCAGCCAGGTGCGCCGTCATGCGGCACGCCTTAGAGGGTAGTGAAGCCTCACCACCCAAGGAGGAGGACGACGGGCAGAGATGGGCCGCCACGGCTTCCTCGACGGGGGGGATATGCAGGTATCCACGAGCCTCCGCCCCGTCCACTTTAGAAAACAGCTCAGACCCGCCGGCGCGAGCGCGGACGCCCTGGGGGGTCGCCCACGCTTTGGTGACCTCATCGTGCAGGTCTGGGAGGAAAGGGGCACTTTTCCTCGGAGCGGCGGCGCGGCGGCCCGAGTCAAAGTACCACGAATCGAGCTTGCTCCTTTGGGGTTCTTGCGGGGAACTCCACTCGATCTCTAAATCCTGCACGGCCTTAGAGAGAATGCGCACCAGCTCTTCGTGAAAGGAGGGGGGGTGGGCGTCAGCCTCCGACGCGGCAGGCGGAGATTGGTCCCAATCTCCGTCAGACGCCGTCAGTGACATCTCATCCTCCTCTGCGGGGACCCCAAAGGAGACAGACTCGGCAGCTCCCGGTTCAGGACGCAGGCTCTCGGCGACGAACTGAACCGGAGAGCGACGGGGAGGGGAAGCGCGGCGTTCCGGCACGCGCTCGCTCTCCGTCGGTGGCTGAGCCCCCACCAGCGGCACCTTGGCGGCAGTGGGAGGCTGCAGCGAGGAGCTTTCGAGAGCGATGTTGAGCCGAGTCCTGAGCACCCTCATTGTGAGCTCATCACAATGAGGGCACTCCGACCCAACCAACGCCGTCTCTGCGTGGAGAAGCCCCAGACATACTATACACAGTTTGTGCGAATCGGGCGGGTCGATAGGACCTCCGCACCGTGAGCACATTCGCGACATCTGGATCGCTAAGAGGGACGTCCGTCTTATCCGCGTACTCAACAGATGTCTTCGTTGCAGGGTAAAACTTGCTCGTGAAGGAGAAAATACTGAAGATATTCGCTCAGGACGGCTGCTATTATAGTGAGAAGGCCACGCCCTCTTTTGCCGTCTTGAGCGTCATTGGCCAGCGCGAGTTTCAACTGCACTGGCGTTGTGCAATAAGGCTTCAGGGTTATCGTGATTGAAGGATCAATCCCATAGCGTCAGCTAACTGACGCAATGTCGAGAGAACGTTCTCGACAGGGAACCACCAAGTGTTTATCAATGCCATCAAAGTATTATCTTGTTTTTGTTTGTTTGTTGATCACAAAGTACAAGATGAGGAAAACTAGGATTCTGTGTATTCAACGTGCCGCCATTATTGTTTACAATGCGTGGAATAGTGTGCTGTGATTTGTTGAGCGGATTTATTGCAATCTGACTGCAGAAAGATAGGAGTGGCGTTTTTGCATTTTGGGAAAAAAATTGAGAAAAGATGACAGAATAACACGGTGGAGTTCGGATTTTGCGTAACATTTAGAATTTACTGATCTAATACAATACTGTTTTTGGCGGTAACTAATTTTTTTTTGGAACCAAACTCTTCATATACACACTGAAGATTACAGAACAAATAGCATTAAATAAAACAAAACAAAACACACAAAAACTGAAAAGTGTTCATTACAAAACAAAAAGTGTTCATTAAGTTTTCCTTATGGCTGTAGATTTCCCAAAGAGTAGGCACTGTAGTTTCACCAGTATGTAAACAGCTTCTGCAATTCTGAGGACTGTGAAGCATCAGAATAAATAAAAGAATGAATACAATCAAAAGAAATGAATGTAGTATTGCAAGTCAAGCATGAAAGTGAGGATAAAATGTTCTGTTAGAATGCTAATTGTGAGTTTGTAATCATACCATAAATATTAATGTGCTCATTAGCAGGTGTCAGCCCCATCACATTTGTACGTTTTCGAGTCTTCTGTGATGAGGTTGTTAATGAAATCGAAATTACATTGTGGAAGTGCCAGCTGAATGAGTTTTGAATAAACTCTGTATGTGGTGACCACTGACATGCCAAAATTGTCTTCAGGTTCTTACACATACCCTATTGGTTAAAAGTTTTGAATCACTTGACTGAAATGTATTTTTTTTGTGATCTTAAAATCATGTTGATATCGAGACATACTTTAATCTTTTATATTAGTTTTGTAGAAAAAATTGTGCCAAAACTAAGATATTATAGATATATGAAAATTATTTTTTTTATGCCTGTGTCAAAAGCCCTGTCTGTGTCTGCCCTGTTTTAGGCCTTGTCCACACGGACACTGGTATTTTTTATAACCGTGACTTTTTTTACGAGGTTCGGCCGTTCGTCCACACAGAAACGCAGGATCATGTCACTGGAACTGAAAATTTTTGAAAACCCCTGCCAGGGTGAGTATTTCAGAAATACCGGTTGCAGTTTTGTCGTGTAGACCGTACAACCCGGGTTTTTGCTTTCTGATTAAGGCTTCCGATTGGCCAACGTGGCTTTACGTTTAGGGTTCATCAATATTGTATATAACCTTTATGACCTTAAAAGCTGGTTTGCTTAAATGCAAAAATAATTTTTTGTATAGTCAAATCATAGCCATATAGTATTTCACAGTTTCAATGTATATTTTTTTATTAATGTAATGAATAAAGTGCAATTTATACTCATGCGTAGGTTCTACGCCATAGCAATGCTGTAGGCTATGCGTTGCTATGCCTAGCCTGACGCGCATATGGCCAAAATGTGATGGAAGTAAATAAACAGCGACTTATGTTGCAGTTTGAGTTAAATTACTCACAATAGTAATACCTATAACGCAGTTTTTTTACCTGATGGGTCTATTTATCTCCATCACTGCTGGTCTTCTCAAATCATATACAACAAGCTGCTGCTGCTTCTTTGTTTGTGGGTTTACTGGCCAAGCTGCTGCTTCTTTGGCTTTTGCGCTGCTACTGTGGGTTACACTAGAGGATACTGCCTACTAGTGGTCTGCATGTGTAATTCATGTCGACACGGACAACAAAGCATAGCCTACGGCTACACCGTAGGACCCATGCACAACTATAATAAACCATTAAGCATCATGTGGTCCTTTCCACCAGCAGTATATTCATAGAAATAATACAGTAAAGTGTTGAGACAGGCTCCATGACATTTATCATTAACTTTTTTATGTGTGTCAGGAACCATTACCCCACTGGGAAGCACTACAAAGAGCACTTGGATGGACCCATCATTAAATAGTCAAGAAACATCTTTATTTTCAGTCCCAATACTCTTGTGGCTCTGTCTGGTCCACTCTCAGCTTGAATATTCATTCATTTTCTGATGCAACCTGTTGAAAATGTACATTAAAAAAGAGGACTTTATCTGAGCGGAGAAAAATGCAATTAAAGACCTCCAATAATTAACATCTAATCTTATAATTACCCTTATTATAACCGGACTAAAAGAAAGAATATATAAAGCCCAGTTTGAGGCACTGTACATTAAGCTGATATTATGCGCACCACCGTATTTAAATCAAAAGAAGCAATTATGTCATAGAATGATGACTCATTACCTCTCTTTGAAAGCCTTGCCAACATCAAATGAGAGATTTTGCTTTTATTCAAAGGGCGCTGCTTAAAATAGTCCTGTTACACAGTGTTACAAAGCCAACGCATGTCCTATTAAGTCAAGAAAATACTCTTTTTAGGAATTAAACATCAGCTTGTGAAAAAGAACAATGATCTCTAATAGGCTGATTGTTTCACGTATGCATAGAGGAGGGATTGAAAACACGGAAAGGTTTAGATTTTAGTAGAGGTTCATTGCATTTTCTGCTAATTAAGAATCAACATGCATAAAAATATGTTTAACACGGTAACATTTTTAGTTTGCTTCCTCTTGTAGTTCAAAGCATTGATCTGGTAACCTTCAGGAAAATACTGTACATCTTCTCCGTTCAGTACACACAATACTCCTCACTAAACATATATTTTTTTTTACTTATTATGTCGTTTTAAACTAGTTTAGTGTTAAAATGAAAAGGCTCAGGAATAAAGGTGCATGTATGCAATGATTCAGGTTTTCCATAAATAGGACCTGATGTGATGGCATCCTCTGCAACATTAAATTCCATACCAATTCTACTAATTCATTTCTTTCTCGATGTTTTGGGGGAGTCTGGGCTTCACGCAGGGCAAAAATCAATTTGCCATCTCAGATTGTCATATTCCCTCTCACCTACCCGTCTGCCTGCAATTATTGTCTCACAGCCACCTCTTGCTGAAAAAAGGTCCCCTGAGTGGCAATCCATTTTTTTTATACGCAGACATTCACATGGTCCAACATACAGAAATGCACACAGTACTCCACAGGAGATTAGAGGTGGCTTGTTGTGACCCCAACTTATAAAGACTGAAGTATGTGTGTGATGTTGGCAGGCTGGCATTTTTCCTAACAGACCTAACAATAAGCAAGAGTTTGTCCACTGCGGTACAGTGTCACCTTGCACCTACACCACATGATTACCATCAATGCAACATTTAGGTTCATTCAACCCCATATGAAAATTTGATCTCAAATCAGTTCTTTGATTGTCTTTGGAACACATTTTTAGATATTTTTGATGAAAACCAGCAGTTTACAGTGCATGCATAGTTTGCTTGTTAATGCGCACTTAAACAGCCAAGGAATAGAACAACTTCTTGAATAAAATCGTTAGTTTTGTATTTTTTGCATAATATTCTAGTTGAACCACTGATGGCCCTTGGATTTTTTTTTGGCGATGTCTTTTATTATTTTCTGGGCTTGAATAGCGACGGTTGAATAGCAGTCTCCAGGACAGTCACACGCCTCCCGGTTTTCATCAAAAATATTTAAAAATGTGTTCTGAAGACGATCGAAAGAGGTTTCATTTGTGGGTGAAGAAACCCTTTAAACTGCAAATTATAGTAATAATAACCATTTCTATTCAAAAGCCAACAACAACTAAACAGAACGGCTTATGCAAAACTCACAGTTGTCATGGAGTTTTGCATGATTTCTACAAACATGATAAACTCTTCATGCCTACAGGAGACTCTGTCCACTACACATCATTCTTTCATAGCTTGACGAAACGTGGTGGCTGACATTATTGAATTATTTCCCAGAATTAATGACATCTCCACTAAACAAATAAATAAATCACAACCTTAATTGAATTTCAGATTGATGTACAGAAAGAATGTTATTGGATAACTTGGATACCTGGAGTTAACCCTGTCATTGCCGTAATAACTGTATCGGGATTCTGTAAATAAGGCATGTTAATACAGTTTATGCCAGCAATATGTTATTGTTTAGTGACAGCTATTGTACTTTTATTTCTGAGAGTGTAGAAAGTGTCGTGTTGTATCTAAAGCCAAACTTTATCAGCAGCTGTTTTATTTGTTTGTTTCAGAATGCAGAAAAGCAGTCCACAGCTGACACATTTTCAGCTTCTTTGGTAAAGGCCAAACAAACTTTTTTTTTACTTTTGCATGTCTGGTAACAATAATTAATCCTCCTTATATAAAATTCCCATCTGTGAAGCTTCTATCTTATATTAAAATAGCTTTTGGCTTTATTGCAATATTGATAATTTCCACACCTGCTCGGCACACAGCACAGTTTTGGCACATAAAAACAGCATATCCCATTCATTTTTATTTCTTTTTTGATGGGCAAATATGTACCATATGTATTAAGTGCTGTTGTATTGATAGTTAGAAGGCTTATTTGGAACATCTTTGTCATATTACACAGAGCTCGCAAAATCGCTAGCCTGATGTGCCAGGGCTATTGTGCCTTGCAGTCAGGCTAACAAAATGCATCTCTGCCCTGCCGGTCGGGCTATCTTGATTTATAGGGAGAAAAATATATTTAAATGCTTTTGCATTCTCTCACAGATTTGGTTGGGTAACAATGCTGTATGTTATCCAGGCACTGGGTATTTAAAACGGTTTAAATGCGTGCTTGGTTTACTTTCCGATTGTGCGAACTACAGGAAGCAAGCAGTACTGATTTGTCATTGACGAACTGGATCTGTTGCGCAAAATTTCCTCCAACGTTGTCCTTCATTGCTATCCTCACTCAAAAAATTTAATCTCCCGCAGCATGCACGTGCAATGAAGAGAATTGTGAAAAAGGCTACAGTATTTGTAACTCAGTGCAGAACTCGCTCTTAAAGCGACAGTAGCCCGTATTTTTCTGATTGAAAAACATTGTATTACTGTGAGTTTTGTGACCCACTGAAGCACTATTAATTACATGGTGAGTATATCCAGTGTAGGTATAAGCAGGGACTGTTGGCTTGCATGGAAATCCAGAATTTTTGTTATTATAAAAAACAAGGGCATCAAAAAACAACAGCAAGAATAGCAGAGCAAACATTGTTTCAATTTAGAAGCAAATATTTGTATTGTTGATTGTAATTTTGATTATTTTATGTGTGTTAATTGTGTTGATTCAATAATTCTACATTAAAAGTAATGATTTTTTTATCCAAGCTACTTGCATTCATTTCGAGCTACCAAAAACTCAAGAGTGCCTGCTTGAAATCCCTGTTACCATTATTTAGGCTGTGCATGATGAGATATGAGAAACTTAATAACGCTTAATCCCTAATGCCATGTTTGGGGAGCATTATTTGTTTATTTATTAATGAAAATACCTTCATTTCGTCTTATGAGTTCCTCTTTATGAAGCAAGTCATCACTGAGTTTTCACTCTGACCCAAAAGTTTGTTTATGTGCACAAGTAAACATCATATTTCTGTTTGATGAAATCTCATCCGCTCTCTGCTCTAGAACAACTGCTTTGGCTCTCAGATGTTCAAACTCCCATGAATTGATTTCCTTGCCTTTGTGTGAGTGTGTGATTTTTTGACTCATCTGGTGCTTACGATCACGATCAGTTCCAACCACAAAGGAAAGGAAGGGCAGCTAATAAACAGTGTGCTCAGAAATCCACCTCAGGACCCCTGCTGACATCTGATAGCTTGCACTTATCATATCCTTGCTCTTTGAATGACGGTGCTGATCTCTGCCAACTTTCTGCATACAGCCACGGCCTTTCATTCTACCAGCAGCCCCTTATTCGAAATTTGGGATGCAGGGTTTAAATTTTATTAACAGCCATTATTAAAGCCACCTGTGGGAACAAAGTGAAAAAGGAAAAAAAAGTGGAGATAAAAAGAAGTGGCGAGAGAAAAGCGGTACATTAATTCATTGTCTAAAGAGCGTGCAATGAGATTAAAAGAGAATTGAGAGATGGACCATCCGCTGCCTCATTGTGCCAGAGCTCAGATATAATTGCCAATCAAATTTCAGTCCTTTGTCATTCTCTCTTTCCAAACCCCACCAATGTCAGTCTCTGAACCTTGACAAACGTTCAACAAGCCAGCAGTCAGAGCCATAGTTTCCGATAAAGTGGCTCCATGATTTGCTTATCTCTTCAGCCATCAATAAAATGGCACGGAGAGTGCATTCACATAGAGCCCATTGTTAGTACGATGAGGTATATAGAATAAAGAAAATTAGGCTAACCTGCGCTCTGGCTCTTGGCTAAATTGTGCCTTACAACTGTTTCCTATTGTTCTGCTCAAGCACCATTGCTGCCCGTAAAGAACGGGACAATTCAAACATTAACACTTTTATTCTAATGCCGGCCGGCCCGACCGGCAGTGTTATTTTATGACTGAGATAAGTGGGAGCCATTTGCGAGAAGAAAGCTTGAGTTATGTGACACAGCGTTCAATTAAGGTGAAGGAAGGAGGTGTGGCCGGGATAATGGTGGAAGGTTTTCATTGATAAACCCATCAAAGCTACAGGGGCTTGAAGTGGCAGCTAAGGGGAGAGGTAGTGTAAAGAATCTGGACTCTGATAAGGGAATATTATTCACAAAATGGGTATAATCTCTCTATGGAGCTGTCCCTCCGGGTCATGTTCTGAACCCTCCGTAAATTAGTCTTCTGTGGCTGCCGCTAAGATCACATTCCTTTCATTTCAAGTTCTTCAAACTTCAGGTCTACAAAATTGCAGGTTATCCCTCATGGCTATTAAGTGTCATTCTGCCCCCAGGTGGCGCTGCTGTTTATTTCATGTCCTGGGTTTTCACACAGTTTGGGCATCACTCTCGCTACAGTATGCGGCTTTTCAGAGATCCCTGGATAGTCCGACTAGCTTTCAGGAACCGCAGTGGTGGTTTACAGAGCGACTGTGGGGCCCCGCAGGGCTACCTGCTGCGTCTGAGCCCTGAGGCGGAGCTCGCTTCAGTCAGGTGGAAAATGGAGACCGAGTCAAATCGGTCCATGCAATGGAGTGCAGATGATCTTTTTTACAGGAGTCGTTAAAAATTAATCATGAGGTGATGTTAAACGGGGAATTTATACGGTGCTGCAGACGTTTAGGTTTGCTGAGATGTTCTGTTGGCAGTTGATGTTTGGTGGGTGTTGATGTACTTCAAATTGCTCTTCAAAAGAAAGTATGTTTTCAGAAAAAAAGTGGCCAATTAAGCTTAGGGGTTTGTACTGATGTGTCTGCAATTACCGTCTAGTGGTCTTACAAAATAGCCATGCGGAGATATGAATAAATGATAATTTTTTTATAGTGGGGCGAAATCCACAGCGTGTGGCTTTTTCCGGATGGTCTACCTCCCTATTAATATTTGAACAGGCACTAAGTGTATTACGGACATGTTTATAGTGAGAAAACAAGTGTGTGCGGACACGCTCACAAAATAGTTTCCATATTTTAAAATATGGTCTGTGCTCACTTGTGCACCTCTGAGAGCACATCAGTGAGCCAAATCACTTTCTTGTATGAGATTTACTTACGCACATCTCCATTATTCAGGTCCTTTCATAATGTGTCATTCTCAACACGAGAAAAGCTATTTCCCTATGACTCATGGCTCCATCCCTCAGCCCAAACATCTAGCTGAGACTTTAATCAAAAGGCATTTCGGTAAACAAAACTCCATCTCACTCTTATGCACATCAGAAGAGATACAGAAAGTACTCAAATGGAGAGAAAACATGTTGTCAGATCATTTTTATATCCAGTTACGTTCCAAATGTGCGAAACAAAGCACTGTGTGATGTATTGCTGTTTTTATAGGCTACGTACAGTAGATTCTCTCTGATGAGACACAATAAATAAGGGATAAGTTGTTTGCTACTTTGAGGACCAGTCACTCTATTATTTACTATGCGAACCACAAAGGCTTTACAAAGTAATACTAGCAGATATGAGCAGCTCTGGAGGAAGTTGATGGTTCACACTTCAGGCTATTCTCCTGGAACATCCCAATAATTCCCAGTTGTGGCTGTCACATTTAAATGACTGTATAACAGGAACATGTTGATCATGGAATTCAACATTTCAGCGATGTATCTCATACATCTTACTGTGGTTGCGTGACGCTCTTTGTTACGTTTGTGTTATCTTTGAAGTACTTTCGGAACGATTCTGTTTCTTTCGTAATGGTTCTTTTATTACAGTTAGAATGGAAAAATGAAAGCTGCCATACTCGACATAATGCCGTTCTGAGAAATCAATTACTAAGAGTGAATAGAATGAACAGTTAGATATAAGGCTATAGTACACACACAGCACCATGAAAGTAGCTTGTTGGTAGAGTGACAGGAATCCAGAAAATAAATGTGGTTGAAAAGTCATTTTAACCCTTGAATGAAATCATCACAAAGGTTTCATAGAGAGATAAGCACAGTCTAATGTTGCAATAACCTCAACCCAAATCCATTGTGAATCTATTCTAAAACTTTCCATTCTGCCAGGCTATTGTATATGAAGCATTGTCATAAATTATATAGCCAGTTTTTATAATTTTTAGCTTTTAAGAGGCAAAAATACAATTTTTCACGAATGAATTTTACCTCCTTACCACTTGGGGGAGCTATTAAGTTCTACACTTCAGTCATGTGTGACTGTATCATTAATGATGTTTAGAGATAATGAAGACTGCATACGTTGAAGTAACTTGGGAACTGTATGCAAGCATTAACCAGTGTTTCAAGGTGAGTGTAGCATCTGTTATACTCGTGTTGATAGAAGTGACAGTCAAATTGCTATAATCATTGCCTCACATTGACAACTTCTATCTTCCCCATCAAAGCAAGGCCATTTCTTTAGCTTTTTTTGGTACAGCAGGTGGTTGATGGGGTTGAGTTGTGTCAAAGGTGTGCCTTTGTTGGACCTACAAATCCTTACTTGTATGCTTGATTTTCTGCTAAACCTAAAGCAGCGTACACTAAACCTTCAAAGAGAGAAACCGCGGAAATGTGGGAAGTTCTGTCAGGATGGCACGATGATCACAGTGCAGAAAGGGAGATAACTGTCAATGTCATATTTAGTATGAAACGCGTGGCTTCACTTTTAACAGTCTGCTGATCTTAGCCTTGACGCGTGTAGACTCTCATCTCCTCTCTCCTCAGATAAACGCTTCCTCCTCTGCCTCCTTCGCCGCTTTTCCAACCGGCACAAGCGGAATGAAAGTGGGCTAATGAGGTCATCTGAGCAGAGATCATACAACACGCTCACTGTTGGATTAGTTATAAGATAACAAGCCAAAAGTTTGCCAATAGCCAAAGATAAAGACATAAAAACAGCATTCCTCCAGTACCAGAGGAGGAAAAAAGAAAAAATAGCTAAAGGTTAAAGTTGAATCTCATGCAGGAAAAATAATGAGTATTAAAAGACCTAAAAGCAGGAAGACTCCTGCGTGCTTGACATGGATAATGCAAAACCACTAGTGTCACCAAACAGAGAAAGGATAGCCCCATACAGAGTCTTCAATGCACTCACTCCCTCTCAGCACTTCATTACCCAGCAGGCAATTGGAACAGAAAAGGACGGTATGAAATAGTTCACCTACGCATGCTCATGCTGTTTGCCTTTATTTACATTCAAGTCTGTCTAACAAAGATCAAACACAATATAGGCATTAAGCCTGGGAGGGCACGTTTATCACATATCACAATAAAACCATGACACATTGGCTTGCCATATGTAAAATAGCTTTATTTCAATTAGTTTTTCTTAAATTAGACAACAGTGTGTACCGTCTTTAGTAAAAGCTACATTTTTGTGTTGATTGTAGTTATCAAAAGGTAAAATCTGCAAATACAGTTTATGCGACCCGTGCTGGCACAGTTAGTCGAAATGAACACATTTATATCATGACCTTCTCTATTAAAAAAAAAAAAAAAACTTGAAAGAAGTTGATACAGTCAGTTTTGAGAAAAACCGAGTTAAGGATTTTTGAAGGTTCAAAAACAAAATCACTGCATACATACCATAAAATAACTGGTAAAACTAACAGATGTGACACACACAATGTCAAAAACAATATCTATGCTCCTGTTTTTAACGGGGGCTTTACTGTAAAAAAGAAAGTGGGCAAAACGTTCGGTGAGGAGGCGGAAGTATATATCAATGGTATTTTGCGTGATGTATAGCGAACAGGTTAATTGTTTTTCGGATCATTTTTTCGGATAAAGTCACAAACCTTTATGAGAGATGTCATTACGGAGCTCAGGGACAACATGTGCTGTTCGTATTTGTACATATAACTGGAATAAACTAGGTCAGTGGCTTAAACGGGAGTGTTTTGAACATAAGCCTAAAACTAAATCGGAGTGTTCCTGCCAACGACTGTACAGTTTCTATCACCTCCCAAAAGACGACGAATCAAAAGGAATACGGCTGAAGAACTTAAAAACACCCCCAAAACAATTATTCATGTGCTCGTTTCACTTCGTGGATAGGAAGCCACCACAGGATCATCTACTGCGGAGGGTAAAGGTACTGTTATTTATCCCTTTTTTATTTCACTGAGGTGGTGTTCCCACATCGTTAGCAAGTTTGGATCGCTATATCTTTAGTGACTGTCAACTAATGAATGAATGAGTGTGATGCCTCGCTTGTTTACTTCGAACCGGAAGATGCACACACTTTTGACGCAAGACATCATGGGATGCAGGAAACTTGTGGATAGAAAAATATTTGTTAAACTTTTTTCTTTCTTTTTATTATTTGATTGACATTGAGACATCTGAGAAAACTGTAATGCAATGATCTAATAAAATATTACACATCAGATATTTTTCCCCAACAGTTAACCAAGCATTCACTTACTGTGCGTTCACACCGCCACCAGCGAGAGCGTCAAAGTGGCCAGAAGTCATTCATTTTCAATGAGAGCCAGTGGTGGGCTCCGGCGAGCAGCGGCGCGTCATGTATGGTGGAGGCATCGAAGTTGAAATCAGCTCAACTTTATGGTAATGTCCTATGACGCGGTTCGGCAGCAACCAATCGGAGGTCAGAAACCTCCGCTTGAGAGGATTCCAGAGAATGCATTTGAGCATCAGATCATCCAGTACACCTTTTCTATAGTGTGGCAGGGCAGCCAAAGATTTTATTGACGCTCTCGCCGATGGCGGTGTGAACGCACAGTTAAGACATAACAGACTATATTTGCGTAGTACTTGTCAAAACGGATATATTTAAAACTGTAATTCTGTGTATATATCAGGGTCGGGCACTCGTGCATCTGTGTGCATGCTTCGTATCTGTCAGTCAGGGTGAGGAAAATATTTTCATGTCTTGTCGCCCTTAAAAACTTTTTTTTTTACATCAATCAGGTGCCGAACATTATCTCTCTTAATAACTCTTTTAACATCAAGCAAGTCCTGCACTTTATTTTCTATTTCCTGCATGTTTTAAAACTGAAACCAAAATGTCAGCCACGCATGTGGATGCACGTATCTTTGCAGTAGATTTATTTTAAGATGGTGCACATCTCAGAAAACTTACAAATAAAGATCATTTTAGATGTTTTTTATTTATAATTTTTTATTTTTATTTATAAAATTTTTTATATATAGGTTATTTTATTTATTGGTTCTTCCTAACCCCAAAATAGCTGGTAGAAATCTGAAACAAAGTCAAACCAAATCTCTCGAAGGAGGTTAATGACTATTAAAGGTAGGGTCTCACATTTTGAAAAAATTCACATATCAGACAGTCACATCTCATGTCTCATTCACCAGTGAGAAAACTTTGCAGTACAAAGTGAATAAAATTTCCAAAATAACCAACATAAAATTAATTTAATTGAATTAGTTAAAGCACACATTCGATTGTGTAGACGTAGTAACTATATCGTTATGCTAATCCATAAACAAACACAAATTTCATAAGCAACACAATGTTTCATTAAAGTAGAATATCTGAATCCATCTTAATACAAACATATCGCATACTTACCTTACCAAAATAAACAGTGCAACGACCCTTTCAGACCCTTTGCCTCGTGCAGCTGTTTGAATCTCGTGGTAAAGCAGTAAATTTACCGATGTTAATTTGGGTTTTTGTTCTTTGCTGATCAAGGCAGTTTTTGCTGTTGTTGTTATAAAGATGTCTTTCGTTTTGTGGCTCATGTGCAGGTTGTCAATTCAGCAGAACATTTTGCCATTCTCGCTGTTTACAGACAGGAGGTGAGTGCACGTGAACGCGCCGATGACATATGGTGTCTGCGTGGACACACACACACTTACGTTTGAAGGACAAAAAAGGCAACGTTCGTTCGGACCGAGATCTATGATTGGTTGAACATTTTTTGGTCCTACGCCTTTTACAGATGACATACATTTCTACAAATAAATTTAAACAACTTAACACAGTCATTGCTATCAGGATGTGAGGAGACTTTTAACCAGCATAACTAAAAATGTTTCAGGATCAAATGTGTTACCCTACCTTTAATAGCAATGCGATCGCTATAGACGAGGGCTTAATGTACTTATTTTTATGAAAACCTCAATTTCGACCAAAATCAATATTTGTGACCCGTCACGGAAACCAGGGACTCAAGTCGGCAACACAAGTTTCGAGAAAATGAGAAACAAAGTTTTTTTTTCGAAATTTGTGATTTTCGTTTTATTGCAGAATCTGTTAGTTGAGATCACGAAGAAGCCTCTCCATGTTTGAGATAGCAGTTTTTGTATATTTAAAAGCGTACATTTTGCGGTTAAAATAGGCTTGTTTTTCCGGAGATTCTAGCGTGCAGCGGGGGGCGTCATTGTCTGTGTGTATATTTACATACTGTATAAGCTTGTGTTTTCGCCTCCGCCCCCAAAGGGAACAGCGTCACTACTAAATAAGGATAGTTCGCCCAAAAATGAAAATAATGTAAGTAATGACTCACCTTTATGTCGTTCTAAACTCGGAAGACCTCCGTTCATCTTCGGAACACAGTTTAAGATGTTTTATCGTTAGATTTAGTCCGAGAGCTTTCTATCCCCTTCATTGAAAATCTATGTATGGTTTCCATGTCCAGAAAGGTAATAAAACATCATCAAAGTAGTCCATGTGACAACAGTGGGTCAGTAAGATTGTGTTGATGCATCGAAAATACAGTTTGGTCCAAAAATAGCAGAATTACGACTTTATTCAGCATTGTCTTCTCTTCCGGCTCGAGCGTGAAGTCACGTGACTGTAGTGACGCGCTGCCCTGTTCCTCAGATATGTTTGCTAAGTTTTTTTTTTTTTTTCAAACTTATAGCGTGCGTCTCCCCAGACTGTAAAGCTCGGGCGCACAAAACAAAAGAAAAATAAAAGAAGCTGGGGCGGAACAAATAACAGTCAGCCGCATCGTACGTCAGCCGCGTCACTGACTTTATGCGGCGCCGCAGTCGGAAGACGTCAAAGTACCGCGGTACTTTGACGTCATCTGTATGTCAGTTCTTGCAGCGCAGCATGAGTCCAAACACACAGAAGTTACACAGATATCGTTGTATTCTTCATATAATTGGCTACATGTTTTGTCTATCAATATTTTCCATGAAGTCATTGGCTGATGGAGGAACGAGCGAGCCATTGGTAACCTCTCTAAAGGATGTCACGTTTTCGACGGCGCTGTTTGGATGATCTATTATACTACTTCCCTATTTTAAATACAAACTTTGAAGGCGGGTTCATGTGTTTAACGGAGTGTAAGCTCATATACCCTTACATGTTACGATTTAAATAGTCTTCAGATTATATATTATATTGTATTACCAGACATTCATGCGAAATCTGATGTAAACAATCTATATTTCACGGATTATACGCATTTGTGGACAAATATGGTCATTGGATAATCTGAAACAGACTGGATTCGACTTGTGATCCCCACAAAGGTAAAAGAGTCATGTTTATTTTTGCGGGTTGTCATTTGGTCATAAAATACTACATATGATGCTAGAACATCTCAAAAAGGGTTTTACAGGGGGCATGGCTTAGCTAAATGAGATGTAAATGAGCCCTATTGTCTCCCCCAGCTGAAAAGAAGAGTCCCTTTCATCTCGATTTTCTCGGTTTGAGTATTTCTGAGTTCCTATATTCAAATGGCCACAACTTCTCAAAATCTTATCAGATTTCCATGTGTTACACATCGTTGGAAAGCTTAGAAACTGCACTTTCAGAATCTGTGAATAACTCAAAATGCCCAGATCCGACTTGTGTCCCTACTTTCCGTGACTGGTCACATTTACACTGTCTTTCTCCTCTGTGTGCATTCCAACTCATTTTGCCAGCACGGGTCACATATACACTATAAGAGATTATCACAGCTTTACTATTTATATTCTGTATACTTTTTATTGGAGAAAAGAAGTGCCATATGGAAGAAGTCTTGGCCTGTTTTAAGATAACATATCCCTTCTGTGAGTGTAATCGCTTTGCCACAAAGGTTAAAGTGTGGAAATTTGCTTGGGCTTTCTTAACCTATTTTTAACTTGACTGATGAACAAGCTAATTGGTCTTTTGACTGAATAGCAGGTGTTCTTAATTGACAAATGCATAAAGAGCCCCAAAGCGGACAGACAAAGATTAATGACCAGTGTTATCTTTTATGCGGTTTTCATACCCTTATTTTACCCATATCATATGTCACCTCCCTTCTCTTTGTTTTTGCTTATGAGCATGTCAATGTATGAATTAGTGTACGTGGTACTTGAACACAGCCCGTGGTCATGAATGTTAACAACAAGAACAAGGAGTAACAAAGTTTGCCTTCTTGAGTAGTCTGCAGGCTATCTCTTTAAAAAAAAAATGGGGGGGGGGGGGGCTGTATAAAAGACTTGTTAATGAACCTAATAGGGCATGTTCTTCTATAAAAAGGTTGATTTCTGAGGCTAAATTCGCTAGCTCATTAAATGAAAAAAAAAAAATCTAATTGAAGACAATTGTTTTTGTCTAATGTTGCCTAACCTGACAAAAGGCACCATGTTTATTAATAAATCACATCCTGTTGCACAAAATTAATGCACAACATTAAGTAGATAAAAAACATAACCAATGATGCAACTGAGAGATCTCTAATTTATTTGGTAGTGTAAACTCACCAAGACTTTTCAGTTTGTTGTATTGTTTCGGATAAAAAAATTCTCACATTTTTCTACTGGCCCAGCGTACTGTGCTAAATATCAGTAAATACGACCCAAAATATGAAACTCTTCAATTTTATGCTAATAAGTTCAGAGCCTTAGGTATTGCTTAAATATTTTGTAAACACATAAATGTGTTCACCATCTGCGCACGCTTGACAAAATAAACAACACTTCAAACCCCACTAATACATTTACATTATAGATTTTATTATAAAGCTAATTGAACAAGTAAAAAAAATAAGCAACTGTGTAAGATTGGTAATGGATGTGCTGCTTTTGAAAGACATTTCCTTTGGCAGTCTGTGAAGGGAGCGTTTTTAATGATAGCAATGATTTTTTACGGCTCATGATAATTTCAGTTCCCCTGGGCCATTATCTTTTGTGTTCTTAATTGCCCTAATCGTGTTTTTTGAGTTTAGGAAAATATTTTTACTCAAACAAAGATCAATTTGTGATGTGCATTAGACAGATGTCTAAATAGGCCCCAATGACAATGTAGTTAAGCCCCATACAGGTGTGCATTTGGTGGCATTGCTCATTTAAATGTGTTGTACCGCATAACTTAACACCTAAAACATTACAACACTCTAAAAATGGTTGTATTATTATTGGAACAACACATTTTGTGTTACTTTTTGTGTTATGCAAACATGCACCTATAAAAAGTCTTAGGGGCGGTTTCACAGACAGAGTTTTTCTTAGTCCCAGACTAAAATGCATGTTTGAGCTGCCTTAATTTTAAAAAACATCTTGCACTGACATATCTTAACATATATCAGTGCTATTGTTTTGTCTCAAGATCCACACTATTGTTTTTTCTAAACTACTTAAAAAGGCTTAGTCCTGGATAAATCTAAACCCTGTATGGGAAAACTGCCCCCATGTCTTTGTTTCTAATATATCTCTATCAAAATTTTTCTTTACGAAATTATATATTTTTTATAGAAAGTCAAGACAAAACCATTTAGTTTATCGTCTTTATTTTACACATGTTGTTTATAGATTTCTGCATGGCATTATAGAAATTATGTGGGGTGGTGATGGCGCAGTGGATAAGACAGACGCCTTTGATGTGAGAGACCCGGGTTAGAATCCACTGTGACACACCATTGTGTCCCTGAGCAAGACACATAACCCCTAGTTGCTCCAGAGGGGTGCGACCTCTGACATCTATAGCAATTGTAAGTTGCTTTGGATAAAAGCGTCAGCTAAATGAATAAATAAATACATTTGCAGGAGAGGTTATGCATAATAAAAAGTCATGGATGTTTTTTCCAAGAAGGTCACATGACAGGAATATGATTCTGGCGCCCCCTTCTCATTGCATTGCATGTACATACACACCTTTGGGTTTGTGCCTGTACCACTAACTCAAAAATTGCAGGGTTAGTTCAGAAATGATCCAGAGTTAGTAAGAACCCAAGCCTAGTTTTAATCCCAGTTTTATTAAAAAGTGACTACTCAAAGATAAATAAGTCACTTGTTAAAACAGAATGATTGAAAGTTGTTTTATATTGTAAGAATACTTACATTGTATTATGTGTATTGAGGAATGGGCTGTTTTTTAATATTTGAAGAAAAGCAGAAGATAGCGAGAGACAGAGAAAGTTGTAAGGGAATTAGAACAGCAAAAGAAGAGCAGCTGGTTAGGGAGGTTCATCTACCTCTGGGAACTGACTTGGAGAGAAGTTCACATGGATTCAACCTACTTAATCCAGAGAGAGGGAGAAGATCCTATTCCCCATCTAACCTGTGAGAAAGAGTGAACAAAACTCCAGTGATACAGAAGTGGGTTATATGTATAGAGATATTATGAGAGAGGTTATTACTGATATTCAGAAGAGTACTGTTAGCTTGAAGGAAATATGAGCTATTGAAGAATACACATTCAGTGAATTTACTAAGCATGTAATGTGCCCACTGGTAAGAGATGTTATTTACATGCTCTGCAAGGTTTAAGCATCCAATTCACTAAAATGATTATGCAAATCAGTTAACAGCCCAAATTTACTATGTAATGCAATTTGTGGGACAAAATTCCCCATCTTGGTGGTCGGACTACTGCAGTCTGGTTTTCTTTTCTGTGGCTGTACAGCATTGCTACGTTGCTATTGAGGCTCAAGAATTGTATATTTATAACTATTCAACATGCCTGAAAATACATTATGCCTTCTATCATTTGGCTTTTTAAATTACGCCATATTCGCTAGAAAATGTTTGTACATGAAAGCAGATGGCACCAATTTAAACTAAATTGTGGGTGGTTACTAAATTAGACCATGAACCTTGACTAAATACCTGAGAATTTTAAATGTGAAGAACAATTTAGATCAATAGTTGTCTGCATTAAGACCTGGCTATACTTCACTTTTTATGTGTATGTGAAGGTCAACATACAGTGCGCATGACACAAATGTTGTCATCAGAATACGACGCACATCACAGGTTTTGTACACGCAGGTTGTTTTTGTTGCAGTAAATAGTTTATCCCCAAGGTAAAAACTGCGCCCTGGGTGCCTAGACTCACAAGATTGTTGAAGAAAAACTGCATAAAACACACCACCAGACTGAAGAATGTGCAAGCTACAGTGATAAGAGAGTAATGTTTCTTTACATTTTCTATACACAGAGCTCAAATTCATTGCATTTTCCTGTACTCTTTTGATTGACAGGATATATCGGCCATGACTACAAGATATTTTAAGCTATTGGTCGATAGTGTGAATTTACTTCTACCGAATGATACAGATTATTGGCCGATATATCGGCGCATCTCTGGTTATAACTTGTGGCGAGAGATTAATCAAACACTGGGCAAAGCCGAGACGTTTTGTGGACAAAGGTGGAAATATCTTTAAGGCTGATATGTAAAAAGTATTGCAATTTGTCGAAATGCGCATGCATCGAACACCTGTGTACGCGTACAAGTCAAATGAGCATACTTTGCAAGGCTGTGCATATGACGCATGTATATAAAAAGCTTAGTATACTTGGACCTTTACTGTGAATATTCCTGTAGCTCAGTGGACAAAGCATAGTGCTAAAAATGCCAAAGTCCAGGGTTTAATTAACCTCTGACCTACAAACTCAATCTGAACCCCCTATTGTTCCCTTTTCTTGTATTTCCAAATAAGAATATCACTTGTGTATTCAGAAAGTTCTGTTTTGTGGATGTTTCCACTATTGCAAACTTTAAACACAAAGTCCTAGTATAATATTTATAATGTGATTTTTTTTAAATCAATAGAATATGAACATGGTGTTTAATTTCTAAAGAAAGAAATAGTGTGAAGTGGACCTATTCTGTAATCCATGAAGGGTGAAAAATGAAAGCACATTGGGATAAGTTATTCACTATGGATTATGCTTTCTACAGTGCCCTTCCTATTTCTAGCACAATGAAGTCTAATCCCAAACTTAAGGCTGGATTGAGCGAACCATGGCTGTCAATATCCCAGAACTGTCATTTTTAATGCAGCACCCATAAAACTAGAGGCTCTGAATAGAACCTGAACATTTGCATTTCAACTAGCATTAATGTGAAACGGTGGAACAAGTTGCTTTGAAAGTCATCCAGTGTGAAGCTCACAACTATTAGCAAAAAGGGCTTGAGGGAGGTTCAGCGCTTTCTGCCATGCTAGATCCTATTCCCCAGTTAGGGCTTTTTGCTGGAATCGTTGCTGTATTTCGTATATGAGCTTACGACTCCACACTGTGTGGAAAATCCCCCAGCTGCATAGCTCCTTGGGCATTGAAAATGTCATTTTTAATCACACTCCCCTCTGAGATCTCATCCCTGTGATCAAAGACGTGTCGCCTTAAAGTTAACATGGCAAAAAAGATGCAGTTTTGGGACATCATTGCAGATACCTTTCACATGGGTAAGTGCATGGGTGCGTCCGTTCAGAAGGCTGTACACAAAAGGATAGGGGAAAGCCCGAAGAGAATGAGCCTTCTAATGGGCCTTTCAAATAGGATGTGGTACTTGCGAGTGTCTAGTTTATTTTCAATAAGAGTCAAGCAGAAAGCGACAAAACGTGTGCAGTTTCACAGGCGGGCATGGCTCTTTGCAGCAGGCCCCGCTTAAAATAAAAAAAAATATTTCTCTCTTTATGAGCGGCAGTGGCAGCTGCTTAGGCTTTAATTTAAAATTACTAAACAGATTATTAACTCTTTTCCCGGCATTAATGAATTATCTCCTCAATGAATACAAACTGCTTTCCTGCCATGCCTCCCTGACAAGTTTATATGGTAATCCATAATTTTGCTATTATCAATTAGGTGGCGCTAACCATAACCCAAATGATAAAAAACTGAAGCATCAACCAATTCAGCAACATAGAAAACTCTGTGTATGTTTTCATCATCAGTCTGAATCTGATCTCTAACAAAACCCCTTTCAGAAATGCAATTATTTCAGCTTTTTGCTCAAAAGTGTGGTATTTTTGAAGAAACCCATATTTAAGAGGTTATAAAAAGAGAACAAATGTAGATATGATAAAACTTTTTTCCGTTTTGTTTGTTTACTTGTTTGAAAGCAGAGGGTCTGTTTTTTCATTTGAAATGTTGTATGTTTATATATTTATAGAAGAAAATTTTCCTCTAATGCATTTTGTGAAACTTTTCTGAAAATCACATAAAATTCTGGTGGAAACTTTTTAGAAACAGGCTGGCAGGGAATAAGTTAAGAACCAATAATTTTACCACATTTTACTGAGCTCATAGTGGAGTGTTGAAAAGATTGAGGAAAAAATGTCATTTATTTCCCAGAGCTATATGACCCATCAAAAAAACATATACAGTATAAATATAAATCATTAAAATAACATTGGGGAAAATGAAAAATTATTAAAGGGGACATTTTACAAGACTTTTTTTTAAGATGTCAAATACGTCTTTGGTGTTCTCAGAGTACATATGTGAAGTTTTAGCTCAAAATACCATAGATAATTTATTATAACAAAATTGCCACTTTGTAGGTGTAAGCAAAAATGTGCCGTTTTTGGGTGTGTCCTTTAAAATGCAAATGAGCTGATCTCTGAACTAAATGACTGTGCAGATTAAGGGGTGGTATTATCCCCTTTTGCCATCACAAGGGAAGCCAAATTTCAATTACCCATTTTTTGTTACACCAAAGCTAAGTTACTGGGTTGATCTTTTTCAAATTTTCTACGTTGATAAAAGCACTGAGGACACAGTTGTAGAACTTAAACATGAAAAAAGTCTGATTTTCATGAAATGTTAAGACAGACCTTAAAATTAAACAAATAATGACAAAATGACACAGAACTTTCATTGTGTTTTATGTAGTTTTCAGTAGGGGTGCTCCGATCAGGATTTTTGGGGCTGATTACCGATGACTGAAAGTAGTATCGGCCGATAACGTTAACTAATCACATGGTCTATTTAAAGCAATATATTTATTATGTAGCATAATTATTTTATCTATTTATAAAAACGTATTAAAACATAAAATCTTGTTAAATATTACATTATAATATAAATAAAATTAATATAATATAAAATGCAATTTAAGCATCATAATTTGAATGTAATCAAGTCAATAGGCGTGTTCGACAGCGAGAGCAATACAAGAGCACAGTGCTCCATACTGTATGCTTACATATCACTCTTGCTGAACTTTGCTGCCTGTCGATCTGAATGGTGCAGCATGATAAACACATCTAGCTTTAACAGCGAGTTTTGCCAATGTCAATACTGTGGCTGAAGAAATCCATTAGTTTGAGACCCCTGCATTACAGCATGTATCACTGACGGATGTTCAGGTGCACATTATTATTATTATTAAAGGTCTTAAAATCTTATGTTTATTTGACAGGGAAGTAGTTGTAACGGGCCGGCATTCGTCAAACTTTTATGACCCCCTCCCCCACCCGGTGACAGTTGCTGTCTGACAGGTCGTTTTTATGACCCTTTGACAGGGGGGCGGGACCATCAATCAAAATCTGTACAAGTTGTCAACTTTAGACAGAAAGTATTTAATGGTTTTATTGCCGGTCATTTAGAGTGATTGTTTTTCCTGAGTGTGTTTTATGTCAAGCGTATGGTGTCATGTTTAATGACGGCTCGTGTTTCGACATTTGCTGTTTATTGACATTTGATGTCAGATCTCAACCATCCTCCCTCCTTTGCTCGCCCCGTGCGCTTCTCAATACGGCCTGCATTTCTTTCACAGGGGTGCGTGTTG
Source organism: Paramisgurnus dabryanus (assembly GCF_030506205.2). NCBI lineage: Eukaryota > Metazoa > Chordata > Actinopteri > Cypriniformes > Cobitidae > Paramisgurnus > Paramisgurnus dabryanus. Next base: position 37,218,724 of record NC_133338.1, read on the forward strand.
TAAAGCGATTAAAGATTTCTAAAACTCAATGTTGGTAAAACAATCCCCCATTACGGTGTCAAAAAAGTAAATGTTTATTTTAGATTTTAGACAAATCATGAACAATGCGACGATTAAAACATTTGTTTGTAACATCACAAGTTATTTAATGAAATATACCGTATACGTGTATAGTTTAAGCAATGATCTGAGCCATAACCTTCGGAGCCGGCAATACTATAATCTTTAGACGAAAGTCTAAACTAAATAAATTTTTAAACGGTTCAGGAATTCCGTGAATCTTTTCATAACCTGCACTACAGTTTCACGCGTATTAAAGATCCGGCGGTGCCTGACAAAGCGCCGGGTGAACGTTCATATCTGCCATTTTAAAATAATGTTAATAAATGTAATTCTGTCCACTATGGCAAATAGGATTTTATTTTAGATTTAGGGGAATCTTTAACCAAGTCTCTGATTAAGACATGTGTATACGTGCACAGATGGTGACAGAGAAACTTATATATGACGTTAATAAACTTTTAAATGTTTTTAAGAAGTATTCACCCCATTTTGGGGTTTTATTTTTAATTAAAGGCTTCTTAAAACATGTGTGATTATGTGTATATTATACAAAGAGTCTTATATTGTCTGCTCTGACAAAAATAAAGTATTATTTAGATTTAGGTCAATTGACTGCGTGTATCTTATAAATACAACTTGATAATACGTTTGTTTTGTCAAGAGACTTTTTTTAAAGTCACGCAAGAATAAAATCTTTTAGTTGTAATGGTAAACATTAAATATACTATTATCTATTTAACTATAAGCTATATTTTTCTGATCAACCTCAAAGTTTTTGATGTTGAGCTTATGACCGTGTGTGATAGATATTTCACAGCAGGGTCGGTTTGTAATCTAGGTAGAGTCTTTTAAAACTGTAGTGGTAAAATGTAATATGGTAACTCTGTCAAAAAAAAAAGTAAAAGGTTTATTTTAGATCATAATCTATTTTATGGCAAACATTACTGTATCTAAAAGTTTTTAACAACACAATTTATTTAATGAAATACGCAGTATGTGTATAGCAATGAATTGTACCAAAACCCCCGTAGGTCGACATTTCTTTAGACTAAATCCTATTTATTTTAAACTATATAAAAGTTTAATCTTTTCAGACATAGTATTCTGATCACAACATTAGATCGCGCTCCGGCGTTTACAAACATACGCGGATGAATGTTCATATCCATCGTTAAGAAACTTTTAAACGATTAAAAACACTTTCATATCATCTTCTGGGTTTTGTTTTAAATTAATGATATCTTAAAACCAACTGGGAATATGTGTTTATTACACAATAAAATGTAATTATGGCCGCTCCGGTATAATAGGGGTTTTATTTTAGATTTGGGACTTTCTTTAACCAAGTCTCTGATTAAAACATGTGAATGCGTGCACCAAAGTTGTCAGATAACGTAGACTGATGCGCACATATATCTGGTGTTAAGAGCCTTTTAAACGTTTTAAGACATTTCACACCCTATTTTGAGTTTAATTCATTAATGTCATCTAATATCGAAGTGTGTACATGTCTATTTACGATAAATGTAACACGGTACGTATTGTCAAAATAAAAGGTTTCTTGAACGTGTTATTCCAGTGTGTGGTTCTTGTCTTGCGAGTGTTCGACATATTTAGTGATGTGGAAAAAGTTTGTTGTTTGGACGAACAGTTTCAGTCTCTCTCTCTCTCTCTCTCTCTCTCTCTCTCTCTCTCTCTCTCTCTCTCTCTCTCTCTCTCTCTATCACCAGTCCGCTATCAACCAGCAGATGTCTGGACAGAGGGAGTGTTGGTAAAATAAAAGAAACTCAGCCCCCATTGACAAAAAGTAATAGGTTTATTTTAGATTTCAGGCTTCATTACTCAGATACAGATTAAAGCATGTTATTTCTTATTCGTAATTTAAAGAAACTTAGAAGTTTTAAGACATTTCATCACACATCCTATGATGACATAAACCCTTGTGTTAGCCCTTAGAGGACAACAAAACGGGTGCAAATATTATTTATCAACGTTTGATGTTGTTATAAACCAGGTTGTCACATACGTGACAACAATCATTGCTTTAAAGACAAAACATTTAACAAATTTGACATTTTGTTAAACATGGTTGTGTGCGTCCACAAACACAACATCAGTTAGGACATGGTTCTACATAATATTAAAATCACGGGCTTACGTAAAATAGGTAAACCTTAATTTTTACTAAATAAAATAAAAATAAACTATTTTAACATATTATCTGATATTAGGTTAGGTTTAAGATGAATTAGTGTCTATAGCTTTACGAATTACATCGTAAAACCCCCAGCGGATATGGTGTGTGCGTGTGCGTGTGCGCGTGTGCAATGGCTGTTATCACGTGGTGCGGACCGAACGACCAACGCTGCGGGGGTTGTGAAGCGAAGAATGAGTTCAGATGAGAAGTTTTTCCTTCTGAACACAGAACCTTTACCAAAAACGTAACCCCGGATTAACACATCACAGAACAATTTGAACAACCGTGTCGGATTCGTACACACCAGAGGTCTGTTTTATGTTTTGCAGAAACTGTGGAAGCTTTTGATGCTGCCAAGGTGCCCGAATTCGCAAACAAACTATCAAACGCAACGCGGCGGAAACAGTGGACACGATCCTTTTGTTGCTGAGAAAGCGATTGAACTCAGAAACAAACAAGCAAGCAAAGTTGTCTACGAAACTACAGATTCTTGAAAAAGATGGCACAAAGATCATTCGAACGACTACGCAATGGCCAGATGGGGTATGTGTACGGGACCGACCTTTTTAAAGATATGCTTAAAAAGAACTACAAGCGCGAGATGTCCAATCTACTATGTACTGTGATATACAAAGAGGCCAATGTGTGCATGCCTCCAAACTATTGCGAATCTAACGCCGGTCGTGTAACCAGACTCAAGGAAAAAACAGATGGTGTGAAAATTATAGATGGCTCTTTCAATAACATGGTACAGACAGTTGTACAGGCCCAAGAGGAACCCCGTGTGATTATTAGAAAGGCCCTAGAGATATTTTATGAATGTGACGAGGCCTAGTTCTACATCATCAATATCATACTTATGTCGGCCTTTGTAATTGACGTATGCATTGATATCCTTGTAAAGAAACGAGAAATTAATGTGTGTGAAATCATAGAAAATGCCGTAGATTTCATGTTTGAAAAGGGTCTTGGATCATGCATGCACTATCTATGGTATCTAGATAATATCATAACGGTTAATGATGACTAAAAAACCAAACCTGTGAGCCAATGGTATATTTTACGCAAGTTTTACAGTTGTTTTTTAGTTTTCCAAAAGTTTCATTCTGTTTTATTTTTACTCAACATTATGATGGCAAGCCATGTCCGTCAACAAATGTATACTTTAACAAAAACTACGTTCTAGTAGTTTCAATGTATGGTAACTGTTGTTTTTTCATCATTGATTTTGTATACTGCTTATGTTTTTGTATGTTTTGCTGTACCGGTTTCATAAAAACAAAATATACAAGGATTTATGGTCTTAATGTCTGTGTTGTTACCATTAGAACATTTAGACATCTTGTTCAGACAACGTGTGACATTGCTCATTCTTCATATGTTTTTGCAACACCACACAGAGAAACGTGAAAGATTAATAGAAATTACATGTGACTACATCACATGTCTTTCAGAGGCGTAAAATAAAGGCACCAATGTTAGTATGGGATGCTAAAACAGCACAGGCACAAGCTGATCCTAATTTTGATACCTGCCGTCTGTCACATAGTCAAAGCTCATATACTTCATGTCTCTACGAATCCTGACAGAGTTTTAGTTTCATATACACAACACATCAAATGTAAACCACGGTAAACTAAATACATTTGACAGCAAAGATCTCTAATTTTCTGACAACCCCAAAAAAGATGATGGGGTCATCAAACAACGCTCACTTTTAAGGTACCGAAAGGTTTTTGTTTATTTTAGTATAACTCAACACTGAAATTTTAGTTAAGCACACAGAAATGCACAGATTTTACGTTTTAAGTATACATGTGTACATCACATTGCGATTTCAGTCTCAACTAGATCGATGATCTATCAATATTAGCCACAATGTTGTTTGTATGCTTGCTCTGATTTCACAAAACATCCATATACATTCAAAACCTTTTGGATTCAACGCCTTAAAGTCATCAATTTTATTTCGTTCACATCAAACGCACCAAAATTTTGAATGTGCAAACTGTTTTACTTCGTTTTAAACATGTTTGTGCGGTTTCGGTCTAGATTTTTATAGAAAACTTCAGAACATGACACCATTTTAACATTTACAAAAGGAGGAAACATTTTACTTTTAACTGGATCCCACGAGTATGTGTTACTGTGACAAATACCTTTGATTGTTTGGAAATTATATGAATGCAGAGAAACAACGCAAAAGTTTTGAACGTTAACATAATTTATAGGCGTCCTGATTTTTAAAAACAGTAAGCTGTAATGTTTCTTACACACAGATCTAAACACATCACAAGTCTCAATGTTTAATAACATAAAAACCTGTATGCAAAGGTTTGTTGGCGTATTTTTAGACACAAGCTGTTTATTTTCATCTTTAAACAAATGTGTATGACAAAAGTTGTCCTGCCTGAACTGACACTAAGGATCGATGCCGAAATGTTAAATCTAAGTATTTGCAAAACAACCTTCACCGTCATATAGATGTTTTCAATCTAATGGTACCTGTTTAAATGTGACCATACTATTTCAAACATTACCAAGTTGTAGATGGTTGTGACTCAAGTTACAAAGGTTTTAACAAACATTACTGTTTGTCACGGTGTGTTTCATCGCATTGCTGTTGTATGCAACAGACTCTCAAGTTTTATGTTAAAAGGATTACTAAAAATAAAAACCTAAGCATTCTGTATTATGTTGGTGCTGATGATTTTACAAGTTTACAGTTTCAAACATTTTTTGCTATATTCGCTGTGAAAGATTTAGTAAATAAATCTAAAACATAAACAGTGTTGAAGAGTTACCGCAATCTTCTAGCAACAATTTTCAAGAGATTACCAACATGTATGATGTACTAACTGTCAGGGGATCTGTGATATTATTTTCTGAAGTAATTAGCTATCTAATGGCTACTGTACAATAACTTATGCGATAAAGAGTTTGTTACATAACCTATAGAAACGAAACAAGATAAATTACAAAGTCACTGGCATGAGGTTTACACTTAAATAAATCACGCAGATGTTTAAAGTGCAGTTGTTACCCCTCAGAGAGGAGTGTTCCTAACTCCAGGACTCCTATCTCCACCTATCCGTTACAGTCATTAAATCGGCGCCAGTATGATTCATTCAAACACAATTGCCTAACAAGTTTCAAGAAACTATGGACTCCTACTGCTACACCAACACATTCGCGCTACCCCCACCCCAGAGCAATATGTATATGAGAGAACCTACAGTTGGACCTGTGCACTCAATAAGTCCTCCACAGTATCTGATGGGGGACCATCAACCTACAACAACAACACACCCCTTTGTACGGCTCAAGTAATGTCTGATGATGTTCCAATGGACCTGTGTCCCCAAGAAGGACACGACAATGCCTGATGAATCAATACACATTGCGTGTATCGATTCCACAGACTGTTTGGTTTCAAGATCATGAAACAGGCTTCGTGATACATCTGTTACAAACTTGATGACAAAAAGCTAATGGTATTCTGTAGAATCTTTAGAGACTATTACTGTGTGTTTGTGTGTGTTTACAATATCAAATAATGATCAAATTGCTGTTTGTGAAATGAACCGGTCGTGAAAAACGTTGTGATATTTCTACACTACAATGATAACAAATTATGTATTTCTATTACTTGATAAGAAATAAAACACATGTACCACTTTAAACATCTGCGTGATTTATTTAAGTGTAAACCTCATGCCAGTGACTTTGTAATTTATCTTGTTTCGTTTCTATAGTTTATGTAACATTTGTCAAACTCTTTATCGCTTAAGTTATTGTGCAGTAGCCATTAGATAGCTAATTACTTCAGAAAATAATATCACAGATCCCCTGACAGTTAGTACATCATACATGTTGGTAATCTCTTGAAAATTGTTGCTAGAAGATTGCGGTAACTCTTCAACACTGTTTATGTTTTAGATTTATTTACTAAATCTTTCACAGCGAATATAGCAAAAAATGTTTGAAACTGTAAACTTGTAAAATCATCAGCACCAACATAATACAGAATGCTTAGGTTTTTATTTTTAGTAATCCTTTTAACATAAAACTTGAGAGTCTGTTGCATACAACAGCAATGCGATGAAACACACCGTGACAAACAGTAATGTTTGTTAAAACCTTTGTAACTTGAGTCACAACCATCTACAACTTGGTAATGTTTGAAATAGTATGGTCACATTTAAACAGGTACCATTAGATTGAAAACATCTATATGACGGTGAAGGTTGTTTTGCAAATACTTAGATTTAACATTTCGGCATCGATCCTTAGTGTCAGTTCAGGCAGGACAACTTTTGTCATACACATTTGTTTAAAGATGAAAATAAACAGCTTGTGTCTAAAAATACGCCAACAAACCTTTGCATACAGGTTTTTATGTTATTAAACATTGAGACTTGTGATGTGTTTAGATCTGTGTGTAAGAAACATTACAGCTTACTGTTTTTAAAAATCAGGACGCCTATAAATTATGTTAACGTTCAAAACTTTTGCGTTGTTTCTCTGCATTCATATAATTTCCAAACAATCAAAGGTATTTGTCACAGTAACACATACTCGTGGGATCCAGTTAAAAGTAAAATGTTTCCTCCTTTTGTAAATGTTAAAATGGTGTCATGTTCTGAAGTTTTCTATAAAAATCTAGACCGAAACCGCACAAACATGTTTAAAACGAAGTAAAACAGTTTGCACATTCAAAATTTTGGTGCGTTTGATGTGAACGAAATAAAATTGATGACTTTAAGGCGTTGAATCCAAAAGGTTTTGAATGTATATGGATGTTTTGTGAAATCAGAGCAAGCATACAAACAACATTGTGGCTAATATTGATAGATCATCGATCTAGTTGAGACTGAAATCGCAATGTGATGTACACATGTATACTTAAAACGTAAAATCTGTGCATTTCTGTGTGCTTAACTAAAATTTCAGTGTTGAGTTATACTAAAATAAACAAAAACCTTTCGGTACCTTAAAAGTGAGCGTTGTTTGATGACCCCATCATCTTTTTTGGGGTTGTCAGAAAATTAGAGATCTTTGCTGTCAAATGTATTTAGTTTACCGTGGTTTACATTTGATGTGTTGTGTATATGAAACTAAAACTCTGTCAGGATTCGTAGAGACATGAAGTATATGAGCTTTGACTATGTGACAGACGGCAGGTATCAAAATTAGGATCAGCTTGTGCCTGTGCTGTTTTAGCATCCCATACTAACATTGGTGCCTTTATTTTACGCCTCTGAAAGACATGTGATGTAGTCACATGTAATTTCTATTAATCTTTCACGTTTCTCTGTGTGGTGTTGCAAAAACATATGAAGAATGAGCAATGTCACACGTTGTCTGAACAAGATGTCTAAATGTTCTAATGGTAACAACACAGACATTAAGACCATAAATCCTTGTATATTTTGTTTTTATGAAACCGGTACAGCAAAACATACAAAAACATAAGCAGTATACAAAATCAATGATGAAAAAACAACAGTTACCATACATTGAAACTACTAGAACGTAGTTTTTGTTAAAGTATACATTTGTTGACGGACATGGCTTGCCATCATAATGTTGAGTAAAAATAAAACAGAATGAAACTTTTGGAAAACTAAAAAACAACTGTAAAACTTGCGTAAAATATACCATTGGCTCACAGGTTTGGTTTTTTAGTCATCATTAACCGTTATGATATTATCTAGATACCATAGATAGTGCATGCATGATCCAAGACCCTTTTCAAACATGAAATCTACGGCATTTTCTATGATTTCACACACATTAATTTCTCGTTTCTTTACAAGGATATCAATGCATACGTCAATTACAAAGGCCGACATAAGTATGATATTGATGATGTAGAACTAGGCCTCGTCACATTCATAAAATATCTCTAGGGCCTTTCTAATAATCACACGGGGTTCCTCTTGGGCCTGTACAACTGTCTGTACCATGTTATTGAAAGAGCCATCTATAATTTTCACACCATCTGTTTTTTCCTTGAGTCTGGTTACACGACCGGCGTTAGATTCGCAATAGTTTGGAGGCATGCACACATTGGCCTCTTTGTATATCACAGTACATAGTAGATTGGACATCTCGCGCTTGTAGTTCTTTTTAAGCATATCTTTAAAAAGGTCGGTCCCGTACACATACCCCATCTGGCCATTGCGTAGTCGTTCGAATGATCTTTGTGCCATCTTTTTCAAGAATCTGTAGTTTCGTAGACAACTTTGCTTGCTTGTTTGTTTCTGAGTTCAATCGCTTTCTCAGCAACAAAAGGATCGTGTCCACTGTTTCCGCCGCGTTGCGTTTGATAGTTTGTTTGCGAATTCGGGCACCTTGGCAGCATCAAAAGCTTCCACAGTTTCTGCAAAACATAAAACAGACCTCTGGTGTGTACGAATCCGACACGGTTGTTCAAATTGTTCTGTGATGTGTTAATCCGGGGTTACGTTTTTGGTAAAGGTTCTGTGTTCAGAAGGAAAAACTTCTCATCTGAACTCATTCTTCGCTTCACAACCCCCGCAGCGTTGGTCGTTCGGTCCGCACCACGTGATAACAGCCATTGCACACGCGCACACGCACACGCACACACCATATCCGCTGGGGGTTTTACGATGTAATTCGTAAAGCTATAGACACTAATTCATCTTAAACCTAACCTAATATCAGATAATATGTTAAAATAGTTTATTTTTATTTTATTTAGTAAAAATTAAGGTTTACCTATTTTACGTAAGCCCGTGATTTTAATATTATGTAGAACCATGTCCTAACTGATGTTGTGTTTGTGGACGCACACAACCATGTTTAACAAAATGTCAAATTTGTTAAATGTTTTGTCTTTAAAGCAATGATTGTTGTCACGTATGTGACAACCTGGTTTATAACAACATCAAACGTTGATAAATAATATTTGCACCCGTTTTGTTGTCCTCTAAGGGCTAACACAAGGGTTTATGTCATCATAGGATGTGTGATGAAATGTCTTAAAACTTCTAAGTTTCTTTAAATTACGAATAAGAAATAACATGCTTTAATCTGTATCTGAGTAATGAAGCCTGAAATCTAAAATAAACCTATTACTTTTTGTCAATGGGGGCTGAGTTTCTTTTATTTTACCAACACTCCCTCTGTCCAGACATCTGCTGGTTGATAGCGGACTGGTGATAGAGAGAGAGAGAGAGAGAGAGAGAGAGAGAGAGAGAGAGAGAGAGAGAGAGAGAGAGAGAGAGAGAGAGAGAGAGAGAGAGAGAGAGAGAGAGACTGAAACTGTTCGTCCAAACAACAAACTTTTTCCACATCACTAAATATGTCGAACACTCGCAAGACAAGAACCACACACTGGAATAACACGTTCAAGAAACCTTTTATTTTGACAATACGTACCGTGTTACATTTATCGTAAATAGACATGTACACACTTCGATATTAGATGACATTAATGAATTAAACTCAAAATAGGGTGTGAAATGTCTTAAAACGTTTAAAAGGCTCTTAACACCAGATATATGTGCGCATCAGTCTACGTTATCTGACAACTTTGGTGCACGCATTCACATGTTTTAATCAGAGACTTGGTTAAAGAAAGTCCCAAATCTAAAATAAAACCCCTATTATACCGGAGCGGCCATAATTACATTTTATTGTGTAATAAACACATATTCCCAGTTGGTTTTAAGATATCATTAATTTAAAACAAAACCCAGAAGATGATATGAAAGTGTTTTTAATCGTTTAAAAGTTTCTTAACGATGGATATGAACATTCATCCGCGTATGTTTGTAAACGCCGGAGCGCGATCTAATGTTGTGATCAGAATACTATGTCTGAAAAGATTAAACTTTTATATAGTTTAAAATAAATAGGATTTAGTCTAAAGAAATGTCGACCTACGGGGGTTTTGGTACAATTCATTGCTATACACATACTGCGTATTTCATTAAATAAATTGTGTTGTTAAAAACTTTTAGATACAGTAATGTTTGCCATAAAATAGATTATGATCTAAAATAAACCTTTTACTTTTTTTTTTGACAGAGTTACCATATTACATTTTACCACTACAGTTTTAAAAGACTCTACCTAGATTACAAACCGACCCTGCTGTGAAATATCTATCACACACGGTCATAAGCTCAACATCAAAAACTTTGAGGTTGATCAGAAAAATATAGCTTATAGTTAAATAGATAATAGTATATTTAATGTTTACCATTACAACTAAAAGATTTTATTCTTGCGTGACTTTAAAAAAAGTCTCTTGACAAAACAAACGTATTATCAAGTTGTATTTATAAGATACACGCAGTCAATTGACCTAAATCTAAATAATACTTTATTTTTGTCAGAGCAGACAATATAAGACTCTTTGTATAATATACACATAATCACACATGTTTTAAGAAGCCTTTAATTAAAAATAAAACCCCAAAATGGGGTGAATACTTCTTAAAAACATTTAAAAGTTTATTAACGTCATATATAAGTTTCTCTGTCACCATCTGTGCACGTATACACATGTCTTAATCAGAGACTTGGTTAAAGATTCCCCTAAATCTAAAATAAAATCCTATTTGCCATAGTGGACAGAATTACATTTATTAACATTATTTTAAAATGGCAGATATGAACGTTCACCCGGCGCTTTGTCAGGCACCGCCGGATCTTTAATACGCGTGAAACTGTAGTGCAGGTTATGAAAAGATTCACGGAATTCCTGAACCGTTTAAAAATTTATTTAGTTTAGACTTTCGTCTAAAGATTATAGTATTGCCGGCTCCGAAGGTTATGGCTCAGATCATTGCTTAAACTATACACGTATACGGTATATTTCATTAAATAACTTGTGATGTTACAAACAAATGTTTTAATCGTCGCATTGTTCATGATTTGTCTAAAATCTAAAATAAACATTTACTTTTTTGACACCGTAATGGGGGATTGTTTTACCAACATTGAGTTTTAGAAATCTTTAATCGCTTTACAACACGCACCCCTGTGAAAGAAATGCAGGCCGTATTGAGAAGCGCACGGGGCGAGCAAAGGAGGGAGGATGGTTGAGATCTGACATCAAATGTCAATAAACAGCAAATGTCGAAACACGAGCCGTCATTAAACATGACACCATACGCTTGACATAAAACACACTCAGGAAAAACAATCACTCTAAATGACCGGCAATAAAACCATTAAATACTTTCTGTCTAAAGTTGACAACTTGTACAGATTTTGATTGATGGTCCCGCCCCCCTGTCAAAGGGTCATAAAAACGACCTGTCAGACAGCAACTGTCACCGGGTGGGGGAGGGGGTCATAAAAGTTTGACGAATGCCGGCCCGTTACAACTACTCAGGGAGTTAACATTTCATTTTGTATGAAGGCTAAATACAAATTAAAGATAAAAAAATCAATTTATTTATACAATTTTTTAAAATATTATATTGTTTTATAGACGAAGGGCTTCATAGACATGGCAAATTCATGTGTTGAGATGTTTGGAGGTACAGACATTCATGGTGGGCATTCTTTGCAGGGCTTTTTTAACATTCATACTTTTATCGGATGTATACTGTATCAGTAGAATTGAATTTTTTTCCATATTGTCCAGCCCTACTGTATGCTTGGGTGTATTTATTATTAGAGCTGTAACAGTTAATCGGGCAAATGCACGATGAACGAATTTTAATGACTTACGGTGAAATCCCGGCACATCCAAAAGCTCTCCTGCAGAAACTCCATTTGTGCCGCAGAAGAAGTACCATTACAAACGCTATTCCAGAAAATGTCTATAAGAATATTTATATCGCCATTCTTCAAATTGTCAAATTGTCTTCAAGGTATTTTCAGAATATTTTGGTTTTGTTTAACAAGTCTTGCTTTTTAAAAGCATGTTATAAACGATTCAAACTCCTAGTGATTTTATATTGATAAGGACTTCTTACTGACCAAAATGCCGTAGTACATGCACAAGCTGCGCATGAAACACAGAATTGCAGCCTTGCTATTCAGAATTGATTTCAGACAGGTCTTTTTAATGGGACATGCGATTTATCGTCACAGCCCTATTTATTATGTGTCCATTTTTGCTTTTTCGTAGCTCATACTGTACAGATTTGTGGAAAATGTATAGGAGTAATAGAAACAAAATTCATAGTTGTCGATTTAGGAGAAATGTCTGAGACGTAGGAAACCCAAGCAAAGGTTCCATTTGCTTTGCTTTCCTTTATTTTTTCTTGCTTATGGATAAAACCATTCACTAAATGTAGATGTAAACGTAAACAAGTTTTCTCTATCTCTTTATGACCTTGAATAATACCTTTCAGGACATTACACCAGACTTGTGGAAATAATTGTCTTCTCTTCCACATTATAGAGCTTCTCTATGGCCTTCTCTGGAGTGTTGTGAAAACACATTATTACGCTTTTTGGCAAGCACTACTGCTAGAAAATTTCTCCCTCTCTATGGTGAGCTGCAGCGTGTCTATGCCAGGAGAGTGTCCCTTTGGTTTCACTCTTTGTGTACACATTACCCCAATTCTGTGCATAAAGGCCTGCGCCCCAGCACACATGCCCAACAAAGAGGGAAGCGCAGCACAGCGCTGAATCGTATTGAACTTGACTGGGTTGAAGTCGCCAGCAAAAAACATTCAGTGTTGAATGACTGTCTTTTGTGGTGCCTGATCTCAGAGGAGCCGGGAGAGGAGGTATTATCCGGCTACAGCTGGCAGTCTCAAGCCACAAGGAGAATCAGAATTCACCGAAGAGCGGCTCTGAGCATACGCCGGCTATGTGACGATTTAAAAGCAATTCCAGTCAAAGAATCTCATTTCTCTGGTTATCACGCTCGAGCAAACGGCAGTTTCCTCTCAGCTGGACTGAGGGAGCGGAATTTCTCCTGTGCTATACGTTTCTAGCGCTGCCTCCTTCAGTTTTTGACCGCTTGTTGTCACACTACAGTATGTTCAAGCTTGGAGACAGTGGCATGATGTGATGGGCATTAGACCGGCACAGATCCCTCTCAGCAAACTCACCCACCTTTCCCTACCCCTGTAATTACCGGCTCCCTCTATAATTAAGCTCTATAAATGAGCAAACATAATTAGAGGAACGTTATGCGGACTAAATGGGAATGGGATGTGCAGGTGAAAGATTTTTTAGCCCTTTGTTGAGAAAGGGAAGGTGTATCATAATGTGCTACCTGAACTAAGGAGAGCAAAGTTAATTGGTTATGACCTAAATATTGTCCTATTATTGCAGGGTTGGTTGTGGTGTGTTATTTTTCCGAAAGGCTGCTTTGCTATTCATGGGTTACAACTTTAATGAAAGTGTGAATATTTATAACCAGTCAGTATGAATTTAGTTAAGCATGATTTTGAATTGCTGCACGTTAGTATGAATAAACAAGACGTCTGTCAAAAATATGGATGAAATGGTAATTATGAATAATATAAATATGACCTACTTCTTAATTTTGTCATGCATTTATGCTGTTGTTTTCCCCCATTCATGCACTCATGTTAGTTTCTCCTCCATTGTATGTAAATGCTTTAGAATAACAATTGATTTCTTGGATACTTTCATAATACTTAAAAATAGTCGAGGATTAGAGTGCCCTGTTTTCACTCTCTTTCCTCTTCAAAACTACTTTACTCATGTTTCCGGCCTGTCTGCTTATGTCAAAGAGTCTTGATAATGTGAATTAAGGTGATTGTATCCCTGGCTGTGGCCTTAGTAATATTGCCACTAAAAACCTGCAATTTTGGGCCGTGTCGCAGCATTCAGCCGGACAGACACATAAAATTGGTATGGGCGACCATAGCTGTGTAATTTGCTTTTGTTACTTCCATTGCTCATGTTGACAGAACGTGTGCTTTCATACACTGGAGTATCGCTGTGTTTGGTGTGAGGTCAGGTAGCGGACTGATAATCGGGACTGGTAGTCTCTCAATGAATTATGACTCCCCGTGGAAGAGCCGATACTACCTTACATGACATCTGCTGAAATGCAGCTCATATAAATCTCTGTAAGGCTTCAAACGGGCTTCTGTGATGCAACCTGAGACCACGAAAAGTTTTGTGAACAAAGTTGTGCGAGAAACGCAACCAATTATGCAAGTTTTAATAGGCTGGTTTTATTCCTAATCTAAAGATTAAAAAGCCTCGCCATGTCTTCTTTCATTTTTCTCATGTGTATAGCAAATAGTAAATTGAAAATGTGAAGAAGAAAACAGGAAAACACACATGGGGAGTCTTAATGAAAGAAAGATCAAAAGATTACTTAATATGCAACTGCGTTATTAAACACAATACTGATGGTGAGCAAACAGCATATTTACTAAAACCCTTTCAGGGCACTGGATCAGCACAAAGCTCCCTTTAAGATGAGCAGAGCGAATCGGGAACCGGCCCAAGCTAGGCTGTATTATGCATTGCTCTCTCACTTAAGCTTAATTCTCATACACACCCAACCAAATCCATGCTTTCAACCGAACATGCATGCACACAGAAGCACAAGCAGATCTAAGAATATTTTAACTTTTTTGCTGGCCTTATTTTTTTGCTATTTGCATGCAGTCGATGTCTTTGTGACTTATCAGATAATTTTATTTAGCTTAGCTGATAGGAAAAATATACTAATGTTGTACTGTATGTGTTGTATGCTACCCATTTGGGTGATTCTCACAAAATTAGACTTATCAGGACTTTTTGATAAAAAAGTAAATGCTATCAAAATAAGAAGCATACAGTTACAAACATCTCTTCATGTACTATTTTGCACATGATTTCAAATGACATCATACAAGCCAATTTTTCATTCCCGCAACATGTCCATGACTGGATTTGGGTTCTTTGACATGGAAATATTTATAATAAAAAAATAAAAAGCATGTTATACTATAAACATTTACAGTAAAGAAAAATATGGTATTTGGTGATCATTGGTAAATGTAGAGACAATAATAAGGAATATAAATGTGTCCAATACCAATTTTCAATCATTGTTTAAGCCAACTAACATTTAAAAAAAAAAAAATAGTTGGAAGGGACATAATTGACTGTGACACACAAGATGGCTACCAGGTATGTTATTTTTTCTCTCCAGATAAAAGTTGAAATGTTGTTTGTCATAGTACTTAAACAACTTTTTAGTTCTCATTACCGAAACATGAGTGTGTAAATGCATATATGTAATGTAATATCATGTTGCGTTAATGATAATTTTTGATAATGATGATCTAAAAATTTTAATAAAGCTATAGGAAATATTTTTTTAATCCTCAAAAAATAATGGTTATAGTAAGTTCAGACTTTAATCTTATATGTGCAAAAAAAGAAAATTGGCTTCAAGGGCTTTTTAAAAATTTCTGATGCTGGACACCTTCTCAATCTGGATTTCGTAAGAATCACCCATTTGCATTAGCAGTTTGTGCAGGACATGGCAGCTTTAACAATATTTTTTTATGGAATGGTTGATTTGTAATAGACAGGTCGGCCTACATGTGCCTATAGTGTACCTGTCTTCCTTCTTGAAGCACTACTGTGCATGTACCCCATTGTGGTGTTGCCCTTTAGACTAATTGCACACTACTATGCCATACATACACCTTCTATGTATAGAAATTTTCATTTTAGTATGCGGTACACCTGAATTTATATTTTAACTTCACTTTCCTTATTGGATAAAAACCCTCTCTCAGTTTTGAATGTACAGTGAATGTGGAATATTTTCCATAATACCCCCTGAATAAATCCACCTCTGAGTCCACAGAAGTCTCGGTAGCCAGACATTTCATTTTTAATGCTTATGTCACAGAGGATATTCACACCTCTGCCCTGTTCAAATCTCTTACAGTATAAAGAAATATAAGAAAGGGAAGTTGGGTCCAAGGAACGCCATGAATCCTAAGGTACCAGACACGCACTAAGTATAAAACACATTAATAGACTACTTAAAACAAAATAGTACCAGTACATATACTGTGCAGAAATATATTCTTAACCTAACTCTATGAGATTGTTACTGGGCAGAGTCATTGAAACACCCTGGACTCTGCCATTTATAACTGTTTATGAACATCGAGGTTGGCACACTACCATACCAAAGATTTGTTTGAATAATAGAAATTCAAGATTTTTATTTGTCATCTTGAATTTGGTTTGATACTGTGCCAATCTTACAGTTATAAATGGTGTTTTAATGACTCAGTTTGTCCAGTGTGTCCAGTTGGCTTGAAAAAGAGAAAAAAATTATGTAGGCTTTCTGTATACTTTCATGTTTCCATTATTAATGTGTACTTTTAATTATTTATTAAGTCGTTTAGTCTCTTAGATTTCTTGATTGATATTTGGGGAGCTTTAAGTTGCAGTTAAAGCCTTTGAAAAGAGAGATAACTTCAAATTTGTTTGTTTTAATGTTTTATCAAGGCTGATATAAATAAAGCTATGAATATAAAAAAAGTTGCTAGAATAAAACAACACCTTATCCAAAAATAAAAGTGAGATCAAATCAAAATGTAATTAATCAACCAGCATTTGTAAACAAAACATAGCCTTTGTTGTTATGACTTTGATTCTGTTAGTTTTTACAAATGGGAATTAATGATAAGAATTACTGTGATATGAAATAAAAATGATTAACAAACAAACGAGAGAGAGAGAGAGAGAGAGAGAGAGAGAGAGAGAGAAAAAAAAACAAATTAAAATACAACAGAGAACAATGAAATGAGTTCTGTAGAAAGTTTTAAGAAGTCTTCTTATAAGCTGGTAAAAAAGCCTGCCATGCATAGCTTTCACATATTAATAAATTCCAGATCTGTATCTAATTAATAAGTAAGAGTCCAAACAGTCATCCTCCAGAGAATAATAATTACCTTTAGCAAAAAAAATGTGGAGCGTGCTGTAGGACATCTCTCATCATTTAATATATTTTTAAATGAAATTACACGTTATGTAGTTGCTCTCTTTTTCTCTGTTTTGCTAACAAAAAGAGATCAAAGCCAAAACAGAAATGTAGGCATCAAAATATTTATGCGTTAACAGTGCTTGGTTTCAAATTTGTTCATGGTCACTTTTAATGGTATCAAAAGATGTCCTTTACATCAATGCTCGAGTTTTGACTATTATGACCTGAAAATGTAGTTCACAGTAGATATTCTGTATAGCCACAGGCGCTGTTTTTCTTCAGACTTTGAGAAATTGTCTATGTAATTGTGTGTAGTTTAGTGCAAGAGTGGCATTGCTTTAGCAGCTAAAACCCTAGGGTGAACACGTCTCAGCTGTAGTTAGATTCTCTGGTCTATTCATTAATAATGACTTGAGAAGTGAAAGCACTTTAAGATTTTTATAGCAAAACAGACTGCATTTATATTGTATGTGCTTATGCTAGTACTATGGAGGCTTTAAAACTGTTTCCCACGCAGTGATCTAAAGCTGTGCACGTGTGGTATGATACCACTTATATTCAGGTTACTTGCACTTCATGCATATTGCATGTGAACAGCTTTTCTATGTTTGTCATGCACAAAAAGTTTCGTTTTTATGGTGGTGTTCTTGTTTACACCTGCATTTGAGTGCATATGTATGTGTGTGTTTTTTTTAATGGTGAATAGGAGAAACGGATGGGTGGGTGGGAGTGAAGCGCATCAGCTTTTATGTAAGCGAGATATCCCCACTCGTGTTCAAATTGCCTGGACAGTCTTTTGGCTCATGCTGAAATTCCATCTTTAATCTGGCGTAGCGGCTGCCTGGTGTTGGCGGCCCAGGACGGTCACAAAATCAATTGCCTAGAAATGACTAGAAATCTGCCAGGATCGGCCTCAGGAGCGCTCCTAGGTTGCATAAATGAAATCAGGGGTCCTAATTGTAGGCTGATTTATTCACTTGTCCGAGTGCATCATGCAAGATCCGCTCAATGCCCTCAGCTCTCACTGTCTGCTTATATTTAACCATTATATCATTCTGCCCTTCTCTATTCAACTAACTCCCTGACTGTCACTCAGTGCCAGTGACAAAAGTCCTCTTTGCACTTTTGCATTCATTAATTCAGAACTTTAGATGCCAAGATTGAAATGAAGTGTCATTTGGCTCAGGTTCGATACAAATATTGACGCCTGCAGACAGACTAACACAAAGGATAATAAAACTGACATTGCCAGTTCTTGTTCCATTTCGTTGTCATACACGGACATACAGTGTTTGCCACTAAGCAATAGCTCTTTTATTCAGGAAGTGGGCATGCGGCAGACATCTCAGAGCAGGAAGTATGTGAGTACATCTTTTCAAACCGAGCGGCACTTTTTCTGATCCTCAGTGGGAAGCCAGTGGATTGCCATCCTGATATTTCCGCCAGGGGGATTAAAGAGGTGACAGCCCGTTGAAACTTTAACCTGCCGCTACACTAAATAAAACATTGAACAATCCCTGGTAAAGTGGCGCTGAGCCAGATCGAGGTATTAAACATTAATGCGGCTCCTGGGTCACACCAGGAAATGTATCTAAGCTGTGAGTTCCTCTCCTATCTGCTCCTCTTGTGCAGAGGGATGCAAATGGGAAGCTCAAGTACCTCAGGAAAGACGGTGAGGGAGATAATGTTGGAGATAAGAGGAGCTGTGGATGAGAAAAGGACGGAGTTTGGGTCATGTTGCTGTTGAGGGTGGCAGTTCAGCTCTTGCATAATTTTTTGAAATCCACTTTTCCTATGTCATGAGAATTATAATTATTAACATTTCAGAGGTCAGTTAATACGTGAAGCACTTGAGTCTTGACCTGTTGAATGAGGGATCATTCTGGTTTACTAAGTACAAAACAGATATTTTCATCTGTAAAAAGCTAAAGCTTTGCATGTTGTTACAGGCATGGACTGTGACACAACAAACTACCGTCTGTTTTAAAATACCCAATTTTGCAATGGGATTCTAATAAAAACAAATTCATACTGTCATTTATGTTAAAGGTCACATAACACAGTGTTTTTGCTAATCTCATGTTAACCTTAAGAACCTTTAGATAAGTATCGCATCCTTCATATTTCTCTTACAGATCAGATGTACTGCTACTTTCCCGGAAAAAGAGTGAGTCACGAGCAAGCAAAACACACAAAGCATTATCCTACTATCTTTGGACAACGTATGATTCCATACCTGTTTACATTATATGCACGTACGCAACGATTGCCAACAAAACACATTTGATGCAGTTTTACTTATCGCATATTACTCATCACCCGTTTAGGACCACCCCATTTCAATTAAATCCAGCTTTAAACAAACACACCCGCACAACTTTGCTGCTACCGATGCACAAACTATATCCACTGTTTCCATAATGCTGGCTTCATTGTGAAGCTAAACAAGCTTAAATTTCCCTCACAATAAAACACACTATGGTGACATTGATTTTGTGCCAACTCTCAAGGTTGGTGTGTGCGCTAGTCCAGGTAAAGTGCCCATATAAGGACTTTCACTGTACTTCCAGCACCGAAATTGCCCATAAAAGAAATTTTTAAAAAAAATTACGTATGAATCCTTCATGTAGCAATGCTGACATCGCGGGCACGTGCGTCAAATTTCTGAGTCAAACTTCTGGGCTTCATCCGGCTTGTTACTTAAGATGCGTGTCATGCATTATCCACTTCTCGCTGCATGGTTGTAGTATTTTTTTACTAAATACTACAATAAATACGTGAAGAAGAACCACTGGATATTTTGAGCTTTTAGTCCTGAGGTGTTTTTATTTTACAGATTTTTTTTGAAAATGTGTGTCACTTTTAACCGGTCGAAGTGCTCCCGCTAGACTCGGGGCACAACTGAAAAAAAGGGTTGACAAAATATATATCTTTTTTTTCTTAGTACTGATGAAATTTCGAAGGAGAAGATATTTTAATGAACTGTGAAAATCGTTAGTCACGTTTCTGGTGGTAGATTAGCGAACGTCCTGTCAGAACATCAGAACTGCAGGCATTGTTCTAAAAACCATAGGTCTGAGTCTGAATATGACAAACTAATTCCAACTAAATGGCCAATTCCAACTAAAACAGTAAATGTTCACGATTTAATTTGAAAGAACTAACAAAATTCTACCGTCTGTTACAATTGCATGCAAATATCTGATGAAATGAGAAAGTTAAAAGCAAAAACATGTGAATAAGCAGCATTTTCGGTCACACACCTTCCATTGACATCCATATATAACTTTTTCCTCTGATTTCTAATATTAAAAATATCATTACTTTCTCAATCCTCACCGGATTTATACAATCCAGGTATCTTTGTAAATGGGAATGTCTGCTCTTTTCCAGTCATGTGATAAATTTTGAGCTTTTGGGTTTTTGAAAATTTCGTTATCATACCCATTTCATGTTTGAAAAACTTTCAGAAACTTGTTTGAACCCTGGAGAAGTGCTTTCAGCACAGAATTTTTTTTTGACACTTTGCCTATGTGGAGCATGATAAATCCAACTCTTAAACGGTGTTAATAAATGGCATGAAATAGCTTTAGACCCCCCTCAATGGTAGTATGTTGTTTAAAGGTGGCTTATATATAATTGTGAGGCCTATTCTCAAATCCTACTGTACATTTTCAATAAACAAGTTAAATTTATTTATTGTATTTTGTGTTTTTACAAATGTAAACAAATACATTAGAAGCTCTATATACAAATTTAAACCGATTTTGTTTCTTGACCTTTGAGGTATGTGCTCATATTTATGCATTAAAAGGCCTGCCAATCATATATAGAATATCGGTCTCAGTCCCTCAGAGTCAATGCAGTTGTATATTTAAAGCTATACTGGGTGTATTCTTATATTTCAATGGCTTTCAGAGTCCCAGGTGCTCTTTGTGGGTCACAATTTTCCTCTCCGCAGGATTAACTCAATAATATGCCTGCGCTCCTGGAGCTGAGGCTGGTATCGTCGGCTGACATTTTCAGCTGTCTGCAGGTCTCCGAGATGTGGCTTGTGTACCCTAGACTGTAAACAGGGTCAAACAATCCTGGTGTCGATCAATACCTCAAAGAGAGACCTAACAGGCTCAGCACTGCCAGACGGAATCAGCAAGCCAGGCTCTTTCCTCTATACTATCATTGAGTTGTAGCCAACAGGAAAATGAAACGCAACAAATCTTCCACAAGGCTAATGACTCAGTGCATGCTAAACCAGGCACATTAGGAAGACATCATAACGCCTGTTTTCCTAAGATGCTCACTCTTAACCACATGTCATTGTCGACTGAGAGACAGGCAGTCTATTCTTTCGCTCTCCGTGTCCCCGCTCTCTCTCTTTCTAACTGTAGCCCTATTCTCCTGCTCTCCGGTGGCAGATGTTGCACCGTAGAGACGATTAAACACATCAGTATCCCCATGAAATGTGAATGAGGCAATGACAACATTCTGCTGAGATCACAATGGTAGTCACATCACGCCTTGCTCGTTTCTGACTTTCTTCAAATAATTACTGCAGCTGGATCCAATATTTTTCCCCATTAGGACTACATGGCCATGAGCGTCGTATATCATTGACACTTTTCTCATGTTGGGATTTAAAATAAAACGGAGTCATTGGCTTTTATAAGGACTCACATTTATGACAGCTTATTTTATTATATTATTAATAGCCGAAGCTGAAAGGTTAAATGAATTAAATGAAAGTCACACAAGCTAAGACAGATCTCGCAGGTCTTGTATCTGAGCTTTGAGGCTTTTCCGCTTAGTTACATTTATTGACAACAGTAGTAGTAGGAAAAGGTACATAGAAATGATGCAAGCCAGACTCGAACTTGCATCACCTTGAGTATCAAAGCTCACCGTGTCGGAGCATTTGCACTCACCACTAACCCACAAGACCAACACATCTGAGGTGCATTGAAATGAGGGGAAACCGTACATGGTTGTGATGTGAGCTTGCATCACCTGCAAGAACATCACAGCTTAGTTTTTTGGAACATGTGTGTTAACCGCTAGCCCACTGCGGTAAGATACCTGATGTGTAAAAGGAAACTTTTGGGTATGTGTATCACTACGGTGTAGTGTTCTGCCAAATACATTTCATTGCACACTAATCTAACTCCCACAACCTCTCATACTGGAGAGTTAAACACTTGACTTAAAATACTCAGATCAAGTTTACATATTTTCAGTATAAATTAAGAGTGTTAAAATCTTTACATATACAAACAGTGCAAGTGCGTTGCCAGAAAAAAATGGCACGCAGAATCATCGGAGCATGTAGGCTAGTAATGATAAGGCTATTACCTAAACTATGAAGGGACGCTGCCAATTCTGTCACCCAAAATTAGTGGAGAGCTAGTAGCGTTCCCACATTTTTGTCATGCTTGTTTGGAGAGGATTCAGGCTGTCAATAAGTATGGCATAATAGTGTGGAACTACTGCCAGTTCGAATAAAACAACAGAGAGATCAGTTGAATGAAAGGTGACCTTGCCATAATTGAGATTCATCACGAGCGTGGCAGGCGGCGGAGGGGAGAAATGAGAGCGAATGAAATAAAATAAAGAGAGAGAATATCGCAACACCAATATGCATTGCCAATTTTATAGGAGAATGGCCAACTGTCGTTCGATCTCACGTCCTGAATGTCAATTCGTACAGCGCAAGTTTTCTTTTCTCCATGCGTTTAGCTCCCTTAGCTCTTCGTTTTTCACTGATTGTGCAGGGCAGCATGTATAGGGAGACAAATGACGGGTTCCCCGCAGTGGAAAAAGCTTGCGGTTGAAGCTGTTCAAGCTGTGGGTGAGATAAGGGCTCGGCAATCCGGCAGCCAGACAGAAGATTTCACTTAATACGCTGACTTCAATCACATTATTTCTTTATATTTAAAATTCAGAGGGAATCAACCTCCTGTGTAGAGCTTCAAGGCAACAAACAGATGTAAGTAAGCTGGATGTTAGGGCATGAATAGGATGGGACCTGGTTTACGCCGGGTGAGATTATACAGCTATACAATGGGCAGCTTTAAGTTTCACCTGTAGCTCACAGCCAAATGATGGCCTCGGCATCGAATGTCCTAAGTCATGGCTTTGCCATCCATTTAGTAATGAATGTCTCTTTGGACAATTAAGTAAATTTGATGTCATTACCAAAAGTGTGTGCAAATTTGCCTAAACACGCTCAGACAGATATACAGAGGCAACATTTTGACATATTAATCATTAACTATGACAATTAACTCTTTCACCGCCACCGTTTTTAAAAAAGTTGCCAGCCAGCGCCAGTGTTTTTCATGATTTTTTCCAAAGTTTAATGCCTTTCAGAAAATGTTCTTCTTTAAATATATAAACATACAATATACCAAATGAAAGAACAGACCCTCTGCTTTCAAAAAAAAAAAAAAAAAAAACGTTTCATCCTACCTTCAGTGGTTCTTTTGTAATCAGCTTTTGAATATGAGTAGGTTTCTGCAAAAACACCACATTTTGAGCAAAAAGCAGAGATAATTCCATTTTTGTGATGGACTTTTCATAGAGGTCCCATTCAGAGCGATCTTTAAAACAGACACGGACATGCAGCCGCTTGCCATAGGGCAATACTTCCGGGTTAAAAAAGTTGCGGAAGGGCGCCACTTGGTGGATAAATAGCGGTATTGTGGAAAGACGGAAAATCTTGTCATTGGCGGGGAAGCGTTTTCTCTTAATTGACGAGATATCTCGTCAATGCCGGTGAAAGAGTTAAATTACTCACTTATACAATTAAAGGTGACATAGAATGATTGAAAGGGGTATTTATCCTTGTTCTGTGATGTGATATGTAGACAAAAAAAAAATTGTTTGGGTCTGTAAGCCAATAGAAGCTTCCTAAAAACCTCTCTCAGATAGCTCTATTAGGGTGGGGGATTTTAAACAAGTGGTTTTGCACCTATTTGGCTCCCCCTACTGGCTTAACTTGCAATCTCATTACTGATTGGCTGACTTTGCTGCCACTCAAAAAATGTAGCCAATTATTTTAAAGTGGAGGGGCAGTGAGATGCCTGTGATGTCATAAGCATCAGTTTTTCAGCTTGGGGCGTTTTCTGACTGACATTTCTAAAAGAGGAATTTCTATGAGACTTAGCATGTCTAGCACTTTTTGTATGTTCGTGAATGCGGGTAGACTATCATTATTCAACAAAGACAAGGTAAAAATGGTTTTTCATTCTCTGTCCCCTTTAAGGTTGAATGCCTAGGCTGTGTATTTGTGACCGATGATTAGCGTAACATTTAAAAATGCATGTATTATAAAACAAACTAAATGTATAAATTTACATACTAATAGTATTCAATATGAAACAACCTCAAACACTGAACATATTCTTAAAGGTGCCATAGAATAAAAAACGTATTTACCTACATGCAGGCACAGATGAATAATAAGAGCTCTGTACATGGTAATGATGTTTGTTTCCTCATTTTTATGTAAACCTTGTGCACACAAAATACAGCTGGAAATAGTCAAAACTCAACATTAAACTGACGGTGATGTTACAGTCGAGATGTATATCCTCAACATTAAATTATATTACCAAGTTAGCATTCACAATTTTGTTTTTAGCACTTTGAGTTAGCGCTACATGCTAATTAATACTTTATGCTAACATTTAGGCTGAAGTTTTACTAGTTTTAAAAACACACAAACTTACCACTCAGTTACGTCCATTAACAATCTCCAAATAATTAGTTGTTCCTCAAAATCTGTCTTTTCTTCTGATACAGGCTTAAAAACATAAGGTCTGTGTACTAATGTGAGCTACTAGCATAAGCCTCATAGCAGAGCAATCAGAGCAGAGCTCAATATTATTATTCATGATCCTTCCAAATAGGGCAAAAATAGACCATTTCATTCAAAGGACAAATCGTAGGCTGCATTTAATAAAGTTACATACATTCTATGTAAAAAAAAAAAAAAAAAAACATTATTTCAATGCATTCTTTGGCACCTTTAAGCTTTGAAGGACAGGCTTTAAGACTGACAGTTAGGTAATGCCTTTCATTCTCTAAACTGCAAATTGCTGTCTTTTTTAAGAGTATGTCCATCTATGAAAAACAGGTATTTCAAGTGAGCGAGTGTTTGTTTCAAAGTCACTGTTCATAAATGTACAGTAAATTTACCAAGGACAGTGTGCATGCAGACATGAGAGAGTTAACATTAGTCGTTATCTCTGCATTAGGTGACGCTCTTTAATATTCATGCCACATAACTATAAGACACTTTTACAGTTATAACAAAGCCACTGTAATAATGACAAACTTGATCCAGTTCTCTCTGTCAGATGATTCAGCATTTTTATAAGCAGACATTTAAAATTTCCCGCTTTTAGCGCTTTTCGATTGGTTTTACTGGCGTGGTGAACTATCAACTTTAAAGATGTATGGTAGGCTACTATAAAAACCTCAATGTTTTGTAATCTTAATAAAGGCAGAGATTAAAAACAACTCTTTTTGTAACTTTAAAATAAAGATAACTTTTTATTATAAAACTGCCATGTGATTTGGTTGAATTTTGACATGCTGGGCTGGTTTCCCAGACAGGGTTTAGATTAAGCCACAACTAGGCCTTAGTTAGATTAGGGCATTTAAATAGTTTTTACAAACATAACTTACAAGAACATTACTGATGTGCATCTTGAGACAAAACATATACATTTTCTTTTAGATATATCAGTGCAAGGTGTTATCATTTAAGACAGCTCAAACAAGCATTTAAGTCTTGGACTAGACTTAATCCCTGTTTGGAATACTGCCTTTAAAACTCTAAATTACTTAAAACTGATTTTTATGGTTTTTAATTGTGAATGCATACTTGACAATCATTTGTCTATTACAGTATACTCATGTTTTATTTATTGAACATTACAATTATCCCTGCTGTTCGTGAATGAGAGACTGAAAATATTCAGCACCTTTTGTACAATAAAATGACAACAAAGTTTATTTTACAATTTAATAATTAAGTAAAACTTCTAAGGAGTAATTTTAATTAATCAGGAATAAACAAGAGCACATTAATGACCAAAATGAGTGCATTGGACAAATCCAAATAAGAATAATCATTGCAATATACTTCAGGTGACAGTAATTGCTCTTATTAAATAAAAGAAAAAGCAATACTTGAGAACCTAATTAAAGGTTATTCTTTAGACATGACTGTTAAAGGCAAGACAATTAAAAAAAAACATTATTCCATAATGAGATATGAAATAACTGCCTTATAGTCATCTTCCAGGTACCTTAAATTAAAACACTGCTGACAAACAAAAGGATTAATCCACAAGCACTAAAACAAACTAATTACAAACTGAACTCTTCTTTAGATTTTCATGTGAAATATTTGTTCTGATATAAAATACTTTGTTGTATTTAATCTGAAAGTCTTCAGTGGACACTGCATGGTGACCACAGAGACCTTTACTGTCCAGTGATGTAATACCTGACACCCTATTACCCTAAGGACACAAGAATGTCCCAGTTGGACATGATTGAGTGTCCCATAGTTTTCAAACAGAAAAACAACATGGCCTATATTACTGTATGTCCCAGCTGTCTGTCTGCCGCAACACAAAGCTCAAACCCATTCATTCTCTATCTCGATATTTTTTTGTCTCAGCATCTTTGTGTGTCCCACTATTTTTTCCTCTAATGGATAGATAGCTGCTTTAACCCCCCCCATGTGTGTGAATGAGATTTAGTGTTCCTCAGGCATCTCCAATTACCTCTTATTTAGTATTTATGGTCTCAGATATGTGTTTCTCTTGCATCAGGAGTGAGAAAGGTTTCACTCATGGTTGTAAGATGATGGTGTGTGTATGTGTGTGGAGGTTTTGCTCACAACTTTAGGCAGATGATAGTCACCTAACCCCTCAAGTGATAACTGTATTAACTGATAGTCGTGGTTGCTTAGCGAGGCAGAAACTGGATTAAATAAGGTTTTCGACAGCGGGAAAAGTTAAGTGTTTTGGCCTCTGTGATTCGAATCGGTAGACATGGACCAAAAAGAAAAACCTTATAAGATAAATGAAGAAATACAATTCTTTTACAGTGCACACAATATATCTTCTGCACTGCTATTTGATACTTTTTGGCTGCTTTTGTCAGTAATGGCCTGCCAAGGGCATCGTTTTATTTCAGAGAATTCTGTACTTCAACCTTATTCTCCTATATTTCTGTTGCAATTATGAGCAAATCATTTATTAATAGCACCGAGCATGCATTTTTAATTTCTTAAAATGAACGCCTGTCGAAAATGTTCTGTTCTCCTAAATGCGTTTCCTCATTATTGATTAAACAAACGTTAAACCTTTTTCCATAATTCAATCGTTTACCATGATTGTGTGTTGTTGTGCGACCGTTCTAATTTATTTCTTCTAATTGCTGTCATCTGTTTGGACGCTTTTTAAGAATGAAACTGGTGTACACCTTTAGCATGGTGTATTTCAACAAGCGAATTGATAGACGTTTGCCTCTAAAGTCAATTAATTTAAAATGGCTGATTCATTGTAATAACTCCTGTAGCTTCCAATAGGAACAATACAATGCATATTCTTGCTTCCATAAAGATAATAAAATCATTCATCTATCTGTATTTGCCTTAAAGTAATGAACAAGCTGATCACAGCTGGCGCCCCTAAAGAATAAATTTAATGAGCTGCTTCATTTGTACTTTTAGTCTGTTTTTCAAATAATTTTCTCTACCTAATTACTTTTTGAAGTAAAGTGCCCCAAAGTTGAAAGGCAGACGTCTGAGAGCCCTGTAAACACTCACGGCCGTGCACAGACAAGTGTTACTGCAATTCACGGCCACTTCTCTGAAAAACCCTGCGAAGAAAGAAACTTCAGTCGGAAAATGACAAAGCGATTTTTTTAACATAGTGAGCAGCAGGGAGGGCTGAGCAACATCTCAAACCAGAGTTGCAATTACATGCTTTGCTAAACATGCAGTTTTGAAGTCTTGAGTCAACAACCAAACTACATTAGTAACTAACTGTTCAGAAGCCGCAATGATTATGGATGAGCCTTTAATTGATGGCGTGAAACTATCTGTAGGGGGGAATAACAATGGTGGATATTTTTGAAAAGCGACCCAGCAGTTGGAAGGGTTCTGAAAACCAAGCAGAATCCTCATGCGCTGGACACTAGCTGTATCCCTGCATGGGTTGATATTGGTATTATTTTCCAACACTGATAAGACCCAAACATACTGACATGAGTGGAGCACCCATACAGCTTAAGACAAAAGGATGACACTGCATGTTGCCACTTTTTAATAAATATATGTTCAAAAACATATAAAGCTCTTGGGCTTGAACAAATTAGAGTAGAATTTTGTACATGCTCCTCTATGATATTGCTGCTTATAGCACTTTTGTGAATTTTGTTTAATTACTTTCTTGCTGTGAGGTAAGATCAGAGGAAGAATCCCTTGAGCTACCTGCTGTTGTCATCTAATACCCTTCTGTACTTCTCGCACATCCTCCTCTAACTTTTCCCATCTCCTGCCTGTAATAATCGCCTTTCCGGCATGTCTTGCAACAACAACATGACAAATCCATGACACTGTAGGCAGCCGATAACCAGCTTTATGTTATCATCTTGCCTCTGTACAGCAGTGTTTCTCTGTCAAACAGCCCCACATTCCATCTTGTTAAAGCCAAATTTGTATTCCGTTTTTCATCCAGTGAATAAGCACTACGGTCACCAAGCTCTCATTTCCAAAGTTTAGAGTTGTTTGAGAATGACACAAAACCATCCCTCAGCTTCTGATCGGAAATCCCTGTAGGTCAGTACACTGATTAGTCAGAGAGACAGAATATCCCCTCAGATGATTCGGTCGTAATATCCACCGGTACGGGCGTACTATTTCTCATTGCCAGGGTGCTATTATTGCCAGATGCTCCCTTCCCCGTCACCCAGTCTACAAACAAATACCTTGAAACATGGGCTTGAAAAACAGGAGGGGAAAAATCATCCTCATCTGGCCCACACATAGACAGATGGCCACTATTTAGAGACTTGAGAATCTGTCTGCCCTCAATGAGCTCAGCTCTGAGAAACTCATGCAGTTAATAACGTTGCCACAATGCATTACAAACTCCATCTGAGGGGTGCTGTATATTTGCTGGGATTTATCCAGAGATTCACTGGGCTGATTTGAAGGGTGATTTTAGGATTCAGGAAATAATTGACCGATCGATTTGTACGTATGTACCGTGTGTGCTTCATACATCTTGAAAAGTGAATCCGCTGGCTCTTTGATCGGCTCCTGGTGCAGCATTCATAAACCCCGCCCTCTCCATGCAAATGAACAGGACTCCCCTTAAAAAATATTTACACTTCCAATAAAATGCCGAAAGATGGTGTTGGTCCTTTAATGTAGTTGTTCTTATGCTGATATGTGTTCAATTGGTAATTTTTGTATTAAAGGTATCGGGAAGATTTTCCAGAGATTTTGAAAAGAACCGCCCCTCCACTTTAACAAAAATATTGCACATGCATTCTTTCTTCAGAGGCCTTTCTATTCTTGTCATACAATTCATAGACCCTTTTTCTCTTGCAACCCTCAGACATTTTGAAAAAACACAGTGAGAACACAAGCTTCGATGAATGGCTGAAACCGTAGCTCACCACACATAGACACCTGAAAGTGCACATTTGCAGAAAACGAACCTATAATCGAGCACGTATGATGGCCTTACGTCAACATATCACCAGAATGATTGACAACTGGGATGACCAATAGTCTTGATGATCCACCTGGAAAAAGAAAATCTTCCGCTATACCTTTAAGTTGCATTTTAGTAAGTAGTTTGATGTTTTAAAAACAGGGCAAGTCATTATGATTGGCATGGTTAATTGGTTGCGCGAGCATTTGGGCAGAAGTTAAATACCACGGCCCCGCCCTTTGACGCCACGGAGGATTCCTTCTGTGCATGCCCTGGCTCCAAACTGACATTTTACGTAACATGGCAGCACCCATGGTCGGACATTTTTGGCTTCAATTCATTACCATGGAAGGAAGCGACGTCACCTCTTCCATCTTTTTTATAGTCTATGGTATGTACAATGTAAACATAGCCATCAGTAAGCTATATACAGGAAGTAATCGACCAATCGATTTGTACGTTAAATGTAACCATACTGCTCCCCCTAAACCTAGCCATCAGAAAATAAGCAAAATAAATTAATGTTGATCACAAGATATCTAAAATCTCATGTCAAATATCTGTTGTTGCTAAAGGGTAAGTGTTAAAGGGATAGTCCAAACAATAATGAAAATTACCCCATGAATACCTCACCCTCAAGCAATCCTCGATAGTTTAGCTAAAACAACTTACTTTTTGAGGATTTCCTGACTGGTGTTTTGTTTTGCTCTCTGCACTTCAGCATTCGTCACTACGTCTCATACATTTTGTGTCATATGTTGGAAACACGTCAGCCGTTACCGGAAGCTAGTTATTTTAGTTTGTAAAGTTTTAAGGATTGGTTGATTTACTTTTTAGTAAAAATTATAGGTTAAAGGTAGGGTAACACATTTTGAAAAATGCTAACGGTAGCCGCCTAGCAATGAATTCCTGATCCCACCCTCAAGTCAAATCGCCATCCAAAGTCACGCCTCTTTCATAACACATGAACACGCACAGATCAGACGGTCACGTCTCATGTCTCATTCAGCAGTAAGAAAACTTTGCAGTACAAAGTGAATAACACTTCCAAAATAACCAACATAAACAACTGGTTTACATCAGAATTAGTTAAAGCACACTTTCGGTTGTGTAGATGTAGTAACTATATTGTTATGCTAATCCGTAAACGAACACAAATTTCATAAGCAACACAATGTTTCATCAAAGTAGAATATCTGAATCCATCTCAATACAAACATATCGCGTACCTACCTTACCAAAATAAACAGTGCAACGACCCTTTCAGACCCTTTGCCTCCTGCAGCTGTTTTCATCTCGTGGTAAAGCAGTAAATTTACCGAAGTTAATTTGAGTTTTTGCTCTTGCTGATCCAGGCATTTTTTGCTGTTGTTGTTATAAAAGATGCTTTTAGTTTTGTGGCTCCTGTGTAGGTTGTCAATTCAGCAGAAAAGTTTGCCATTCTCGCTGTTTACAGACAGGAGATGAGCGCACGTGAACGCGCCGATGACGTAAGGTGTCAGCGTGGACTTGCTGCGCGATGGGCATTCAAATTACGCTTACGTATGAGGGACAAAAAAGGAAACGTCCGTTCGGACCGAAATCTATGATTTTTTGAACATTTTTTCTACAAATACATTTAAACAACTTAACACAGTGATTGCTATCAGGATGTGAGGAGACTTTTAACCAGCATAACTAAAAATGTTTCAGGATCAAATCTGTTACCCTACCTTTAAACACCTTTAAGTTGAACAATAAAATATATACTGTAAGCATGAATTATTGAAAGAATTCATGTCAGTTTTATTCGGATTAAACGACACCCACACACATTTCAGGAACATGCTCTTACATTTTATGACAGTAACACACAGGTATATTACACTTTAAAGTTAGACTTTTCCTTTTGGTACTCGATCATTTGAAAACTACAGCTACAGAAAAAAAGTTTCTAGGCTGACCTTTTTAGTGTGATTTTTCTGCAATAATTACCTAATTTCGGAGGCCATTGTGCTCCTTTAATGATAGGAACATACAACTCTTTCTTGGTACCATTTAATTAGCTGAGCGAGCATGGAGCAGTAATCAAAACCCAGTTGCAGCAATATCAGGTTAAGCAGGATAAAGAAACACAATTACAGAAGAACAAGGTTATAGCTTGAAAGAGGGGAAGTACTTTTGATTTTGTTCTTGCTTCTTTGTTGCTTGAATCTAGCACTAAAATCAGCCCGATTTAGAATGCCTTTAAATGTCTTTATTTCCAAATTCAATAGTGTGTGTGCCATTCATTTTCATGTTTAAGCATGAGTATATGATGTATTCTTAAAAATTGTGATTCTGAATAGCTCAATGGCAAGGCATTGCATTAGTAGTGCAAAAGGTTATGGGTTTGAACCCAGAGAACATACATACAATGTATTTAAGTAATAATTGACTCTGGACTGTTGAATTATACAAAAATAATGCACAACCAAGTCAATTATTGCTTTTATACCATGGTTACCACAGACGTTGCTCTGTTGGTAATTTTTAAGACATTTGACAGGTTAGGTGTGCGTTTATAGAAAAATAATGCATACCTGTGAAACATTTTTCAACCAATCAGAACCAATAACCTGTGTTATAAATATTTGACAAATGCATAAATGTAAAAGCAAAAATAAAGGTTTTTAAATGACTTGGCTGTATGGTTTCACCTGTAACCAATCACATTACACTGAAAAATGGTTTTACAGACCTTTAACTGCACTAGGGTGTTTTGGGGAAGCAACAATTATTATATTGGCAGCTTGTTTAAGAGCATATTTATTTTGTATCTTAGTAAAATTGTATTTTAATAATTTATTTCTTCGGGTTGTTATTTTGCTCGCATAATGCTTATCTTCTATAGTCAATGTATTCAATTATTGTGTTAATGTATAGTATTGTAAACAATATTATATATCTTGTATACAAGATTTTGACCTTTAAAAGATTCAATCTGTAAGGGGTCCAAATAATGACCCCATCCATCCGCTTGGCCCAACGACGGAATCCAAACGGTATGGCCGGTTTATAGCGCATTCGGTCTTTTCCGGTGCTTCCGGTTTTAACATTACGCAACTTTATAATCTGACTCCAAAGATATAAAACGTATTGTAATATGAATCAAATTGATGTAATTTTGGAATTTGGATAAACATTTGACCATTCTATTTACTCATGTTAACATTGGACTCATTCATTCGATTACCAATATCATATCAGCCCACACCGGCCGTTGTGCGGGTTCTGAAACATAAACTCAACCACACCAGAGGTCCTGACTTATATAGCCCTCGAATAATCATCACAATTACCCACAACTTAGTTAGGGTTAAATAATTAGTCTATCCGTGTAACCAGAGGAAATGGTTGAAGCAACTGCCCCATGCTGGCGTGCCCTTAATTATCATTAGAAAATATTATGCAACCCAGCCAACTATATCCAACTTAATACAGAACTCAAAACTATAATTATAGTAGAGATACTGATCAGAGGTCCTGACTTATCATCTGATAGTCCACATATAGTAAAGTAATGGCTGAACCTCTAAGTTCATCGGTATAGACAATTAGCATGAATTTATACCCCGGTCGTAGATTTATGGTGATAAAGGATCTCGTAATACCTGTAGTAACTTAGAATAGTTCATGAAACAGAGAAGATAGAATGAATTCAAATGTAACAATTTATTTACCAGGTAAGAAAACATGATTCAGAAGCCAATTTACATTCCAATTCGAATACGAAAATCAAACGAAAACCCATTGCATACCTGGTAATGAGATGAAGATCTGGTTACAGATTCCTCAAAGTAAAATAACAATACATGATGCTGTGCCAGGACAGCATCATGGGGGTACATTTCTCGATATTGAAAGTCCCGCCTAAATCTTCTACACATCTCCTTAAATAACCAGAGAACAAAGCATATAGGAATTTGGTGCTGATTGGTTGTTGGTAAAACTAAGGGCTGTCCTTAATCTGTATACAGTGGGTGATTGGTTTATGCTTAGAAAGGGAGGTGTCTATCAACATTGAATGAAGTTTCACATATACTTTAACATTGAATTCTGTTGTTATATGAGTGAGACCTGTAACCACTTGCAATGAGACATTCCAATAGAAAACAAATAAGATACAGATTTTAGATTCTTTGTGCATGTAGCATTTCATATACAGTTTGCTTTTAGAGAAAAGAATACAAATGTATGACACCCTAAAGGTGTGTCTTTGAAACCCAAATGTGTCTCAGTGGGAAGTCCACTGTGAATCGTGGAGAGTGGCTTTTCCCGCGCACTCACTTTGCCCCCATGCAGTGTCCTTTGGGGAGGTGCTATCTTATTTAGGAAATTATCTTACAAATCTGTAACTTGCCTATTTCACCATCTCTGTCTGAAACAAAAAAGTTCAATCTTCACTTGTTGAGAAACAATTGCCATTTTCCATAAAAATCAACCTGACGCTCAAATTACAAATCAATATTGATTTTTGTTTATTTATAACAAAAAGTTATAGATTGCAGATTTAAACTACCCTTTAAACCATCTTCTTAACTATGATAAACCACAATGCTGAGAGTATAGATCATCAAAAACTCTAAATATTTATTGATAAATTTAAATCAATTAATTTAGCACCTAAGACCCAAGCAGTAAAAGCAATATACATTTCTTTTTTGCATATAGCAGTAGGGCTGGGTATCGATTCAGATGTTCCAGATCGATTCAGTTTCGATTCACAAGCTATCGATTCGATTTCGATTCTCAATTCAATTTTCGATTCCGGTTCTTGGGTCGATTCAACTCAATGTATATAGATTTAATACAAATAATATATTAATAAAAAACAACAGTGAACATAAGTTTGCAAGTGGGTAATTTTAAAAAAATTAAAAGCCACAACACTATCATTGACGTCTTGCTTGCGAAATCTAAAATGCTTCCATATCTCTGACTTTTTATGTGAAAGTGGCATCAACGTCGATGAAGCACCTAAAACCGCCATTTTAGGCACTGAATGAAAGAATGACAGGCTCCTTGGTAACATTGAGCAAGGCAAAAAAGAGGGTGACATCTAGTGAAGAAGACTAGTAATTTGATTAACGTTAATCTTACGTTCAATGTTTGCAGAAAAAAATATGAAAAAAATTGATTCTGCTCTTTGAGAATTGATTCTGAATCGACCAAGTTTAAAAAACGATTAATCGAAAAAAAATTTTTTTTTTGCCCAGCCCTATATAGCAGTTTAATGGCAGCGAACCGCTATGTTTCTAACAGATTTGCCTAATAAGAATCAATCAGCTGAATCTGTTCGCAAAGTCATTCCACTGTCGTCTTTTCTGCATGCGACTGAGACGTTGTGGTGTGCTGCAGAGTGTGTCAACTGCCAGTGGTGTTTAGACAGCGTCTCATTTGTCTGAGCGCGGGCGAAAAGTCAACAACGAAGAAGCTTGACAAATTCCTTTAGATTCTCATACTGATTAAATATTCAATTAATTTCGGGGAGCCTGTGTTGTC
Organism: Paramisgurnus dabryanus; assembly: GCF_030506205.2. Lineage (NCBI taxonomy): Eukaryota > Metazoa > Chordata > Actinopteri > Cypriniformes > Cobitidae > Paramisgurnus > Paramisgurnus dabryanus. The sequence goes on from NC_133338.1 coordinate 37,254,170, forward strand.
ACCCATTTCTAACCCCTACTGTTTCAAAAGGACAATAGCCTTTACAATATCTCATCTTCAATCCCAGCCAGTGACAGCTGGCACTGGAAAGGTTAGCTGTCCGGTAGGTTTTTATTATTTCCTGTGGGGGTGAGATAAAGAGGGGGAGATAGAGGGGCCTTGTGTTTGGTAAGGCTTTGCACAGCTGTCTGAACTGTTACTGAGGAGGATGGACTGTGCGTGTGCATCAAAAGCTCTGTGTGCTATAGAGAAAGCTGTCTGGGAGAGAATAAAGGCTCTCTGCAGTGGTCATTTAAACAGTCTCAGCTGGGCATTCATGCTTTCATCATCTTGAGAGAAAGAAAGAGAGACATACAGAGACAAAAAGATATTAGGCTTCTGAATGTATATCAAAGCACTAGATGTCCATGGATGATGAAAGGACCAGGCAAACAGTAAGGGGTAACTACCTGACTTTGGTCAATAATGGCGATTAATCATCGGAAAAACAAACATTTTTAAGCATGCAATTTCTGCAACACTGATACTGTAGCAACAAACAGAATTGCAAAAAAATTATTTAACATTATTTGATCAAACAGGTACTGTAGCCCCTCCCCAAAATCAAACCAGTGGTTTTGCCAATGTTGCTTTGTTATGGTGCTCTGACATTTGCTTTACTTTTTGTGCTATCACACTTTTAATTCCTTGCTTATCTTTGCATGTTATGCTTGGAAAGGTGAACATACTTTATTTAGCATTATAATAATTAACACTTTGGCTGTAAACATGAAACTACATAATAGACCAGTATTGTTAAACCGGCGAAAATGTTTCAGTATCCAATGCATAAGAAAAATATAGCTTTAGTTAACCTCAAGTTGTGCTAGTGAATACCTTTCAACATCTGGGCAAAATGATTTATAGCAACTGCCTCATTTAACAACCTACACTTTAAAACTGCTATGTCTGTCAGATGCTTTTCCATACTGTCATTAGTACCAAATAATGTGCATATTAAAATAGCGAATTGGAGATTTAATAGACCTGGGTCAATGGGCGAGAATTGGTTTAACTTTATTGTCTGGTGTGAATTATAATGGCAGATAGACCGTATTATGAGAGTAAATATGCAAACTCGCAGGCAGCATTTGCTTGTATTGTTTCTGTGCAGAATTTTGGTGGTTAATTTTAGATTTGGTAACTACTGTTAAACAAACACTATATGAAAATTCCAGAATCTTCTGAACCTGATTATAATGAGCTGTGATGGCACTTTAAATTACAATGGCACTATATAAGGAATAACGTACTGTACAATAAGCTGATCCATATCGCACAATAAAATCCCAGCAGGGTAATTGTGTATCGCACTTGAACGGGTGTGTTTTGCGATAATGACCGGCTGACTGTGCATTGCCCTGCCAATTACAGTACGCTGCTACATACCAAATAAATAAATATGGTGGCATAAACATGTTACAGTATCTTTAAATGTCTGTTAGGAAAAATAGTCCATTACAGTGCAGAACTTTTTATATAAAACAAAAGACAAAGTAGCAAATGTTTGGTTGTCTCAGATAAGTGATCTGTTATAGTGTTGCAATGGACAACAATGATTTTTATCTAATATTATTTCACAGCTAAATGTTGTGTTGACCAATCAAAATCAAATATTCCTGATATGACTTTAAATGTGCTTTGAATGTAAACCAAATAGTTGACGGCATCATGATGGAGACTAAATTTCTTCCATGTGATTAAAAACTGTGAAATTTAAAGTGAAATTTCGTCATGCTTTAGTTTCCTACACTGTTAGATGTCGCTGTAGATTTAGCAGTACATTACTGTAAAAATCCACAGTACTATACTGTATGTGTACATTACAGTACAGTACTGCAGTTCATAATGCATTCTGGGTAAATTTGTTTGAGCGGGAAAATTTTACAGTATATTTTGGTCTTGATGTAACCTTGCTGTAGCCATTGCTGTAATGTGCCAGGTGTACTTGCAATAATCAGAGAAAGTGCGCCAACGTCAAATCACACAGAGGGAGAGAGAGCACAACTCCTGGCTGCAGCTGAAGGAGGACGATTGATTTCTGGCAGTTCGGTAAGTTTGAAATATTTCTGTTTCATGAAAACTTAATTTTTAGTTTAAGAATGTTGTCAATAGTTTGTCACAATATTGTTTTAAACGTGCAATGAGAGAGAAAAACGGTCGCCAACAAAGTTTCAATCTCCCTCAGAAAGTAATCTTACACACAGATGTCTACCGCTGCTTTAACTCGCTTTACACCTTTATTAATGAATATAGGGTTGTTTTAACTAAATTATGAGGGTTTTGGTGAGTTTATATTGTGTTGAAAGTGTGGTGACAATGAAACTATTTTTAACGAAATGGACAAAGACAACCCGCCAGCGCGGTCTTGCGGTCCCAGCATAATGGTCGTTTATCTCGGCGTTTCATCCGTTCAGTTAGCGTCAGAGAAAAGTATTAAGTTCGACTGTTTGGCAAGGCTGACTCGTGGTTGTAAACAGTCAGGACTTGTCACACCGTACACAGCATACTGTAGTACTGAACTCCTCCACAGAAGTGAAAACAAGAAACCTCATAACTGGATACATGCATCGAACTCATCGCAGCTTTAACTTCTACCAAATATCATTCAGACCTGGGCTCATCTTAATATCAGATGAACGAAAGGGATTGCCGCGCGTATTGTTGTTGTTATTATATTACGGTATATCATCAAAAGCAGAGAATATCTTCTCTAAAGCGTTTTACACGTCCAGTAAGTTGTCCAATACATTTTTATGGCATATTGTTTCCACCACTTCAGATGCATTACACGCTGTATATAAGTTTCCAAAACACATCAAATCAATGCACGAAAAGAGAATGGGCTCCGCATTTACGTACCTTTGTCTTCTCGTCTCTGTCATCTGATCCTTCATCTCTGGATGTAAAATACGGTAGTCCATTATAACATCGTGTAGGAAACTGGCATCACCAGGATTGCTCAGATTTAGGCGATCATGTTTATCTTTAAAGTGAGCAGCTAGCTACTTGTTAAAAAACTTTGCGTGACATAGTGTTACACCGCAGCCGGTCCGGGTAAAACATTAAAGGGACAGTCTTTTTACCTTATCACTATAAATCGCTATTTTCTGCACTAAACGAGACATTTTCAGAGATTTTCTGTAGACAAGATGTTATAATTAAAAAAAGACTTATTTAGATATTTATATATAATATATAATATAACAACTAATATATATATATATATATATTTGTTTTACAACTGACTTAACACTTACAGTAATGTTTTATTTGTTAGCATAGCATGATATTAGATTTAAACACTTAATACATTTTTAAATCAATCACTTTGTCTCTGCACAATGAACATTATCAAATATTATTAATGTTGTAAAATATATTGTTCATTGTTAGTTCATATTAGCTAAGGCATTACCAAATGTTAAGGAATAAACTCTTATAGTAAAGTGTTACTAAATTTTCTTTTACCATTTCCTTCACAATGTCTACTTATTTCTATGGCTAACAGATTTTGTAACATTTGTCTTTTTTACAGTCTTACCATTGCTTGTAAGCTGGATTGGGTAAGATGGATCATCTTTAAAGGCACCAGGCAAGTACATGATGTACAGTTACAAGTCATGTATTTTTTCGACTGCAATATTAAATGCTTTCACGTCACATGCAAAATTACACAGGAATGTGGCTGACTTTTTATTTGTAGTTTACATGAGTGTCCTTGCACTTTTATAGGAGTTAAGGCAGATGTGGAGGCACAACGGGTGATACCAGACACACACCAAGCACATTATGTTTGGTAAGTTTGCACTTTACCACTACAGCCACTTTACCACTACAGTTTCTTTAAATACCCATGTATACACTCATTCACTCATTCACACACAACACTGTAACACGACCATACACAACATGTACACAATTGTCTTAGTTTGCCATGTAGAAATATACAAACAGAAATATTCAGACTTTGGTTATAAGAAATTTAATTTAATAATTGTATTTATTTAGCAGAGGTGTCCCTGGACTTTATTGACAAAAGATTTTGTTTTCAGAATAAAAAGTTGTGTCCAAATCAGTAACAATTGTACTTTCTGTTCAGGACATTCAATCATGACATGATCCAGGTGGATGCTGTCCATTGAGGAAAGAGTTTGTTCAGCGGTAAGTGAATCTTCTGTATTTTAATGTAATTAGGTGTGGAACAGTAGAATAAGAGCAAAAGGTTTCAGAATAGGAGTAAATTCAAGGCTGAGTTTAATTTTTTAAGAATCTTTTTCTATCTTATATTTGTTGACTTAATGTTTATGATATTTCTAACAGGTTTCTGGATAGAATTAATTCCAAAGATGGGAAAAAGTGCACATCCAGACAAGGAGCAAGCAAAAAGACAAGGAACTTGGTGCAGAGAAAAGCTGTGGCCATTAACCCCCATGTGAACAGCTTCATGCAGTCGCTGATTGAGTTCGAATGGACGACTTCAGTAAAGGCCACTGTGGTCTGTCTGCCACAGTTTAATTTTTAATTTATTTTTAGTGTTCAATGAAATTCAAGTAGAATATTTAAAACTATGGGCCAGTGTTGTTTTTACCACGGTGAAATGTTACCTTTTAGTCGATGATGGACTTTAAACTGAAAACTTCAAACTATGGAACAGTGTTCTATTTGCCAGAGTTAAATATGTTACAGCAGGGGTCTCCAAACTTGTTTATACTTGTTGATTTTATTTTATGTTACTTGATTATATGTTTATTATTGTTTAAAATCTTGTTTTAAATATGTTTGTTTCAATTAAATGTTTTTTTTAATAAAATTTTGATACAAACATTGCTTGGATTGCCTTTTAATTCATTATGTTTTAATTTAGCATTTTTACCATATTAATAACTATAGATTTAAACCTAAATCTCTAGCTATTTTATATAATATTATTGTATTAACTGTAATAAGTAATAAATAGTATTTATGGGTCAATATAGACATTACAGTAAATTACTGTAAAAATAGACTACTGTAATAAAATATTGTAAAATTACAGTACAGTACTGCTTTGTAACTATACAGTACTAGTTTGTGTACTGTAAAATGGTATTACAGTACAGTACTGTAAAACCAAAATACAGTAACTTACTGGCAACCGTGCTGCCAGTACCGTACTGTAAAAATACAGGGAAATCGTTAACAGTGTAGATTCCCAAATCAATCGGATTAAAAAGAAGCCGAACCAAATGTACGTTTCCTTGACTAGACTTGAATAATAACTCTGGCTATAAAAAACAAATCCGCTGTTTGAGTGACAGCCTTTTAAAATTCAAAATGAATGGCAAAGGACGCAGGGATCTCCTCAGGCTGAACTGTGGCCAATTATAATGATGAACAAGAGCAAAGGGAGGACCACACATCAGTCAACAAGCCGCTAGCTCGTAGGTTGCACCCGACCCATGTCTATGAGCATTCAAGTGAATCTCCTCATCAATCCGTAATCATATCTGCAACTTGGCTGACACTAAGAAGCAAATCAATCGTGTTTCCGAGAGACACGCAAACACTCTCACCACCTTTAGGGTGAAGCATCAAGAGGTGGACTGCGACTCCAGCTGGTGCCTCAGTCTTTCATTTACCATTCTGTAGATGTCAAATACCAAAGATATTTGGTTATGCATGCAGTCTCGAAGGCATCTGTCCCCTCTGCACTACCACCTAATTTGTCTTCCAGCAACAATATGGATTAAATAACTCAGTTCCCTTTGATCGTCCGTCCACACCGAAGCTTCTGGAATCTAATTTGACCCAACTGAACCCTGGCTGGTTGATGCTGTTCTGCGACACTATTTAGATGTGACAAAAACACATTCAATATTCTAGTTAACTCTATAGATTCCCTGTGAAAGCAAATATGACTTCACATTGTTTTTTTTTTCTAACTGTGCATCTTTGTTTTTTATGCTCTTGCTTTACTTCTCTCCTTTGGCACTGAGAATTTATATAAAAGCCCAAACCACAGCTTTATTAAATACTTATGGATATTTTCCCTCCCCCTCCAAACTTTCTAATTCACTATTACTTGGCAATCTCTGCATCAACTTAGCCTCGCATTGTAGGTGATCAATGTTATGCCTGACAAAACCGATCTTAATAAAAATCGAAAGAAGGACTTTTGGGCAAAATCTAATCAAAAAGCAGTCTCTGAAGTTGCTCTGTACATAATCCTTCTAGATTGATCTAAAAATGAGTGCGCTCTGTTTGAAACAACACCTTGGGTTTCAATATCCCCCGCCAAAAACAGCATTTATCTTTTTAATTTAAGTTTAAATACGCTTGCAGACCAAATAAAACAGAAAATCCTCTATCAGAAAGTCTTGTATTGAACTGCATTGATGTTTTATTATAACTTTTTACCTTTTTTACTCCAGTAGCGGAAAGGCATGTTATTTCTACCCTGCTTGAAGTGTACTCATCGAAAAGGCTTAAATGGCCAGAAACATATGGTCAAATTGCAGAAAATGATCAAATGTATGCTACATTTCTAAGAGTGGGGTCTAGGTGCCAGACAACTGTAATTCACCATCTACTCCCATAATAGGCTTTTCATTTTTTCTATTTACTCCAAACATGCTGTGGCACAGTAAAGCTCTTCATCATGTGTGCGCGGCCGTCGCCCACCATATCTGCCGCCAACAATGAGCAGCTCTGAAAAATTCAGGAGAGCTTTAAAAAAAATAACAAAGCCACTTTAAACTCCATTAGGTCTATTGTCTTCACCTACCGAAGCAAACAAAAGCTCCCACTGTCTCAATGACCTCCTTCATCTTGCCAAATTGGAGCATTACACAAAAATGTAAAACTAATCCCGAATTCATGAGATTAAAGAAGTTTGCTGGCGAAGAGTAATCTAGTCCGACATTTCATCTTGCTATACCGTGTACGCAGATGAAACCATTTGCATAATCTCTCTAGAAAATGAAAAACAGATAATCAAATACCATCACATCCTATTTATATTCAATTAGCGGTTATTTATGCAAAGTCATGCCGTCTGAGGAATTTATAATTGCTGAAGAATAACAAGTGGACTGGGCTCTCCAATGAGAGCGATTAGGAAAGTGTCCCCTATCCTGTGCATTCAAAATATGATCTGTATTCTCTCCCTTTTATTCTCTCATTATCCATGAATTAAGGATTAAAACAACCAGTTCTTATGGTACAGCTTTCAGGCATAAGCTACTAGAGAAGCAAAAAATAAATTGGTAGTGTTTTTGGTCAATTTATCCTTCTACCCATGAATGCACCAGTTTAAATTGCCTTTGATTATTTTAGAGCTAAGATACATATGTTGGCAGCAGCTCATTTATACAGTTCCCTTATTACTTCCCTGTTACACCAACCTCTTGTGTAAGGTGAATGTGGGGTGGATAGACTCTTGGGTACACATATCTAAGTCATAGTTTGGGTAAATGTGACAGTTTCTGTGTGAGTATACCCTTTAAATCTTTTGATGGTGCCATCTAGATTGACCTCTTCATATTTTTGCTGTTGGTGCTGTCTTGATAATTCCCTATAATGAGCTTTGGGAGTGAGACAGTAGTGACCTGGTCCAGATGTAGCTCTGACCATGGCTCGGCCAGCCCAGCAGCCTGGTCTGGAGGGTGCATACTAATGTACATCTGTTACAATGCTTCCTCTCTGGAGAGTCTTCATTTAGCCTAGCCCGATCATCAAAGAGATTTTCATTTCTGCAAGCGAGACAACCAAAAAAGTAACACTATTCTGTACTGTGAGATTTTGTCTAGACTTCAGTAAACATTTTTGTAAATAATGTACATTCATTGGTTCAAGTGACTTGCATGACCCTGCATAGATACTATATTGATGTGTTTTTAGTTGCGATTATGAATATTTAAAATGCTTCCTTCTACGGCTATATTCAATATTCATGCATCTCATCTGCGTACCTACGGTATGATTTACTTTGTTTATTGTTCTTGGCACAACCTTATATCTAGGTTAATTAGGGTTTAGAAGTTAGCCGTAAGCCAATGATGATGTTTGAATACATCCTGAGAGCTTTGAGGCCTAAACCTGTGGGACTGTAGCTTATGGTAACATTGTACCTAATATGTGGGAAGTTTTTCTGTTCCTTTTCTCACTCACTTTTCCATCAGTTTCTAAAAAAATCCTCTTAGGTTTAAAAAAAAATAACATCAACTTCAAACAAACATTTCACTTTTAATCACTGTATTTTTCCTTTACACAATGCACCACAGTATCATGGGCTGTTGAAGCCTCTCTCTCTTTTTTTTTTTTTGAGTGTCAGTAGGGAATCGCTCCCTAGCGGCCTGTGAGCTTACACCAAAGCTCCTTTTTCAAACTGAGCTTTGAGAAAGAGGTAAAGGATCCTCTCAAAGGAAAATTGGGTAGAATGAGAATGTTGAAACGGCTCGCTTTAGCTCACACCTGACCAGAATGCAAACTTATGTATTGAAGTTTGTATGAGTGTGTGTCAACCTCAAATATTATTTATAAACCGGGGATGGTCAATCGACAAATTAGTAAATCAGTGTTGATACACAAAAATGTAATACATACATTCATATCACCATAAATGTTTTGAAATATATTCGTTTGATGTACTATGAAACCATATTGTGTATCAAATTTACACTTATGCCATATACATGTGTGTGCGGTAGGCTACATACCCTTCTTATTCACTAACTAACAACAATCCAGTGTAACCAAGCGCTAAATGCACTGAAATAGCTTTGCTGAGATTATTTTAATTAAGCCAACATCATTCCGAAAAATTCAGCTCTATTAGCGGGTAAAGTTCATTTAAAGGAATTCCTTCCATGTCAAAAAAGCATTTATTTAATTTAAATGTACATTTAATTGTGCAATGTGAAAGGCATTTATAAGTCTTTATTGTTTATATACGGTAAATGTCTTAAAGGCATAATTAATAAAAACATTTTTCCAATATAGAGTAACATTATATTTGAACTTCATTGTAAAAAGTATTAAATAAAAAAGTGTTGCTTACATAGTAAGATACTTATCATCAATTGGTGATCTCATTACAGGTTTATTATGGTCTGGCTTGATTCCATATAAAAAGTAACTATTTTGAAATTGTGCAATTTAAATATTGTATAATTGTTCTTTTTCCTAATTTATTTAATTGACTGTAGGTGGTCTGCACAAGTTTTTGAGTTTACATTGACCGTTTCACCTTTGGATTTGTATCTAACGGATTTGTATCATTAATCAGTCTTCATACTTGGATATGGTAACAGTTTATAAAGGGAATTAAAAAACGTTGTTATTTATTAAAGCCTCTAGTAAACACAAGGGCCAGCCAGAAGGAGGGAGGTGTGCAATTAGTCACCCTCACACCTGTGCAGTCGCACTGGAAAACAAAAAAGTGGATAATTGATATGTTGATGAGCCGGCAAAGTTAAAATGCAGGAATGAATTCCCAGCCTGAACCCCTTTCCATTAACTCATTGGTCTATTCATTAAAACTGGTATTGCACAGTTTAGTGAGAATATTTTATATATCATACCTTTTTCATTTTTGCTTTCTATTTATAATGTCAATAGAAGGGTTTTATATTAATTTAATTTAATTTATGTTAAAGAGGCTGACCTCTTTGCGATAGAAATTAGTAGCAATTCTGGTTACAGGTTGCAGGATTGCTAATAAATATTTGGTTCATCCAAATTTTAAATCTTTTCTTACATAGTGCAAGACTCATTTAAAAATAAAAGGAATAAAAATGAGTAAACAATAATCTTTAAGACTTGTGAGGGCAAGATTTACTCTAGGGATAAGTCACAGTATTCGAATTTTCAATTAGTTTAGTATCAAATAGTTTGTGCAACAAAAAACAATTCCCTATGTCTTCAGTGCTAATGTGCTGGTTGCCAATAATGCAATAAGAGCTGTCAGTCAACTCTCAGACAACAGAAAAACACATTGTCTCTCTTTCATTAACACTATGTATGCTACGCACACTGTAGACTTGCGTGGTAATGGTTACGGTAACTTTGGACAATGTCAAATATGAGTTCTGTGTGGGGGTGCTTTAATAAAATGAATGAAAAGAAACTGCAGTGCAAACGCAAACCATTCTTACAGAAGGCCAACCACAGCACGTTTGATGGCGAAGCATCCATCCAAGTTCAGCAGCAATCAGTGTCTAGTTCATGAGTCATTCAAGCTGTCGTGTAATCTGGTATGTCTAGCCTAAATTCATAATAGCTTAAGGTGATATTTCTGGATAAAACAAACTATCAAACTTTTTTTTTTTTAAATTGCTGTGATTGTTCATGCATATTTTTGAAATGTAAATATGTTAGCCTTATGAGCAGTTGATTTATGCTTATCGACATTGCTGTCATTCAGTAATGTTTATTATATTAAAGTTTAGTACATAATTTTAAAATCACTAAGTGGCTTGAGTAAAGAAAACGTATTTTCCAATCATTTAAACAGTTTGTTAAATTGAAAATGTGAATGGTCTCTCTACCTCGGGTCCTATTTTAACGATCGAAGCGCATGGTCTAAAATGCACAAATAAATACTTTATTTGTAATAAACAGAAGATAAAGAATTTACAAACGTGTCAAGAGCCGAAACATTTCAGCACTCTGACAGTGCCATGAGGGTTTTGAAAAGCTTTACTTAAAAAAGGTTCTCATCTCACCATATCCACAGGTACAAAGTGATCATATAGGCTACAACAAATCCACAGAGTAGCATTTAAAAAAAAAAAACATTTAAAAAAGCAAAACATTCAATTACTTACCAGGCTACAAGTGAAGCAACTCTTTACGCCTTGTAACGTGTTGTAATTTGTCCTCATTTATTTCCAAGAGACTATTATAGATAATAATTGTTTACATTTTAATCTTAAAATTTTTATATTTAAAAACGTTTGTGCCCTGTCCATGTGTGTAATAATCAAATGTCATTATAGGTGCAGATACTAATTGTTACGGATGTCAGCGCTAACGTCCCCGGTGTTTAAACATCACATTCACCTGACTTCTAACTGGAACTACATTTCCCACTATGCCCCACGCTCCGCTGATTTCACTCCACCTGTCACTCATCATCCTGCCTATATACCTGGGACACACACAAACGCTCTTTGCGAAGTCTTGTTTTGCCCCGTGCAGCACTACTGAGCGTTATTTCCCTGTTTTCCCTGTGTTTGTTTCCCTGGTGATTACTTTTTGGACTGCCTTTCGGATTATTGATGTTTAGCTGCCAGCCTCGACCTTGGACTGTTTACCCGTTTACGAATGATCTCTGCCTGCCCCGATATTGGACTGTGTTTACATTTACGATTGCTTTCCGCCTGCCCCGATTCTGGACTGTGTTAACGATTACGATTACTATTTGCCTGCCCCAAGCCGTATCTGTGTTTACATTCCAGTTTCACCGCTACATTGCATTACCTGTGTCTAAACTGCTGTGTGATACTAATAAAGATTTGCAAATGGATCCAACCTTGTCTGACGCGTCACAGAAGACTTCGCCGCCCACGGATCCAGCAACTCTTTCCCAGATCACCGGAGAGCTCTCGTCGCAAGCCGGCGTCCTCATGGCTCACCAACAACAGCTAGCGAGGCTAACATCACTGACGGAGGAGCTTGTGCGCTCCGTTCAGAGCCTACACAGGCTCGCGGCCGCGTCAGCCGCTGCTTCCTCCGCGGCAGCCACTGCACAGCCACCTCCACCAGCTCCACAGCCACATCCTGTCGCTCCTACTACACCACGACTGGCTTTCCCCTAGAAATTCGATGGTACACCTGAAAGATGCCGTGGATTTCTTATGCAATGCTCATTATTCATCGCTCAGCAACCCCATGTTTACCCCACCGAGATCGGCAAGATCTCGCTAGTCTGTACACTACTCACCGGTAAGGCTTTAGAATGGGCGACAGCATTATGGACTTCGGGAGGTTTGGATCACAGCACATACGTCGAATTCCAACAAACCATGAAGGCGGTGTTCGAGCACCCAGCTGGAGGACGCGATCCGGGTGAGCGTCTGCTGGCGCTGCGTCAAGGTCGCCGCACCGCGGCTGAATTCGCGTTGGAATTTCGCACGTTAGCAGCACAAACAGATTGGCTTGAAACCACCCTCAAGACGATGTTTAGGCAAGGATTAAGTGGTGAGCTTCAATCTGAATTGGCCTGCAGAGACGAAGGGAAGAGTTTTACTGAGTTTGTGGATCTGGCCATTCGCATTGACAATCTCGTCCGGACACGAAGACCCACCCGTTATGTGAGTACCTCCCCTGTTACGTCAACCGAGGAATGTGAACCCATGCAAGTGGGTCGTGCACGATTAACTGTGGAGGAGAGAGATCGCCGATTCAGAGAGAGATTATGTCTATATTGCGGCGAGCCCGGACATGTCATAGCTTCCTGCCCTGTTCGACCTGCTCAGTCCCGTTTGGGCCGGGTGAGTGCTCTTTCCCCCACGGGAACTTTTGATTGCCTCGAAATTCCTGTTACATTGAAATTTCATGGTCACACTGTAACTACTAAAGCTTTGCTAGATTCCGGGGCTGCCGGTAACTTCATTGACATTGATCTAGTTAAAACTCACAATATTTAATTAACCCCTTGCTCACCTCTCTCTGTCTCAGCGTTAGATGGACGACCCCTCGGCTCAGGTCGCGTCACGCATATCACAGAAACAATAACCCTGAACATCTCTACCAATCACTCTGAGAACATCATCTTCTACGCCATGCCGTCACCTCATAATCCCATCATCCTTGGCTTCCCCTGGCTACACGAACATGACCCTTTAATTTCCTGGAGCAACAAGTCCGTTCATTGTGGAAGTGGATGCATCCAACTCAGGCATTGGCGCTATACTATCACAAAGGCAAGGTGAACCCAATCAACTTTTTCCCTGTGCATATTTTTCTAGAAAACTGAATGCAGCTGAACGCAATTATGATGTGGGTAATCGTGAGCTTCTAGCGATGAAGGCAGCGCTAGAAGAATGGCGGCATTGGCTAGAGGGTGCCAAACACACAGTCACGATCTTTACTGACCATCGCAACCTTGAATATCTGCAATCAGCAAAGCGTCTCAACACCAGACAGGCCAGGTGGGCCCTGTTCTTTACTCGCTTTCGATTCATAATCACTTACCGTCCAGGGTCAAAGAACTCGAAAGCTGATGCCCTGTCTCGTCAATACGACTCTGTTCCACAACCCACCAAACCTGAGCCCATCATCCCACCCACCCTTATTGTTGCACCCGTGCATTGGAATGTAGTTCAGGAAATTAACCAAGCCAACGCTCAGAAACCACCACCCAGTGGGTGCCCCGTTGATCGCACATTTGTTCCACCCAAATTCAGACGACACCTCATCCAATGGGTACACACCTCTCCCAGCTCAGGACATCCAGGTATTAACACTACACTACAAAAACTGAGAAACAAATTTTGGTGGCAATCTATGCATGAGGATGTTTCCACGTTTGTCAATGCTTGTATCACATGCGCAGCTAATAAATCTCTCCACCAAGCTCCGGCAGGTCTTCTTCAGCCCCTGGAAATACCCAAAAGGCCCTGGTCTCATATTGCTGTGGATTTCGTCACTGATTTACCCCTCTCCAAAGGTAATACCATAATCCTTACAGTCGTGGATCGCTTTTCTAAAGCCTGCAGATTTGTCCCCATGCCCAAACTCCCGTCAGCCCTAGAAACAGCCGAACAACTGGTACGTCACGTTTTCAGATATTACGGACTCCCTGAGGATATTGTGTCGGACCGTGGACCCCAATTCACATCTAGGGTATGGAAAGCCTTCTTTAAAACACTCAACGTCAACATAAGCCTTACATCCGGATATCATTCACAGTCTAATGGACAGGCAGAACGTGCTAACCAGGAACTCACCAAATTCCTCAGATTATACTGTCATCAAAATCAGAATGAGTGGTGTCGCTTCTTACCTTGGGCCGAGTACGCACAGAATTCCATCACTAAAACTGCTACAGGTCTCTCTCCATTCCAATGTATACTCGGGTTCCAACCACCTATGCTTCCGTGGGATGACGAGCCATCAGAAGTCCCCGCTGTGGATGAGTGGTTCAACAAGAGTCAAGAAACCTGGAGACAAGCCTACGTTCATCTTTCACGTGCAGTCAGAAGATCCAAGGAACAGGCAGATCAGTCCAGACGACCACAACCTTCATACAAACCAGGTCAATTCGCATGGCTCTCCACCAAAGACATCCGGCTTCGACTACCATGCAAGAAACTAAGTCCCAGGTATGTAGGTCCATTCAAAATCATAAAACAAATCAATCCTGTGTCTTTTCGTCTCCAACTGCCTGCTAATTATCGTATCTCCCCCACTTTTCATGTTTCCCTGCTCAAACCCGCCGAGAATCCGGGGACGGCTGTAGAGTCCGGCTCAACAAGACCCCCCCACTCATCGTGGATGGTGAGGAAGCCTTCCTGGTACATGAGCTCTTAGACTCCAGACGGCGGGGATCCAACATCCAGTACCTGGTAGACTGGGAGGGGTACGGCCCAGAGGAGAGATCGTGGGAGGAGGCTAAGGACATCCTGGATCCCAATCTCATAACTGTCTTCCACAGGTCTCATCCGGATAAGCCGGCCCCTCGCCCCCGTGGCCGTCCGAGGAAAAACCCGTCCCGCGTCTGGAGCCGCTCGCAGGGGGGGGGGGGTTCTGTTACGGATGTCAGCGCTAACGTCCCCGGTGTTCAAACATCACATTCACCTGACTTCTAACTGGAACTACATTTCCCACTATGCCCCACGCTCCGCTGATTTCACTCCACCTGTCACTCATCATCCTGCCTATATACCTGGGACACACACAAATGCTCTTTGCGAAGTCTTGTTTTGCCCCGTGCAGCACTACTGAGCGTTATTTCCCTGTTTTCCCTGTGTTTGTTTCCCTGGTGATTACTTTTTGGACTGCCTTTCGGATTATTGATGTTTAGCTGCCAGCCTCGACCTTGGACTGTTTACCCGTTTACGAATGATCTCTGCCTGCCCCGATATTGGACTGTGTTTACATTTACGATTGCTTTCCGCCTGCCCCGATTCTGGACTGTGTTAACGATTACGATTACTATTTGCCTGCCCCAAGCCGTATCTGTGTTTACATTCCAGTTTCACCGCTACATTGCATTGCCTGTGTCTAAACTGCTGTGTGATACTAATAAAGATTTGCAAATGGATCCAACCTTGTCTGACGCGTCACACTAATGCTGCGTACACACCAAACGCAGGGCATTGCGTTACTCGCTTTACTCGTGAGAATTAACTTTATGTCATGCTAATTTTTCGATGTAGTTGAATATTTTCAACTTGGGCAAGAGACGTTTGAGGCGAATAATGTGTTTTCGCGGCCAACGCGCCCATATTGCGTCAATTGCATCGCCCCACGTGAGCACGCATCTGATCGCGTTTTTGCATTGACTTTGTATGTAATCTACTCGCGCAAATCATTGAACTCGCGTCTGGTGTGAACCCAGAGTAACACGCTCTTTAAATAACAAAATCATATTGCGCTACCAACTATAGGTTTTAGTTAGTCAATGGCATAGTCTGTTTAAGTTGCCATTGCAAAAAACAGCAGCGCACCAAAAATGAACACACCTTGTTTTCATACCAGCGCTCACAAATGCATTTGCTATTTAAACAACATTAAGCTGGATGTGAAAATGATGTACAGTATGTGTAGCCTACACGTGTGCGGGGTGTGGTTTTTGAAAAATGTTCAAATAATTCACAGTAATTTTTTTTTGTTTAAAATGCCCATCCCTAGCAAGAATCAGATAACAAAAAATGAACATAGTTTAAGAAAGGTTCAGAGAAAGGGTTAGGATAACATTTGGGCAATAGAGTGTTAGATTAAACAAAACCAAGTAAACATTGCAGCTATCAGAGCAGTCAAGCATTCAACAGCACCAACAGTATTCAAGTGACAAAGATTACATTACAAGAAATAAAATAACTACAGCAATTCAACACAGCTACAGGCAAAACCATCCTACCAGACAAAAGCATTCTTATTTTAGTGAGAAAGTAAGAAACTAATATCTGTAATGTTATTATGTCACTCCATGTCTACCTGAACTAATACATTATTAACTTCAAGCTGCTAAAAATGGCAAAGCAAAGGCCTAATCGATGTACTGTAAAACAGCAAAGGCCTTAGAAAACAAAGTCATTACTTTTTCAGCCAAGACCTTATTCATGACTAATGCTCGTAGACAACATGAACACACAATATTGTTCAGATACACAACAGTGCAGTTAATAAGGAACTTACCTAATTAGCTACTTACTAGCAAAACATGGACAAGGCAGGTTCACCGAAGCGAGAAAGGATAAACAATACAAAAAAACATGGCTCTTCAAAAATAATTAATATTAGAATGAGAAATGTCAAAAGAAATGCTTTGGACAAAAGCGTCTGCTAAATGTAAAATGTAAATAGTGTTTCATAACTGTCACACATAATATACATTATCCACATTGCAGTGTGTATTAAAATATGTAGGTCTTCATCTTTTAGACGTTATGATTAAGTTCTGTTGGAATGTGCAAATAAAAATGTCTGTGAAGTACATAAAACAATGAGTGCAGGGATAATGATGGATATTTAACCATGCAAATACAAGTTATAAGGATTATGCAAAAACAGATTAACATTTTGAAATGTAGCAGCCTCTCTCACTCTTTCTTTTTTGCTCTCTTTCCCTTTCTTGGTAAGTCTGCACTTAGGAATTCAATGAACAATAGAAATGTTTAGAAAGATGGATTAAAAAAAGTATTGCCTGAGCAAGCTTGGATAAACCCTTAACCTTAGAGACAGTTTAAATAGTGACCTAACACAAAGGTTGAAATTATGATTTATGGATTGGGAGATATTATTCTTTGTTCTTCTCGGAGTGGCGAGGGCCGATAACGGGAACGTACAATAGCGAGATTAGCAAAGCGATTGGAGTCATTCCTAAGACGCAATTCCTAGGATCTCCCTGTGTCTGCGATGCTGCTCTCTGTTGTAACAACAGGCCCTTGATAATGCCATTGCTCACGGTTCATGACCAGAAAAAGATAAGAGAAAATGAGTTTCTGTAAGTCTGCCACAGGCTTAACCTCTGACACTTATTTCATATCAGGCCTAACAAAACCTTGCCCTCCAGCCTGGCCCTGGTTCTTAAAACGCCACCCAAGCACAATCTCCCACATGTATTTAAATGTATCATGCTTGCCACATCTCTGGATATGATGCTGTGTCAGTTTGCGCATTATCTACAATCTCCCTGACCTTAAAAAAAAAAGAAAACAGACCGAGATAAGCAAACCGACTGCAACCAATAAAAAACATCCCTCTTAGCGGAGGCTTTTCTCAGGTGCTTTGTTAAGTGGATTAAACTCAGCAGCTCAGGGCATTGTCCTTCACATGTCTTGCTAATATTGTTCAAGATAAAACCAACATAGTCTATCTAGCTGCCGGCTTTTTTTACCAATCCATCTTTTTTGTCATTTCCCCTTGAGGACACATTCTCAGGGATGTAATGGTGTAGAAAATTATTGATATTACAGAATCACATCTCCTGAAAATCCTTGACTCTTATCATTTGATGAAGCTCGATCCCTTAGCCTATTTCACATGCCTTTGGAAGTTAATGGATAAATGCATTATTCAGATTAGTCGAGAGGACTCTGTTGCAATAATTCAGAAACCATCAACTCCGGATCAAACCGAGTGTGTTTTCTTTTGGTATTTTATCACCAGGGCACTCTAATAGCTAACCATAGCTGACATCTGATTAGCAAACAACAGCATGCAGGCTCAATTTTTTTCGCCAAACATCATTTCGGGCACATAATTTTCAAAGTAAGCTAGTTGACGTTATATTGAGTAAATATGACCACCCAAATTGAATCTGACAAAGCAACATTATAATCCATCACAGCTTATTAGAAATTTCAAATTTTTGGAATTAAGGACTAATAGGCAGACAATGAAGCTTTCAAAGAGATGGATGAGGCTTCCGAATAAACAGGAAATGGCGGTAATAAAAACAGACCTTCAATGTTCCCTTCAGACCCAGGCATTGAGCAACAAATGTTATTCCACAGGCCAACGTCTATTTTTTTATTATAATAAAATATACTGTCATCAAATCATCAGCATGAAAAAATAAAAATTTTAAATATTCTCATCTGATACAGTAGGGGAGAACCAGGGCAAAAGTAATGTGGGACGAAAGTAACAAAACAATTTTTTCCAAGCCCTGATAACATTTGCTTCCCAAACTATGACAGCATCTTTACTGCACAAACCCTTGACAGAGCTGACAAATATCGCATTATTTACTCACCATTTTCCGCGTGTAGATCTGGAAAGGTGTTTTCAACCAAGTTGTTTTCAAGTAATTTCCAAAAGCGGTTATTTTTTTCTTATAACGCGTTGTGTTGCTCGTGTTATGTGTTACAATACTGGGCTGCGTTCAGCCCCGACAAAACGTTGCACAACGTTTATTAAACAGAAACGGTGATGCATTGAACACCCTGTTGTGATGACGCAAGAGTTGCAACTACGGTAGCTGAGAGGCCATTCTTTGTGTTCTTTTTTAAATGTTTCTAAAGCCTGATGAAATCGTTATAAATGTGTGTTTAATACTGTAAAATACCCTCGATGTTACAGTCACTGACCTTGCCGTCCAGAATGAAAGACAACATTCCAACTTGAACCCATTGAGCGAGCTGTGTCTTTACTACCGCGTGGTTTTATACATTTTGCCACTGGTTGGGCCGACATTTCTGACACACCCACCAAACAAGAGAAAACGCTTCTAAAACCTATTGCATTCCGTTGCACACCGTTTCCAGGAAACATGTCGTTCAACCCGGAAACCGTAGCAAAACGTTGCGCACTAGTGTGAGATTGAACATGCCCCTGATCAATCTACAGGTAATTTAGTGCTCTAACACATCCTGTTTACCTTCACAGAGTTTTTCAAAATAAAAGTAAATCGGGTATAAATGTGAGGAGATCCTGTCGGGTCGAAAGTAACACTTGTTACTTTTGTCCCGCTGCCAATACTGTTGTATATGTTGAAAATGTATATTATTCTTATTTGATTTTATTTAATTTCATAGTGTTCAAACTGTTGAATTTTTTTTTCTCAACAATTTAAGTTTGTCCTGTTGGTTGTTTTTTGAAACTAGGCCTGTCGCGATAACAAATTTTGCTAGGCGATAAATTGCCTCAGAATTTATCGCGATAGACGATAAAATTGATGCTCCGGGACCATTATAATAATGCAGATACACCTTTTCAAAGATCTATAAACTTTTATTTCTAAACAATAAGTAATACTGGAACTGGAAGACATTTTAAATATCCACAAGAAATGAACAAAATAACAGGATGATTGCGTTTGAGGTGCATATGCATGTTTGTCGTGTTGCCACTTTTAAGTGCTACGTTTTTACCACAAATGCGACATAACGGCTCGTTCAGTTTAGTGGTTCACCTCGGTCATTAGGTTTAAATCCAAAGTACTCCCACACTGCAGCTGTAGCGTTTGGTTTTGAAACTTGGCTGTTTACACTTGG